>NC_081575.1:63554475-63579615 GCF_022355385.1 Mustela nigripes | reverse complement strand
TAGGTGTAGGGTTAGGTTGTGTACTTGAGATCTTTCTTGTTTCTTGAGAAAAGCTTGTATTCCTTAGTACTTTCTGTACAGGACCACCTTTGTTGTGTCCCAAACATGTTGAACAGTTGTGTTTTCATATTCATTTGTTTCCATTAACTTTTAAAAATTATTCTTTAATTTCCTAATTGATCCATTCATTCTTTAGTAGGATGCTCTTTTTAGTCGCTGTGTATTTGTGTTTTTTCCAACTTTCCTCTTGTGATTGAGGTCTAGTTCCAAGGCAGTGTGGTCTGAACACATGCAGGGGATGATCCCAATCTTTTGGTGCTGGTTGAGACCTGATTTGTGACCCAGGATGTGATCTATTCTGGGGAATGTTCCATGTGCACTAGAGAAGAATGTGTATTCTTTTGTTTTGGATGGAATCTTCTGATATATGTGTGATGTCCATCTGGTCCAGTGTTTCATTAAAGCCTTTATTTCCTTATTGATATTTTGCTTAATCTGTCCATTTCAATGAGGGAGGTGTTAAAGTCCCTTATTGTATTATTGTGATTCATTTCTTTGATTTTGTTATTAGTTGGTTTTATATTTTAAATTGTTAGATATTCTCATTGGACAGACCCTTTAAATATGATATAGTGTCCTTCCTCATCCCTTATTATAGTCTTTGGCTTAAAATCTGATTTATCTTATACAAGAATTGCCACCCTAACTTTCTTCTGATGTCCATTAGCATGGTAAATGGTTTTCCACCCCTTCACTTTAAATCTGGGTGTCTTTGGGCCTAAAATGTGTTTTTCAGACAGCATATCTATTTTTATCCCTTCTGATACCCTGTCTTTTCATTGGGGGCATTTAGCACATTTACATTCAGGGTAACTATTGAAGAATATGAATTTAGTGCCATTATATTGCCTATAAGGTGACTGTTACTGTATGTTGTCTCTGTTCCTTTCTGGTCTGTTCCTTTTAGTCTCTCTCTTTGCTTAGTATTTCCTGTAGGGCTGGTTTGGTGTTTGCAAATTCTTTGAGTTTTTTGTTGTTGCTGTTGTTCTGGAAGCTTTTTATTTCTCCTTCTATTTTCAGTGAGAGCCTAGCTGGATAAAGTATTCTTGGCTGCATATTTTTCTCATTTAGTGCTCTGATATATCATGCAGGCCTTTCTGGCCTGCCTATCCTGTGGATAGGTCTGCTGCCAGTCTAATGTTTCTACCATTGTATGTTACAGACCTCTTGTCCTGAGCTGCTTTCAGGATTTTCTCTTTGTCACTGAGTCTTGTGAGTTTTATTATTAGATGATGGGGTGTGAACCTATTTTTATTCATTTTTAGAGGGGCTCACTGTGTCTCCTGGATTTTGGTGCTGTTCCCTTTGCCAATTTAGGGAAATTCTCTGCTATAATTTGCTCCAATATACCTTCTGCCCCTCTCTCTCTTCTCCTTCTGGGATCCCAATTATTCTAATCTTGTTTCATCTTATGATATCACTTATCTCTTGAATTCCCCCCTTGTGGTCCAGTAGCTGTTTGTCTCTGTTTTCTCAGCTTCTTTTTTCCCTGTTACTTGGTCTTCTATATCCTTAATTCTTCTGCCTCATTTATCCTAGCAGTAAGAGCCCCCATTTTTTGGAAAATATTTTATTTATTTAGTTGAGAGAAAGAGAATGAGAGGGAAAGCATGGGATGGGGGAGTGTCAGAGGGAGAAGCACACTCCCCGCCAGGCAGGGAGCCCCATGTGGGACTTCATCCAGGGATTCCAGGATCATGACCTGAGCTGAAGGCTGTCACCAAACCAACTGAGCCACCCAGGAGCGCCAAGAGCCTCCATTTTTTATTGCACCTCATTAGCATCTTTTAAAATTTCAACTTGGTTAGTTTTTAGTTCTTTTATTTTCCAGAAAGGGATTTTATTTCTCCAGAATGGGATTCTCTAGTATCTTCCATGCTTTTTTCAAACCCAACTAGCACCTTGATAATTGTCATTCTGAACTCTAGTTCTGACATATTACTAATGTCCATATTGACTAGGTCCCTAGCCATTAACACTGCCTCTTATTCTTTGTGTGTGTGTGTGTGTGTGTGTGTGGTGAGTTTTTCCACTTGTCATTTTATCCAGATAAGAATAGATGAATGAGAGTCAAAATACTGAAACAGTGGCAATGACCCCAGAAAAATATACACTGACCAAATCAGAAGAGACCCAAAACCAGGAGAAGAAAGGAGGAAAATATATGTATATATCTAAATATATCTGTATATATTTGTGTGTGTGTGTGTGTGTGTGTGTGTGTGTATGCATATATATACACACACACATATATATATGTATGTATTAGAGAGGTGAAAATAAAAGAGCCACACACATGATTTTGGGTGTATTTTGGTCTGTTAAAGAAACTGCCTCCCAAAATTTTAAAGCAAAAAAAACTTATATATATACAAAAATAAGGGGAAACACAATGAAGGGATGGAATATGACTGTAAGGATGAAAATTTTAAAAAGATTCTAAAAAAGGAATTGATAAGAAGTTGGTTGAAAAAAGAAAAAAAAGAGGAAAGAATGTGATCAGGCTGGAGACTAGACCAAACCATGTGCTAGATTTAGGGTATATTTTGATTAGAAGAAACTGTATCCCAAAATTTTAAAGAAAGAAAAACCTATATGTATACAGAAAATAAGGTAAATACAATAAAGATCTAGAATATGACTATAACAATAAAAATTAAAAAAAATTTTTTTAGAGATTTTATTTATTTATTTGACAGAGAGATCACAAGTAGGCAGAGGCAGGCAGAGAGAGAGAACAGGAAGCAGGCTCCCTACTGAGCAGAGAGCCTGATGCAGGGCTCGATCCCAGGACCCTGAGATCACGACCTGAGCTGAAAGCAGAGGCTTAACCCACTGAGCCATCCAGGCGCCCCTAAAAAGATTTTTGAAAAGGTATTGATAAGATAAAATAGTTGAAAAAAAAAACCGTTAAAATAGGAAAGAGGAAAAAGTAAAAAAAAATAGAATAAGAGAAAAATAAAATTTAAATAATTTAAGTTTGAAGAACTAAGCAATCATGGAGAAAAAGACATGAATTATATGGGCTGCATTCCCCTAGCTCTGGATTTCTGCAGTTCTCATTGATCAGTAAACTTGGCCTTGGCTGGATGTTCTTGTTGATCTTCTGGGGGAGGAGCCTTTTGCAGTGAATCTTAAATGTCTTTGCCTGAGGCAGAATTGCACCGCCCTTGCCAGGGCCCAGCTAAGTGATCTGCTTGGTTTTGGTCTCAGGAGCTTTTGTTCCCTGAACATTTTCTATACAGTTTTGGAGGAAGAGAATGAAAAAGGTGGCCTCCCGATCTCCAACCCTGAGGAGCCAAGAGCGCAGGGCCCCCCTTCTCACTGTGCCCTCAGAGAAAAGCAGTCATCATCATTCAAAGATCACTCTCATCTCCCTGGTCTCCGGCCACACTCAGTGCTCACCTGGCCTGTCAGTGAGCATTTCTATCTCTGGTGCATGCCCTGTTTGGAGTCTCCAATGCACGAGATTCCTGTAGCATGCTCTCACGCTGCTCCTCCCAGTAGAGGAAGGTGGGGGTCTCTCCAGATCTCCCACTTGTGGGGACCCTGAGCATAGAGCGGTGGCTTGACTATGCCTCGAATCATGGTTTAAGGTAACTATGAGCTGCGAGCACACTCCTCAGCTCTGTCTCTGCAACCAGCTTCCCCACTCTGATACCTGGGAGCTCAGCCAGACTCAGACAGCCCTGGTCTTTCTGTGACCCCAGCACCTGAGACTACACTGTCACAGCGAGGGCTCCACCCCCCCACCTTAACCTCTTGAGCGACATCCCTCAGTGGAGTAGACTTCTAAAAGTTCTGATTTTGTGCTCCACTGCTCTATGGCTTGTCAGGATATGGCCCCTCCCCCTGTGGTCTCTATTCCTGTAGATCACCTCAAATTCACTTCTCCCCTTGTCCTACCTTCCCCCAAGTGTTCCTTTGTCTGTTCCTAGAATTGATGCTCTTTTCTTTGATCTTCTGTTGAGTTTGTAGGTGTTCAGAATGGTTTGGTAACTATGTAGCTGAATTCCTGGGACCCGATGATATTTAGGTCGCCTACTCCTCTGCTATCTTGCTCCTCCCCCTCTAAGTGGTTTTTTAAAAAATATATTTCAGAGTCAAACTTAATTTGTTTTTTTTTTAAGATTTTATCCATTTATTTGACAGAGATCACAAGTAGGCAGAGAGGCAGGCAGAGGGAGAGCGAGGGGGAAGCAGGCTCCCTACTGAGCAGACAGCCTGATGTGGGGCTTGATCCCAGGACCATGGGACCATGACCTGAACCAAAGGCAGAGACTTTAACCCACTGAAACACCCAGGCGCCCCTCTAAGTGGTTTTCTTAAAGGCTGAGATTAAATAACGGTTCCAGAAATGGTTGCAAGCTCGTTCATTTGCAAAAACATAGAATGTGATACATGTTGTTGAATTCTGCCTCTTCCAATTAGGTGTAAGACACTGGGTGAATAATTTAATTATTTTTAACCTGTTTCCTCATCTGTAAAACAGGAATTACAAAAGTGGCTAATCATACTGATTTACATATAATAAGTGTTCAATAAATCTTTATTGCTTTTTGAGTGAGGACTCAGAGAGGTAAAGTAACTTGTCTAAATTCATACAGATAGAACCAGGCCTTCAAATTCTAGTATATTAAAATCACTCTGCTGTTGTTTTTTTTTTTTTTTCAGTTCTTTGGAAATACAAAGAACTATTCATGGTCCTTATAGCATATCCCTGTAACTCAAGAGTAGTTGCCACTATCCTGACCAAGATCACTACGCTCACACAGAGTTTTCTATCTTGTTCCTTATGGATACAGCAGCACTTCTCATTTGAAATAGATTTTATAGTACTTGGTACATTAACCTGCCTCCTTTGAAGAATGCTGAATGATTCCATCCTTGGCACTGAAGGACACTAAGAAGTAGAATGTGGAACAGTGCTTCTAGATACTTTTGGACTAAACTTTGCGGACTATGGTGAAAGAGCCTTTTAAACAAATTAAATATCCCTCTGGAACAAAGTCCTGAAGCCAACACCTTGGATATGATATTAAAAGCTTGGGGGATGTCAGGGGTCTTCCCATTTCCCTTTCATTTTGGTTCACATATTCCTTTACTTCCCATATACGTTTCCCATTTTAAAGCTTAGTTCAATATTACGTATTTTGAAATTTTACTTCATGTGGTCTGGCCGACTGAAAAAATTAATTGGAATTCAAGTGTAATAGCAGGCATCTGAATGGAATGGAATGAGAAGTGGAATAGAAGCTAGAAGACATTGGTACCCTTGAACTTCTTTCCCTTTCTGAACTTTTCCTTTCTGGGCCTTTGTTTTCCAGATTGTTAAGGGAGATGACTGGGCTATAGGGTATTTAAGACCCCAACTTACTCTAGCTTTCTATAATTCTGTAAGTGCCCCCCTCTGAAGCATTAGAATCTAAAGGGGTACATGTATGTAATAGGGTGGGGGAGACCATTTGAAGAGGTAAAAGGGAAAAAATACAGGCGGGTACTTCATTTGAGCCTACACATCCAGTAGAGTGTGCAACAGAAGAGACGAGAGGGTGGGAAAACTTGCTAACAAAAGGTTTACTTTACTAAAGGTAGTATTCAAGCAAGCCTGCATCACTAAAGCCTCCATGCTCTATAGTTGAAAGCCTACCAAGGGCTGGTAATGAACTAATAAGACCTCAGATGATGTATATTAGCCATGTTTCTTGTTTAAGTTTGGTTTTGTTTCCTTTGAAATGTATTCAGCATGCTAGACATAGTCTTCTACCTACTTTGCTACCAGCATGTCAGGACAAGCAGCTATAGAAAAAAATAGATTACTATTTTACTCTTCTATTAGTTTTTGTCACAAGATTTTTTATAAAATATTTTAAAAGTATGCCATGTGTGTGGTGACTTTTAAGAGTCAATATAAACAAATATTGCTACTATAAACTTCACCTAGACCAATTTAAACATTGGCCTAATTTGGGCCTTATAGCTATGAATACAATGGGAAGTCATCATTAAAAGCTGACTTTACAGAAGCTGAGTTATATTTACCTTCATGCTTTATTGTGTATATAAACCAATCAGGCAACAAGGATATAAGAATCATCCTTAAATATGGTTTTTCATTTTCTGAGTTGTAGACACAGCTCTGGGAGGGCCTCTGGGCAAAAAATAAAGGAGGTTACAGCTGTGGAAGTGGTAATTAGAGGCCATTACAACTTGATTTATCTACTTTGTCATTAAAATGCCTGTCAGAGCTTTTGTTTTTTTCTAAACAGAGGATAAGAAAAGGTATACCTTTGGGAGAGCGTTAGCCAAAGGCAAGGGATTTCTAATTTTGTTCAAACTTACTATGTAACCTTAGACAAACCCAGTGCCTTTTGACTTCAAATCGTGCTTTGCTCACAGTTAAACCCTAACTCTTGAAGCTGAAAGGGACCTCAGGATATCACCTGGTCCAGGCTCCTGCCTTCAGGAAAGTTATTATAGTCCTATTTTCCAAATGAGATATAAAGACCCAGGTAACTTAGGTTACCTGTTTTCTGCCTCCTGGGTGCAATGAATTTTATTTTTTTACTTTTAACTGTCATGAGGAGAATGTACTTATTCTCACTTCTTTCACAATACATTGTATACAGGCTAACACACAACAACCACAAGGCATTTTGGAAAATACCAAAGGCATCTCGCAAATATAATACTGATATATACTAGCACTTTGAAATGGATGGGTCTTAGGAAAAACTAAACAGAATGGATTTAGCCCTTTGAGGAATTAGCTTGAGGAAACAAACAGAATTACACTCAATTTAGTTAAATGGACCACTTTCTGTAAATACATGCATGGGTATAGTTAGGAGTAATGAAAAATTAAGAACAGGAATGCCACTAAGGGTTTTACCATTAGGCTTGCGAGGGTAATCAAAAAGAGTAAGTGAAATTTTGCACATAAAACCAGAAATCCTGAAGAAAGTTGGATCCTTGGGTAAGAGTAGGAGTAAGTTTTTTCTTGCAATTTAAGTTCACTTATACAAACCCTAATGATTTTTTTCCTTAAAATTGTCTATAGTCTTGTCACTGAATGCCTGGATATCTTCCCATCTTTCTTCACTTTGTATTCTAAACCATTCAAATTATCTCTGCCCAAATTACCATTTTTATTGCTACTTTGAACACATCCACTAGATGTCACAAACCTGTTATCCTCGTATTGAAATTATTCAGGATTTCAAGATCCTTGATTAATCCACTCCAATCTAGTATTTCTTTCCCTATCCCCACCTTTATTCCTTTTAATACTATGCTTTCTCTTCATATACCTAAAATAAATCCTGTCTTTGCATGTCATGTCATTTCTTCACCTTTCTTGAAAGCTAACGTGTATTTGATGTGAGGACTATAGGGGGAGGGCTCAGTCTAGTCAACAGGTAAAAGTCTCTCATCTGATATGATTAAAGGAGACTGGAGCCAATTCTCCTCCCTTATGTTTCTACAAGGGAGAAAGTGAGGGCAGAATGAGGTGAATTTGGAGGAGTGCTGCAGGGTGGAGATTGCTTGGACTGTGTGGTAGTTCTGAGTATTAAAAAGGGCCTGCTGTATTTTAGGGTTTGTCTCACTCTTTCATTCCTTCAACTATAGCTTTATCTTCATTATCTTTAATAAAGGCCTCCATTTATATGCTGTCTTCCTTGGTAAATGTAGGTAGCAGTCACTACCAGAAAGCTCTCTTGAGTGAGAGAAAGGGTGATTGCTTTAGTTAACCAAATAGGCACAATGGTGACAGGAAGGTTACTCCACAGAGAGGGTGGCAGCATATATTGTAAAGGAATTTTATGGTGGTACATACTCTGAGGAGTAAAATTCTTAGGTGGGGGGTTGGTGGGGCCATTCCATCATTATATTCAACATGAGTAATGTGTGCTGAGTTTGGTTACCTAGCAGATATTGAGCTTAGAAACAATATATATTTTGGATTTTAAATTTTTATTCACCTCCATATAACAGCATATATAAAATGTTGCACAGACAAAAAGCATTTCTGAAATTTGGTAACTCCTTTGGGATTGGCACAGATTACAGACTTGAAAAACAAATCCATGGTGGAGGAATTTTCATCTAGGGTAGATTTGATGTGGAAATAGCTTAAATTCACTTGAGACTAAGTCTGGTGAAATAAGATGGGAATAATCTGAACGTAATTTTTAGTGAAATAAGCATGTAAAAGAATGACCTAATTTACTGTTAGAATAGATACCTATAGCTTCACAACATGCCACCCTCAAAGGAAACAATGGTACTGAGATAGGTAAGTGACTACCTTAAAGTTTTGTTTGGGGCACAGATGTTAAGTATCTGATTTTGTGATAGAAAATGGGCATAGCTAAGGGAAGACTACAAAATATTCAGCTTTGGAGGCCAGGTAATAAAGGCTTCCATTAACCTGTTATGGCTTCAGGAGGGTAAGCAGCTTTTCTATCAAGTGTGGATTGGTAGTCTTGCTTGATTTAAATGAGTGATGCAGCTGTTGGGAAGCAGGAAATGGTGCTGGATTACAAAGAGACAACCAAAACTAACACAAACACACATAGGCTTCCTGGTATGTAAATTATTTTTGAGGTTAGAGATCTCCTTTTACAGAATTTAGTACATAACAGATTCAAAAACCAAACTTTTTGACCTCCCAATATTAAATAACTAAATGTGCAAAAGAATCACCATTAAATAGGACATCAAAAGCTATACATTTTCTATGAAACAATATGTGCACAGATTTTCAAAGCTGTGAAAATGCAATAAAGAGCACAACACATTTTGGTCACTTTATTAAATGACATTAAATAGTTTAAGTTTCAACTACTAAACAGCACTTTGAATGGTGAAAACACAGATAGTATTATTGTCATACTTGAATGCTTTTCTTTAAAAACACAATTCCAGTCCTTATATATATTACAAAACAGCCTTAAAGGAAGAAGTGACATCTTTTCTACAGTACTTAAGATACTCAATACAGAACTGAAAAGCAGTCTAACAGAAACAAAGGCAAGTCTTCACAGCTGTATGATTTCAGCAGCCAAAGCTGGATGATGGACTGAAACATTACTATACAACTGGGACAAAACATATACAGTATCACAATACTAAGCAAAAACGCTTTACACCCAAAGAAATAAAACAGGTTACAAAATATGGAGAATTTAGCAGGCAAAACTGTATAACAAGCAACATTTTAAATCGTCATTTTTTTAAGCCATTGCAACTATTTAAAACATCTAAAACAAATATAAAAATGAGCCTTTTAGTATCTTATTGATGTGATTTTTGTCTTTAAATATTTGTTAAAGCTTGATGTTATACTCAAAGTACATATTATATAGCTAAAATGTCAAGTGAGAAGAGTGTATGCAAAGTGGTCCAAGTTTTATTTCAAACTCTCTTAGTTCCAATTAATCCTTTCTATGTATTATTCCTTAAGTCATAGTTTCATCCATGGTGAAAAAAGTTTAGAAGGTTGCCTAAAATTTCTACATCCATGTCTTTGAGCAAGTAATCAGACCATGTTGAAAATTTCCAGGTCTAGTAAATCAGGTTTAAGGTATTCTGGACTTGTAGATACACCAACTGACAACAGCTGGCCACAGTGTACTGCCTTCAAATATTTATCTCGTAGATCTTGTCTTTTTCATTTCTTCTGGAGTAAACACACATCTCCCCCAACCCCAATTCAGTAAATTTAACTATATGGCTGGCACAATATCCAAATACATGGGATTTATTAGTGATAACTCACCATGGTAAAGTGAGGGGGATGAAATGGATCCACCTAACCTCACAAATTATGTATCACAAACCTAGTGCTCTTAGATGTTTACCACTAGTTCTTTCAAGATAAAAATGGAAATCTTTTAATAATCCAAATAACTCAAAACAGTTCTAGTTAATGTTAAACTCATTCTAATCCAGTGATACCTAGAGCAATTCCTCCACCCAACATTTTTTAATGAAATTCCTTAGCTATTTCCATTACCTATTACAACACCACCTCAAAAATGGTTTTGCCATGTTGAGTTGACTCCCATAGTCTAATAATTTTTTTCTTCAGGAAATTCAAGCAAACTGTACATGAATAAACTTATAGGTCATTTTTATAGGCCTGGATTAAGAAAAACAATGTAATGATTTTCTAGTAAAACTTCAAAGAAGGGTATTAGATGAACTAATTTTGATGAAAAAAATTGCCTCACAGATCTAAACTAATAAAAAATCGAACTTTGAAATGTAATTTATTTAAAATAACATAGGGAAGTTGGGGGAAAAGAACATGATGATGACAAAAAAGAGGAAGAGCACAAAAGCCAGTGATCCTTATCTTTCAGAGGAATTATTTCACAATACTGACAGTACTGGGAATTACTAAAGCACATTCCTCATGTGAACTTAAAAGTCAGCAATGGTTCTGCCATTTTGATATTGTTTATAAAACAGGGTGTGACCCTACCACACCATCATCCTTAACCTCCTAAAATGCTAGAACTTGATTTTGTTAGTCCACATCCCACTGCCAGCAACAGGATGAAGCACTAGCACTGGCACCAAGCAGTTAAGAGATGTGCTTTATATTAGTGCCAAGAGAGAGAAAATTCATGTGTGGAAGATAATCCACAACCCTGAAATTTTACCAGTAATTATTTCAGCACATATAACTGAAAATAAAAAATGGCAGAAAGACTAAAGAAGAAAAAGGAGTTCTCTTCTTAGGCTATACTTAAGGCTGTTTATACAATACTAAGATAACTGCAAGACTCCTCCAAGTTTTAGAGCAGTAGTATTTGAGAATATTGCACACAATTCTGTGTCAAAGATAACCCTTAAATTTCTAACTCTCACTCACAGAGATGATACAGCAGGAGCCCAGTTGCAGACTTCAGTCAAAGGAACATTAAAACCATTTCAATCATTTTAGTAAGGAAATGGATTAAGTACAAAAGTATTTCATAACTTGAGGAATCAACTCTAAGAACTCAGCTGTGTGTTTTTATATGTAAAGAACGAATATATAAATCTGTATTCTTTCCTAAATTCATTAATTTTATGACAATTTTATGGTTGCTAAAAGCAGGCATAAAAATTTAGAGAGGAAATCTGTGGAGTTGTTACTGTTATGGAAGGACTTGTTTTCACTGAAAACAATTTGAAATATCTTCTGTACTCAATGTGTGTAAGAAGATTCTAGGCAACATCACTGACAAACGTCAGGAAAAAATGGTATGCCCTATTAAAAAAATTAAAACTAATATGGAAGATTGGCATTTAAGGGGATCAAACTATTTATACAGTTGAGTTCTGTTAAGTTATTGATTCCTAAAAAAATAAAAGATCTTTCTATGATTTTAACAATCCTTTAAGCTTTTAGTGCAAAATCACATTGATTTCCCTTGGGAAGGTCCTGGATTTTTGCTTCTCATTGGGGGTGGTGCACGCTGTAAGGGTGGTGGCTGCATACCACCAGCTACTGACTGATACATCCCTCTCATATCAATTTGCTGGTAGTTAGAAGGATTCATGATTAAATTTGGAGGCTTTGGCATCATGAGGTGACCCAGTGTTGCTTGCTGATAAGTCATTTGTTGTTGTTGCTGCTGATTGTATTGCTGCTGGAGCCTTCGGTTCATAAGTATTCGCTGAACGCAGCTGATTAACTAAAGAGAGAAAAGGGAGCTGTTACAAGTGCATGACCTATCTCAGAGGCAAGTATCAAGTTTTAAGTTAAAATCAATTTGTTAAGGGTGTACCATACCAAAAGGAAAACACATAATTTGAGGCATTCACAGGACCATTACTGTAGGAACCAGTTAGTAACACCACTGAGGGCTAAATTCTCTTAATGACTTGACTATTGTATTGTATTGTAAGAAGGATTTAGGTTAGTTGCCATAGTAACCTGTCTTACACTATGATTAGTTTCAAGTATTAGTTATAGCACTTTTGATCAAATCTCATTTCTTCATTCTTTTAAATATTTCACATGATGACAAACATTTTTAGTGACAAATATCCAAGGGAAAAAGCAACTTGCAGTGGGAATAATTCCTACCTGGAGTGTCTCAAATTTCCTAAGATAATCTAAAAAATCAGTAATCTACAGTGCTTTCTAAGTAAAATTCATGCCACAGAAATTGATTCCCTAGAGTCAAGAGTCGAAATTTCCCAGTGAAAGGCAAATGGCTGGCAAACAACTATCCTGGGAAAAATGATCAAAGGTCCTGGAATATGCACTAAAGATTTTTAAATTTTATTTATTTGACAGAGAGAGAGAGAGAGAGAGAGAAAGAAAGAGAGAACACAAGTAGGCAAAGAGGCAGGCAGATGGAGAGGAAGAAGCATGCTCTCTGCTGAGCAGGGAGCCCGGTGTGGGGCTCGATCCCAGGACCCTGTGATCATTACCTGAGCTGAAGGCAGCCACCTAATGGAATGAACCATCCAGGTGCCCCTGGAATATGCTAGTCTTTCAAAGAATTATATAATTTAGTAGGAACCTGAAACATATATCATCTATATAGCTCCACTTTTTTAAAATCTCAAATTAAATATATTAAAAAGTATCCTCATTGTTTAAAAATGGTAAATATGGTAAAAGTCTGGCAAAAATTCCTTTTTAGATGTCTAGAATACACAAAAAATAAAACTATGTGGACAAGAACCTACACAATCTTCAAGGAGACCCATTAGCAATTTGTTGCTCTTTTGTAACCCTGTAACCCAGGTATTACCTTTATTTGACAATTACTATGATTTCTGACAAAATTTCTTCCAGGAAAAAACAATGACCAGTCATCCATCCCTCTGAGGGAACGTGTCACAGAGATGTCACACAAACCCATTATTATAAATTCAAGAAAACTGGACATAACTTAGAGATAGTGGGACTCTTACCATCTGTTGTTTTGTCAATACATCATTGTAGATTGCTTCTCTTCGTTTAACATCAAGCTCCTGGCTGGCTTGCCTACTTAATGCTAACGCCTGTACTTGGGCCTCTGAGAGATTCATGTTTTCCTTCCACTAAAAGAAAAAGGTTCCATTTACTTCCTATTGCAGTAGAACGGAGGAAAAATAATTAAGGTACTCAAAAATATTAAGGATTATAAAAGGTTTTTGTCTTAAGAAAACAAGGATGTAAAAGCAGGGTACTAAGTTATCCACTGTTGTACAAGGTTTGGTTATTTCTGGAATGAAACTACTTGGATTTAATTTGTGTAACTGATAAAATATGTTTATGTAAACAACATACACATTTCTATAAATGATTGACTTCCTAATCATTTGGGATAGCACCCATTTCTCTTTTGTGCCAACATTTAGGTAAAAATGCTGAATTACAGCTCAGCACTATTATTCAGTTTATTAGTATTTTACTATTGCAAATTAAGTTGTAAGAATCATGTTGTTTTCCCCACAGAAGGAGTAAAGCAAACAATTAAAAATAAAAACAAAAGGGCTGGGATGGGGGAACACATGACAAAAATATCAAGTTGGAATAACATAACTGCGAATTAACTTACTACAGCTGAAATTATATCTTCAAGAGGCTGAATCCTCACTGCTGTCACACTGTTTGTTGCTTCCACAACTTTTTCTCTTCCTTGATTAATGAGGTCCTAGAAGAACGCAAGAAACGTTATAAGGACATATAAAAGACACATGGTTATAAAGTATAGGGATCCTTCCTTTTGCCAATTTATAGCATTTGGTTTTAAAACTCTCCAAATAATTGAAAAGCAGCAAAATGCAGCACTTATACAGTGGGTAAAATTTATCAGTGAGGGTCCTGTTAGGAAGATAAAACTTACGGTTTGCACCAATAGTTTATTAATTTAAATGATTCCATAAGAACATTTTCAAAAGAAAACCACAGATTCAATTAAGTTATTACATAATCAGTATAATAAAACCTAATCTTTCTTATTTACTTCATAATTGGTTCTAGTTTTAAATGTAATACTGGACATTATCATATACCCAATGCTGCATCTACATTGCATCAGAATACAGATGTATATATCCCATTTTCAAATATTAGCAAGTTAATTTGTTGATTCAAAGTATTTTATAACTGAAGAAAGTGCTATTTCCCTAGCCAGTCAATTGCCCTATTGTTCCTTAATTAAAATAATTCAAAGAGCATTAATTCAAGGCCTAATTCTTTTGTGTTCTGAACAAACTACACTTTACTATACTGTGATAGTTCAAAAAGGTCAACAAATAAAAGAAAAATTTCTTGGTCTATTCAGAGGTAATCTTTTGGAGAATGTGATATTCCTGCATAGGGAACCCTCAACAACAAGGTACTTGAATGCCTTTAATTCATGTTAAACTACTTTTGTACTTCACAACTTACCTCCAACTGTTGATTACTCATTGCTGACAGGGCTCCCAAATTGAAAGGAATATAAGGAGTTTGAGAGTTGAAACTGACAGGGGGTAAATTGGTCCCAGTTGGTATGTTGAAACGCATGGTCAGTCCCTAAAACCAAAAAATTATGCACTTTCCACATTGTGATTTAAAACTTGAAATTCTACATCACCTACCGGTTTAGAAAAGATTCCACATTCTCAGATCTAAGAAATTATTAACACTCTTCCACACACAAACAAAACACCCTTTTCACCTGAAACCAAGATCTTATTACATGGAAAGCTTTAACCCCTGAAGGTGTATTCTTTTTTTCTGATAATTCCCACAGAATGGGGCAACTCAGAGAATTCTAATGAAACTCCTAACATCACATTAACGTTAAAGAAGTTTGGTACAATGAGTTAGGAGTTTAAAAAGAATTCAGGTATTAGGATAAGATTTCCCATGCTCAGGAGCATTTTTGCTCAAGTGGTTTGGTGTTTAAAACAGACATGGAACTATTTTAATAAAGTTGCTGGTGGAGACTGATATTAATGTCCTATAATGGAATATTTTTGTGTTCTGACATTCAGTCAAAATTTTGATTTCATGGTACACATGTCAAAGAAACATTTCCTCCTACCTCTAAACTCTAAGCTACTGCATGTATGTTACTAGAGTGAGGGTGTTGATGGGAGTTAAGTGAGACTAAATATAGAGCTTCTCACTAATCTCTCAATTCAGCGTGTGCTAAGCAGAACTGGGGTTACTACTCTTTAAGTGGAAACTATTTTCTTCTTTCCTTTCCTTCCACTCTACCACCAAAGGTAACCAAAGCCTATAAACAGACTCGTATTTGGGGACTCTGTTCCCAAAGACTCCCTATTATTATTACAACTGTTTCAAATGTGGCCCTTTCCTTACTCACTGACCTTTTAAATGACTAACACAAAAACAAAAACCAAAAAGCATTTTGAATGAACTACCTTCTTTTCTGCTTCATACTCAGCCCAAGCTGCTTTTCTTTCTTCTTCAGTCAACTCTTCTTCTTCTTTGTGGTCCAAAAGAGAATCGTGTTCATGATATCCTACAATGTGTTCTTTATGTATTTGTAGAAGTTCTGCAAGTATGGTGTCCTGTTTAGAGGGGTTGAAATCACAGAGAATTATTTTTTCTGTCTGGATCCTATCTCCATAGTTCTTTGGTCTACTGTCTGACTAGAAACTAGACACTGGCTACTACACATATTTCTGATACATAGGATATAAATTACTTAGAAAACAGTCATAATACATACAACACCAGCCTCTTCTGTAAGAACTTCCTATAAAACAGTGTTTTATATAAGCATGTTTTAGGGGTTCCATAATGTTTAAAATGTAGTTTTTGTGAAGTTTTTTTCTCCAACTTTTTTCTAATTTTTTCATATGCATTTTGTTTTGTATTTGTTTTGAGTTGATAATAAATGCTAATAAAAGTCTGCTTAAATCAGAGATTACATTGGATGCTTGTGTTAAAAATCACGGCTACTCCTGTTTATACATATTTATCAACTTTATTTCTATCACAATTACTTTGGCCACCAGCCACTATACTAACAAAAAGCAAACCTAAATTAATCTAAACAGCTACAGGAAAGTTGCACTGGATCATAGAGTCCTTATATTTCAATTGTAGAAAGGTCAATTATAGATTACATTGTAAAGATGCATAGGTCAAATTTAAACTGATAGGCAGTTTATCATGTTATTGTTACAGTGGGGTTTTTTTTTTAAGTCATAGTGTCTTAAGTCAGTCTTTTAATAATTTTTTATTTTTTTATTAACATATAATGTATTATTAGCCCAGGGGTACAGATCTGTGAATTGCCAGGTTTACATACTTCACAACACTCACCACAGCACATACCTTCCCCAATGTCCATAACCCAACCGCCCTCTCCTTATCCCCCTCCCCCAGCAACCCTCAGTTTGTTTTGTGAAATTAAGAGTTTCTATGGTTTGTCTCCCTCCTGATCCCATCTTGTTTCATTTATTCCTTTCCTATTCCCCCAAACCCCGCCATGTTGACTCTCAACTTCCTCCTATCAGGGAGATTATATGATAATTGTCTTTCTCTGATTGTTAAGTCAGTCTTTTAAGGTTAAAAAAAATTAAAAGCTTAAAACTTGGGATCATTTATATACTTAGTAAGAACAAACAAACTCCTGCTTTGTGTAATTATGATTATGAGAGAGAGAGAGACAGAGACTGGGAGGAGGGGGTTAAAGTGAACCACAGATGTTACTTGCTAATAAGAAATTAAAATACTCACGTTGTTTATTAAGAAATCACAGATGAAAACCCGAATATATAAAAGGCAAATTAATTCACTTTACAAAAGGATTTTTCATAGCTTGTAACATCAAGTTCTCTTAGAACACACTTTCTGAATTGAGTGTGAATGTAGTGAAGGAACATAAATAATTACAGAGCAAAGGAAAGGTTGCAGAAGTATAAGTCCATTAAATTTAAATTTAATCTACATCTAATAATGCTTAATGCCTTCCTAAGTTTCAGCATAGACAAATCCCACACGTGAAAATAATTCTGTCTTTACATCTTCATTGACCCCCAGAGTATTATAACACATGGTAGGAACTCAAATTTCTGTTAAATAATTCAAGTTGAAAGACTCAATTCATGAGGCCCTATGATTTCTTCTGTACAATAGGAAATGCTGACACTAATTCCAAATAATCAGAATATTTGGTATCATTTAAACAACTCTTTATCTCGCTACCCTAATAAACACTTGAAATATTTCATCATTCCATAAGATTAAAGGAATTGATTTCATTAATGAATATAATTGTAATTGAGATTCTATACTTCATTTTGACATGATATACTATTTCTTTTGTTGAAAACCGAAAACATTAGAGGACCATACGTAGGAGAGGGCTCAAAAAAGCTGAATGGTGCAATACAGAGATGCTAGTTCTTTTGAAACACTAGCTAAACATTTCTCCTCTACACCAGTGTAGAAATCTGTCATCAAAGCTGACTTCCCATGCCTATGCAATATAAAACAGGTTTATCATCACTACACAGATCTCTAAAGCTCACAGTTATTGACCAGGTATGCAGAGAGATAGGCCAAATGAAATTAAATTCTATGAAAAGATAACGCTTCTTCAGATACGTGTCTCCCATGCTTCCCCCCCCCCCCCAACTATGACTCAAGAGAGAGGTTTAGAATAAAACCAGGTAACACTGACTTATATTTTTAGCAAGTGACCATACCAAATACAGTTAGAAAAGTCAGCTATTCTACAAAATACCAAATAAATTACAAGGTAGAAATGTTCTATGGATAGTTTCTAATTTTACTTCTGTCTAGCAATAAGTGATGTTCTTAACCATAGTCAAAAATAACTTAATTTCTCCAAGAAAACAACCTAAGGGAAAGACCAAGAGAATTGTGTGCTAGGAACTGATTTACTTTCAGCTGTGCCACTGATTCTCTCTCTGTAACAATGAATAATAATTTAGCTATGACTGTCAGTTAAACAAAATGAAACCCTCTCCATTCACATGTATAACAAGATGATATGAGAATAGCAGAAACAGATGAAACACCCAATTCTTTGGAAATAAATCTTCTGTCAGTTTAGTGCAGTGTTTATTTCTCAATTATAAACACCAGAGTTCATACATTAATTACTCTTATGATTAGAGAGAAAGCCTTTCCAGAGACACGTATATGCAATGTGCATGTGCATATAAAATGTCTAAAAAATATCAAGTCAGTCCTTATCATCCTATTTCAAAGTCCAAACTTATCACCTTGGAACTGGTAGGAACCCATGCCCAGAGAGGCAAAGTAACTTGTTCCAATCACACAGCTCAGACTAGCTAGGACTAGAAGCTGAATTTCCAGGCTTCTATCCAGTGATCATTCTATCACACTATAAAGAATATTTTCATGAGGCATAGTTCCTCCATTTCCCAGATCTGTACTCAAATAAAAAACACTACCCTGAAGGATTTTGGGGTGGGAAAAAGCCAAGTATGTCTATTTTTTCCCTCACTTTGAATGCTTCCATACTTTTTGAAGTTTTTAAATTAATATGCTAATTTTTTAAATAAAGGAAAATATAAAAACTGAAGCAAACACAATTCTCAGACACAAACCTGTGAAAACCCAGTTCATGCTTAGCCTAAACCTGACATGACTATTTTACCATTTTCATTTTCAGGAGACATGGAAACACCACTTCCAAAACATTTTAATGTCTTCTCACCAATTTCAGATTTAAGATCTATCCTCTCAAGTCAAACATGATTGACTTACTAAGGTCAGATTATGGAATAGGCTCAGCAATAATGTTCTTTTGACCCACAGTCAACTAAAATGCTAACAAGTCAGAGGAAAACTGCATGTGACTTTATTTTGTATCATTAAAAATTTCTGGACCCTTTTCCTAAAACAATAGCTCCCTCCTAACATCAAACAAAAAAACCATTCAAACTCTTTCTACTGGCTATGGATGCTCCCTTCTTTTCAAAGATTTTTAAAAAACATTGAAGGAAACAATGCTAATTTCGTATTATAAAACCTAGAGATAACTAATGGCACCACCTGTCATATATTCCTCCACACATTTACACTTTACTCTCACACTCATACATGCTCTTACATAAAAATGGGATTGTACTATAGTGTTGAAACCACTTTTCTGAATTAGTAGCTTTCCACAGACATCATTTTACATCAAATACAAACCATATTTTTTTTATGTGTTATGTTAGTCACCATACAGTACATCATACATTTTTGATGTAGTGTTCCATGATTCACTGAGGGGAGTGGGGGAATAGGTGAGCCTGGTGATGGGTATTAAGAATGGCTGGATTGCATGGAGCACTGGGTGTTATACACAAACCATCATGTTTAACAGCTGTAAGTGCTTATATATTATATAGATAAACCTTATAATCTAATTATTCTCCTATTTAAGGGTTTATTAATATTTAGGCTACTTACAGTTCTTCATTATTACTAAATCTGCAACAAAATAGCTAAAGGGCAAATTTTAATGTATTTCAACCACTTGTTCATACAATAAGTATGCTAATAATGCTCAAGGACTTAAACAAGTATGTTTACCACTATCTCCATTTTAACAAAGAAAAGACACTACATATGTTAAGTTAACTGACTTTTATAAGAATAAGACTCATTTATGTAAGTTCAGAGGCAGGAGGCCAAAAATCTTTCTTTCCTCTAGAGTGCTATGTAAGACACAAATAACAGAAAGAACATACAGAATTTCTGATATAAACTGTTTCTATATCTTTCCCTTTGTAAATTAATTATATAGCATATTGTTAATACAAAAAGCAAATGAAATTAAGACAGAAAAAAAGAATAAGTGTAACAGGATTCTCAGAATACTTCCTTGGGAAAAACCATTTTGCAAAATCTAGAGCAAATTGTGTACGTTAATAAAGAACAATTTCATCTCAATATACAACACAATCGGTGGAAAGGTATTTTTGTTTCTTCTCTTTGAAGCACGCATTTATTAGTTGCTATAGCAACCCTATTATTGAAAACAATACTGGAACAGAATCTATAATCACTAGGCCAACAGTTGTGAAAATGAGGTTTAAATTATATCCAAATGTGTACCTTTTCTTTGTCTAAACTTTATTTTTCCTTCAATAAGTGAAAAACCTTTTACAAGCTGGGAAAAAGCATGGTCTCTATTCTAGCTAACAGCTACATTAATTTAAGCTTTAAAAATGACTAGTTTAATTAATAAGATAAAATTAATGATAAATTAAAAGTTTAAGTTAATTTATTTAGATGTTTAAAGTGTTTGGCAAGCTGACAAAAATCCCATCTAATCAATCCTGAAATTCAACCTTGAAAATAAAATTTTAGAAACAATTAAGTCTTTGCCTGAGGGTGGGGGTGGGAGGTTGCCATTTTTCAAAATATTTTGCTTGCCATCACTTTGAATTTGAGTTCTATAATATCTGGAAATAAAAATCACTGGAATACTTAAGTGCCACAGCACCCACTCAAAAAGCTATGAAGAAAATTTCTTTTATTACTTCAATAAGCCTAGATTTTTAGTAAAGAAACTTTATATTCTGGGTTTAAAAAAAAGCTTTTACTTTCAAATCTGAAGGCTGTTTTTTCCCAAACTACACTGGGGGAAAAAAAAGGCAACATACTTGGTAAGTAACTAGAGAGATACTGAATACCACCTCATATCAAATTTTTAGATCAAGAGCACACACTTTCCCCAAAGACCATTTATAAACATACCCAGATTCCCAAATTAGAGGTGAAAATAAGAAAAGTGGCAACTACAAAACTTGTCACTTTCAAGAAAGGAAAAGGCAGGCCTACCACACTGCTTTGGGTGGAAGGTAAGAGCCGAAGTCGCCTTTGGTCAGAAGAATGTTTTCTGCTCAATTTAACATTCAAGGAGCTAGATAGCATATTTAGCATTTAACCTTTAAAAATCTGTTATCCATTATAATTATTACATAAGCCACATGCCATTCACTGTTAGGTAAACAGTTTCAGTCAAGATTTTATAGCATGGTAGTGACTTTCTAGAGGTTGCAGCTTTCTAAGTAGAGCCCAAATGGGAACTTGATTCTCATGCTATACAATGTGGAGTTCATATTATCTCCTTATTTCATAACACTGTTAACATCCTCTAACTAGGGGCGCCTGGGTGGCTCAGTGGGTTAAAGCCTCTGCCTTCGGCTCAGGTCATGATCCCAGGGTCCTGGGATAGAGCCCCACATCGGGCTCTCTGCTCTGCAGGGAGCCCGCTTCCTCCTCTCTCTCTGCCTGTCTCTCTGCCTACTTGTGATCTCTGTCTGTCAAAATCTTTAAAAAAAAATCCTCTAACTCAACTATAGGTATGCTAATAAAAAGGATATAGATAGAAGACCTATGAAATAGGAATGAAAGCAGGTATTTAGTAGTTCAGATTACATTTTAAAGAAAGAAAACATTTAAAAAGGCAAAATAATAAAAATAAAATATATAAATAAGGTCATCTAGTGATTTCTTATATTGACCAAATCTCTCATGCAATGTATATTCCTTGAAGGGTCCAAAGCAATGAATAGGATGTAAAAATCCTGGTCATGAAAACTTCAGTAACTGAAGAGACAGAAGGAGGTATTTACCTACTTAATTCACCCAAAAGTATCACAGCCTACATTTTCCACTGTTCCTAAAATGTTACAAGACATATTTAAATCAGCCAACCTACCAATCAAATAACATACTTTAGGATATTAACAAACAGATACTGTGCCACGCAGGTACCTTACATTAATTCAGGATCACTGATCACGCCAACATGCTAGTTATGTCCTTCTGAACTCCCCTAAATGAAATTGGAAAAAATGTGAAAGGACATAGATCAAACCCTGCTTTCCAGGCTTCTCTCTACAAAAGACCATTTCATGACCAGGCTGTCTGAAGTATAAATACCAGTATAGTTTTTTGGAATCAACTGATCTGATAAAAAGACCCATGTCGGCCTTTTGAATTTCAGAGGAAAATTTAATGGCAAGACTTACTTTAAATTTCATATAACGTTGTAAATTGAGAGGTTTTATGTATAGTGGTTAAGTTCACAGGCTCTGGAGTACTGCTAAACAGAACTCTGGGCAATGATGGAAATGTTCTGTCTGTGCTGTCCAACTGGAGCTACATGTGACTTCTGAGCACCGAAATGTTACTAGTGCAACTGAGGAACTAAAGTGTAATTTAATACATTTAAATGCAAATGTAAATAACTACATGTAGCTGGGCTTGACAGTGCAGACCTACAGTCTTACTGGATTTAAATCCTAGTTCTAACACTTACTGGTCCTATGTCCCTGAGTAGTTATCTTTTTGAATCTCAGTCTCCTGATCTGTAAAATGGGCCCAATAAGTTTCTACTTCACAAAGTCTTCTGTGGAGATTAAATGTTACACATGAAGTACAAAAACAGTGCCAGGTTTTCTGATGACACTTGCATTGCTAAAGCTGACAGTCAATTCCCAGACCTGATCCTGTCAATCCACCAGCAACATCTGATAGAATTTAATCCTTCTCTTCACTAAAATATTTTCTTCTCTTGGTCAGCTAACTAGAAGAGTTCTAATGGTGTTCTTTACTACTTTCTCTTACTTCCAACACCTTTTCTAAAGGTCTAAAGCAGATTCTCCCACAAACACACATTAAGAAACAATGTATTACTGTACAGAGAGAAAGAAGTTTTTATACTTTAACCAAGCTTTTCTAATGAAAAATTTCAGGAGATGTTTGATAGGGCCAACTGTGGGATATCAGAACTATCCTAGAAAATCCTAGATACATGGCTGTGACAGAAGAACCAATAAGTTATTACCTGTTCTGCGAACATATATATGTTAAAAATTTTTTTTGCTGATATTTAAAAGGATGCCTCTCATTGCCTAAAATGAGAGCATGATAAGCCAGAGCAATTTATTTATGTGAAGGTCAAGTCAATTTGTTGCTTTTATTTTACCAGAGATAGAGGTACAGAGAGCAAGTGATCTGTTAGTAAAACTTTTTATGTTTATGTAAAGATAAACAGCCTTATTTGACTTTTTTCCTTTCTCTTTTTGAATTCTAACTTTGCCATTTAATAGTTCAGTGATCTCTTGGAACCAATTCCCTTGCTACAAAGGGATAATACCATTGGTAACTCATGGGGTTACTGTAAGAATTAAATGAGATAGTGTATTTAAAAGAACATAGCACAAGCACTCGATATGTATATTACATATTACTCCTTTTTCTTCACACTTTGCCTTATCCTGTATTTTTAAAAAATATTAACATCTTTTTACACATTATCTATAAAACATTCTTGCTAGAAATACCTGCTAAGAATTTAATCAAGCCTTTGGGTCTAATTTCCAGTTTACAGAATATATAACAAATGGAAGTTCAAATATCCAACAGGAAATAAATCCAGAATGGAGGGAAGATGAGTACACTGAATTAAGAGGATTATAACAATGAGACAAAACAATCAAATATATTGTGTATACCTCGAACAGATCCAGATTTGAACAAATTAGCTATAAAAGACATATTCAAGACAACTGGAGTAATCTGACTACAGGTATCGTATTAGATGATGTTAGGAAATTAAGAAGTTATTGATTTTATGGTATAGTGGTTATATAAGGAATGTCTATTTTTGAAGTGTCTTTATTTTTTTTAAAGATTTTTATTTATTTATTTGACAGAGAGAGATCACAAGAGAGGCAGAGAGGCAGGCAGAGAAAGAGAGAGGAGGAAGCAGGCTCCCTGCTGAGCAGAGAGCCCGACGTGGGACTCGATCCCAGGACCCTGAGATCATGATCCGAGCCGAAGGAAGGCAGAGGCCTAACCCACTGAGCCAACCAGGTGCCATGAAGTGTCATTATATTTTAGAGATTTATACTGTAATATTTACAAGTGAAGTATCATAATCTTATAATTTAAATACATACATATAATTTGGGGTACCTGTGGGGCTCAGCTGGTTAAGCATTTGATTCTGATTTTGGCTCAGGACATGATCTCAGGGTTGTGAGATAGAGCCCGACATTGGGCTCTGCTCTTAGCAAAGAGCCTGCTTAAGATTCATTCTCTCTCCCTCTGCCCCTCTCCCCACCCCACTCACACTCTCTCTAAAAAATAAATAATTTTAAAAATGTAACTTAAAATATTTCAGAAAAATAGAGGAGAAAATGTGGCAAAATACTAACAATTACTCAAACTAGGTGATAGGTATATGAGTATCCATATTTTTCTAGTTTGAAAATTTTCAAAACAGGAAAAAATGTTAAGCCAACCATTCCCTCCTTATTTTCTTTGCAATAATGGAGACAGACAACACTAGACAATGTGACAGAATTCTGGGATGGCACAAAGTCTGAAAGATGGGTCAATATCCTTTTTACCCCTAGTCAGCTCTATATTTAACTTATCAAAAACATTTTTCTAAAGTTAGGATCTGAATTCAAGTCACCTCCCTATAAATTTTTTTAAAGCTAAATGGAATGTATAATTGCATGCTAACACTATTCTAAGAACTTTACACAGAATATCTAATTTTCATAGTAACTCTATGAAGTACATACTGTTAATATCACCATATAATGGATAAGATTTCTAAGATCTAAGCTTTCTAAGATTTCTAAGATCATGAATCAGAATGGCTGTGCTGGCTCCCTCCCACCACAATCAATCCACAGAAAGTACAGAAAGGAAAAAGAAACAAATTCCAGGAATTTACAGGCCAACACACATGCAAACACACAAGCAACACACACACACACACACCCCATCCCCAGTGTGACAACAAACTGGCACCATATGTTATCTGAAGCAAAGTTATTGAAAAAATGTTTCAATTATTCAAAATAAGCATTAAAATAGACTTTGGGAAATAAGGAAAGGTACTGTCAATATGAAATTCAAACAAAAATTACCTAAAAAGAGCCAATCTGAAATATTAGGGAAAAAAATAATCACTGAAATAAGTAACTCAATGGATAATATAAAAAGCAGAAGAGATAGAGCAAAAAAATATAACTTAGTGAACTAGGAGATCAGAATGAGGCAAAAGAAAAGCTGTAAGATATGAAAGCTAAAAGCAGAAGGGC
>NC_081575.1:63547271-63553975 GCF_022355385.1 Mustela nigripes | reverse complement strand
ATATATATATATATATATATATATATATATATATATATATACTGAATCATTATGTTGTACACAAGCAATTATATGTCAATTAGATATCAATGAAAAAGAAAGTTGGAAATTAAAAAAGGACTGTGAAGTCATACCAAAACTTCTTCCACAAGCTTAATCACATAATTAATGTCAGCACAATAGAGTGTAGTAGTTAAAGAGTATGGGGTCTGGTTATGGTACTGAGATCAAATACAGATGCCACCAGTTCTCTGGTATAACTTCATCATCTATAAGAAAAACAGACTGTACCAGCTTTGTAAGGTGGCTATAAGAATTAAAAAAATAATAAAGCAATAAATAAATGATTCAATACAAGTAAAGCCTTTAGTACAGTGTCTTGCATAAAAAGCACTCAATAATTGTTAGCTACTGTTTATCATTATTATTTTTTTAAAGATTTTATTTATTTATTTGACAGAGATCAAAAGCAGGCAGAGAGGCAGGCAGACAGAGAGAGGAGGAACCAGGCTCCCCGCCGAGCAGAGAGCCTGATGCGGAACTCGATCCCAGGACCCTGAGATCATGACCTGAGTCGAAGGCAGAGGCTTATTAATCCACTGAGCCACCAGGCATCTGTTTATCATTATTCCTAATTCAAAGGTTTAGCTGATAATAACTACAAAGGCAAATCACGCTACTAAATACCTTATAGCTACAAATAGTGAACCCTGTTAAAAATACAGATTCCCAGGGTTCACATGCAGAAATTGATTCAGTAGGTCTTAGATGGAAGTCAGGAATCTGCATTTTTATCAAGCTGCCAGGCGATCCTGATGCTATTCAGAATCTATTCAGATGCTATTACTCTTAGTCCAAGAATTACACACAAGAAAAAACACAATTTTAAAGGCAAGCAAACCACTGCCTTACAACCATCAGCATGCAATTATAGGACAAAAATCCATTTATTCACTTGTCACATTTTTAACAAATACTTGCTATGTGCTAGGTATTATGCCAGATGCTAGGAATATAGTGATAAAGATTCAATGACACAATTCCTACCCTCAGAGGCCAATAGTAGGAAGCTTATAATCTAGAAAGAACAGACACATCTGTTTCTGCTTTTGAATTCTTAATAAATAAATGAGTTAAAATTTGTTTAATCAGTCAGCATTTACTAAATACAAACCTCGTATTTTAAATTTCAGAACTTCCATAATCTTGAGTAGCAGATCTTTCTAGTGTTTTAAAAGGAGACACTTGCTGAAGTCTACCTCACACCCTCCCCAATGGAATCTTATATTCCACTCCCAACTCTGCCAGTAAGGTGGCCTCATGGATGTTGATGTTTCCATTAGAAGTGATTTGCAAGGCATCTTGCCAGGGTTAGGGAGGCTGCTATTCAGGGGCATCACTGGCATTGAAGTCCATTTAATCTAAGTGTTTTCCCTAAAATACTCAATAACCTTGTCTCCTTAATAATTCTTCTTGTGTTATAAGGTAATACAATCAAAATAAGACACAAAGCAGCACTTTATTTATTTTTAAATGTGCCCTCTTTGCTTTTTTTTTTAAGATTTTATTTATTTGACAGAGAGAAACACAGTAAGAGAGACAAAGCAGCACTTTAAATAAAGCATGGTCAGGGTTGCCTGGGTGGCTCAGTCAGTTAAGCGCCTGCTTTCAGCTCAGGTCATGATCCCAGAGTCCTGGGATCAAGCTCCCTGATGGCTCCCTGCTCAGGGGGGAACCTGCTTCTCCTTCTCCTTCTGTCCCTTCCTCCGCTTTTGTGCGCTCTCTCTCACTCTCTCTCAAATAAATAAATAAATAATCTTTAAAAGCAACCACAGTCAGTCTATTGTTTTTCTGGTTTGTGGAGGGACACTAGAAGCACCTCTTCACTTTAAAAAATCACTTAAAGTGGTATCAGCTGGATATAAGGTAGACAATTCTAAAGTTGCATGTATTATTTAAGAAAAAAATCTTTGAATGTTAGAAAGGGTACTAGTAGTTCATAGTCAAATGCATGCTAATATCATTAAAAGTGATTATCAATATCTAATATTATTCACTCTTGATTATAATTGATCTCTAGAAGAATCCAAGCCTCAAATACCCATCTCTTCCACAGTCTAGGTGAGATTACTGTCTCTGGCTCCTAAATATTTTTAGTCTTCTACTAATCTGTCTATGTGAAACTTAATCTCTTAAGGATTAGGACTTCACGACTCCTCTGAAATTCTAGAAATTTATGTCTATACTGGTTTCAGAGAAATGGACCAAGTATAACGGCAATGAGAGTTGACAATTACAGAAACAAAAACAGCAGCTAACCTTTCAGCACTTACTATGTGTTAGGCAGGGGCTTTATGTGGATTATCTCCTCTGTGAGAAAGGTACTACTATCTCATGTTCTTTTCTAAGTGAAGCTTAGAAAACTTATGTGGCGTGCCTAAGATTACATCCTAAAAAGAGTGGTTGACAGGTGATTAGAAAAAGGAATGGGTTTAAACCATTTTCTCTTTTTACTATGTATCAACCATCCCAAAAAGCACTGAATATAATTATAACCTACAAAGAAATTGTAAAATTAAAACAATTTCTCTGGCATATATTATGATTTCTAGTGGTCTATTCTTATTCAGATGAATAATCATTTTTATGCCAGTGAATACAAAGAAACAATACTAGAACTTGTTTTATTGAATAATAAACATATAACTTGAGATAAATGAGGCAGAAAAGTAGGAAACTACATCAAACCTCAATTATGCTTCAGTTAGGAGCATGGCTCCTTATAGGTACAAGTCAACAAAAATTGGGTTCATGTGCCACCATGTGGTTAAAATGCTATAGGTTACTGATACTTGCCCTACAATTAAATGGGCCCTTCTGAACATTTATTCCTCAAAATAAATGTATGGAAGTTTCCTAAATAGGCTGAAATTATCAAATTATTTTAGTGTGAATATTTCTCACTCGTGTTAAAAAAGACCAAGGTAAAATCCTATATTAACACTGCATAGTAACATCACTGTTTAGTAAACTATGCTCTGAGGTATTAAAACTTTAATAAAGAATAAGGACAAAGGGAGAAAATTGTACACAAGATCAGGGTTGAAGAAGCAGACCTAAAGCTTCACTTTGGATACTTTAGTTTAAATATCCATTTTGTTCTCTTTATAATTACCAACATGCAGTACACCTTTAAAAAGACATAGGTAGGGCGCCTGGGTGGCTCAGTGGGTTAAGCCGCTGCCTTTGGCTCGGGTCATGATCTCAGGGTCCTGGAATCGAGTCCCGCATCAGGCTCTCTGCTCAGCGGGGAGCCTGCTTCCCTCTCTCTCTCTCTCTCTGCCTGCCTCTCCATCTACTTGTGATTTCTGTCAAATAAATAAATAAAATCTTAAAAAAAAAAGACATAGGCAGTACAGTGCTAGAAAAGGGAAGTACAAAAAAAAAACTTTTATGCCAGGTTTACTGACTTCTTTTAATAAAGGTACAGAACTTAAGCTGTATACTCACTTAAGCATATTATGAAACATGACCCCGACTAAGATTTTCATCTCTGGTATCTGTGTAATTCGTATTATTATGTTCAGTTAGCTAGCATATAGTACATCATAAATTTTGTTGTAGTGTTCAACGATTCATTATTCATAAGTTTACTATCAGAAAAGATACTCTGCCTCACATAGTCTACATAAACATTAACCGAAACAAGTTATTACTTTAACAGTTAAAAAATAAAAGTTAAGAATCAGTCAACAAATCTTTATCACTAGAAACTTATGTTAAACTGTAAGTTTAGATCATGTTGGAAGTTTCAAAGTGGCTGAAAACATTATTACCACGAACAACTAAAGAGCTGAACCAACACTTTCTGGACATGATTCAGAAGACCCCAAAATCAATATATTTAAATAATGAGTTCGAAGGACAACAAGACTGTTACATTTCAAAAAAAGAAAAGCAGTACCAACAACAGCAAGAAACCAATGAGGCAATTTAACAAAATATAACTTATGGGGTGGGGTGGAGAACAGAGCTGACTAAGATAGTTAATTCAGTACAGAACTGAAGACACGAATTAAAAGCTCCATTTCTCTTCCTTTCACACACCTGCTGTCACAGACAAATCACTGTTCATTTCAATTTTACTACTTGCAGTAATAAGTCTGGCACTGCCTTTCAATGATATATAGATCATTAAGGAACAATAAAAAGTCTATTTAAATATCACTATAAAGGCAACTTAAATTTCAAGAAAGGCCATATAAAAGTGCCAGCATTATATTATCCACTACGGATGAAAAGAAAAGGAGCAAAGGATATAGTTCTTGCCTTTAAAGAGCTGCAAAGATAAAGACAAGAAAAACAGTCAAGTGGTTAATAAATTAAGTCTGAGATAGTAAATTTAATTTAAAAAAATTTAAAAAAAGAAAGTAGGGCAGTAAAATAAAGTAAACGAGAACAGAAATACAGGAGGAGGAATTACACAGTAATTAAAGAGGATATGATAAGGCAGAAAAAGATACAATAATCACATACCAAGTAAGCTGAAAATAAACACTTCAGAAAATATCAAAAGGCAATAAAAATTAACTCAAAAGGCATGCAATTTAATTATTTAGATAAAAGCAATTTGAAGGGGAAATGAAAATATATCATTTTTATCAGTCCTTCATCTTGAACATGATGTATAAAAAAGGAAGGTATCTGCAATTATACTATAGTAACAGGAACCAACTCTGAAATGTCTTTAATAAGAGCAGGCTCAAATACTAAGAAATCCTGTACTATGAATTTCAACAACACCCACTTGTACCTATTTCAGAGAGGACCAATTTTCAAATTCTTATTAAAGGAAATCAAAACCAAACAGTAGTGTGTAAAGTTAAATGAAATTCTAAATATAAGCCTAGGGAACAAAGTTAACATTTACTGAGCATCCTATATTATTGTTTTGAAATTAAAGAGTTACCTGAATAAACTGGGAAAAAAAAGGCATCCTAACAGGTATCTTTGCATCTATTTTCCTTTCTCCAATCCATCCTAAACACTGATACCCAAAGTGATTTTTCTAAAATAAAAACTTGATGTTGGCGGTTTTCTTAAAATCATTACAATAGATCCAACAGCCTGTAACACAATGTCCAAACTCTAACTTCTATGATCTGATTCTTGTGTCTCTCTAGTCTTTTCTCTTATCTCCTCCCAATGCCTACTCTCCCTTACTCTATCTCCTTTTACTCCATTACTTTTAAACTAAAGGCACCTAAAACTTGCCTTGCTGTTTGATGCGCATGTTTCTTTATCCTGCTCTTCCTCTTGAAGGGCCTTCACCTTTTGCCCTCATAGCAATGCAAATTGCTACCCACTTCTATTTCCAACATCAGTTCAAGTCCTCCTAACTTCCCATCTCCAACTTTTCCAAGAAAGAACTGACTATTCCTTCCTTGATGTCTATACAGATTTTGTATTATAGGATCCATAACTTTTATTACATCTACTTGCTTATAATAAGTAAACTGATTGGACTCTTTAGGGGCAGGAACCTAGTCTTATTTACCAATGTATCCTTAGTAACAGCATAAACAGTAGTTTGCAGGTATCTGAAAAGTTTTTAATCAATGAATGAATAAGCTTCATTATTTAGGTAAATTTTTCACTGCCTACCTACTGAAAGCTACAGTTTAGCATCAGTTATTGGGTTCTCTCATTTATTTTCTTGAAGTGTTTGATTCACTCCATAACCAGCACCCTATTACTATAAGGCCTCATTCCACATTTTACTACCAGGCTAATTTTCCAAAAGCCTACATTCATCATATAACAGGCCCATTCATAAACTTATAGTGAATACTATTTTAAATCCAAATGCCTCCACTTACCTTTCATGGCTCTCCATAAACTGGCTCCACCTAATCCACACCTCACCCACCCAATTTCAACTCTTTACCTGGCCAATCTCTTCATCATACCTTGAGTCAGGTACCTAAATCATTATCTTTCCCTTTGCCCAAATTGTTTCACGCTGCATTCAAACCTCATTATTTCCTAATCCAATCAAATACTAACCACCTTTTATTAGCCAGTCAGATTTTTTCCCACCAAAACTGTACCTGAATGCTCCATTTTCCATTTTTTCAACCATACACTATTTGGTCAACACATTAAGTACCAGTCACATCCGCACTTGATTATTTTTCTTGAAATAATGCTACCTTTCTCTCCCCAAATACACCATCACTTCCTTCAGGTAAATCTCATACAATACCCTATTTTATTTCCTTTTAGATCCCTGACAGTTCTTAGTTACTATGATAGTCAGAAAGGCACTGTGGTATAGTATACTGCTTTTTAAATTTTTTAAAAATATATTTATTTGTTTATCAGAGAGTGAGAGCTAACGAGCACAAGCAGGGAGAGCAGCAGGCAGAGGGAGGAGCAGGCTCCCCGCTGAGCAAGGAGCCTGATGTGGGACTTAATCCCAGGACCCCAGGGTCATGCCCTGAGCCACCCAGGCATCCCCAGCACCCTGTTTTAAAACCTTTTTTAAAAAGCACTAATAGGGGCACCTGGGTGGCTCAGTGGGTTAAGCCTCTGCCTTGGGCTCAGGTCATGATCTCAGCGTCCTGGGACAGAGCCCTGCATTGGGCTCTCTGCTCAGCGGGGAGCCTGCCCCCCCCCCCCCCCCCCCCCCCCCCCCCCCCCCC
>NC_081575.1:63529582-63547171 GCF_022355385.1 Mustela nigripes | reverse complement strand
TGGGGGCTTAAGTGGGTAGGAGAAGAATAAATGAAACAAGATGGGATTGGGAGGGAGACAAACCATAAGTGACTCTTAATCTCACAAAACAAACTGAGGGTTGCTGGGGGGAGGGGGTTTGGGAGAAGGGGGTGGGATTATGGACATTGGGGAGGGTATGTGCTTTGGTGAGTGCTGTGAAGTGTGTAAACCTGGTGATTCACAGACCTGTACCCCTGGGGATAAAAATATATGTTTATAAAAAATAAAAAATTAAAAAAAAATCTTAAAAAAAGAAAGTACTATTAAGTTATGGGAATAAAAAGCAGATACTAAAAAAAAAAAACCCCTAACATCCTCTGTTTAAATTAAATCATATGTTGCAACCCAATGCATAAAAGAGATAAAAGGAGAGGGATTCTGATTGAAATGGGATATGGGGTTTGCAGTGCTGCCTGTCTGGCCTTCCACTACTCACTTAGCCACAAGGTAGCCCTGGAGCACCTCTGCTAATCTACTGGAGGTTCCTTCGAATACAGTTTGAAAACTGTTAAATTCAAGTTCTAGCTCTAACACTTATTGGTAACATACTCTTGGGTAGTCACAAACTAAACTTCAGTTTCCTAAGATAATAAATATGTATGAGTAAGTCCTTTGTAAAATGAAAGCTTTCTATAAATTTGAGGAATTTACCACTTCATAAGCTATGAGCTAAACTGGCTATATTATACAATCTCAACAGTTACACCACACAATGGTATTACCTGTGAAAGAATTCTATATTTTAAAATCCAACTTTATTTAAAATAAAGCATTCTAAATGTCATTCAACTCTAGGAATCCTGGGTCCTCTGCTTTATTTCTTCTACTTGGACTTAACTGTCTAATCTCTACTTGGGGAGCAATAAAGTATATAATGATAAGAGTACATGCTTTCAAGTTGGGCAAACTTGGTTTGAAGGCCAGCTTCACCACTAATTAGGTGGGTAAACTTGGGTAAGTTACATAACCTCTTCAAACCTTAATTTCCTCATCTCAAACATGAAAACAGCATTGTTAGCTTTTCAGATGCCACTAGATTAAGGAAGATAATCTGAACAAACTGTTCTGCATACAATATGAAACACAGTAAGAAACCAGTAAAAGTTAACTATTATTTTCCTTTTGGGAACAGCTGTGGGAGAGTTGAAGCACTCTGTGTTAATGTATCATTCAGTCCTCCTTTTTCTTTTGTTCTCGGGCAAACGGTTATAGCACCAAAAGCAAAACACAGTAAGTAAAGTCTATAAATGAAAAAAGCACGACACCTTTAACAACTCAGATTACCAAATTATAAAACATATGGTTTCTTTCCAGACATCCTATAACAATTAAATAGCATTTCTTTCCCGCTGGATTTTTAAAATCTTCTTTAAAGCACAGACAATGCCTTGTTGTTCTTAGTATACCCTCACAGTATACCTCAAAGTCAGCAAATAATCAATAAATGTTTATCAATGTAAACAAATATTCCTAAAATCAGAAATTTACCATATAGTGAGCAACTTCAAAGCAACTGCTTCCTGAATGTTTGCTTCCTATCAGAAATATTACTAAGTATGATATATTTCTTACAAAAACTGAAGCTTAGAGTTAAGTATAATTTTAGGAAAGATACTAATTAGATAAAAATCATTCTCAAATTGAAAAGGGAAATTTCACTATTTTTAAAGTCCACGTCCTTTAAAGAAAACTTCTTGCCATACAGAATTAAGTAACTAGTAAGAAAGCTGTTGGGAATATAAGAATTAAATCAAGGCAAGTGAACACTATGTAGCTGTTTTTTAAAAAAGTAGAAGTGTATGTACCAATATGGAAAGATGTTCAAGAAACACCTAGGTAAAAAGAACAAGTCATAGAAGAATATATATGATATGATTCCATTTGTGTTTGTTTTTAAAGGAATACAAATTTACATACAGAAAAAATTCCAAAGACTATTCAAGATCCTATTCATATTCTCTAATAACATAATTAAGAAAGTCAATTCACTATCAGTTTAATATTTCATAACATTAAAATGAAATTATATCCTTAAAGTGTTTTAAATATAACATTAAAAAAGCAGATTTAAACCCCCATGTGGCCCTAAGCCATTATCAAAGGGATTTGATAGAGACTGTCACAAAAACTCTTTTTTCCTAGATGCACTATCAGTAAACTTTATTTCTTTATTATTTTTTAGTGTTCCATGATTCATTATTTGCTTATCAGTAAACTTTAAATGTAATAGTTCACTGATTAGAGAAACAAAATATTTTTTATATAGACAAAATATATTTTTAAAAAACCTCCAAATGGTTAATGTTCATGTTACTTGAATTGACACGTATATTAAAGGTTAACTGGAGAAATCACTGATTCATGTTACCATTAAATAGTTATTTATTACTCCTACCTTTTGTTGCTTTAATTGTGTCTAACCATATGAAGAACTGAGAGGTTCTTCATAGAAGGTTTGGGGGCTTTTTTGTTTTGTTTTGTTTTGTTTTTCTTTTTTAAACAAATGACTAAAGTTACTTTGGTAGAGTGATACCATAACTGGGGAGCTGCTCTTTCAAGTCTCAGCTACATGGAACATTAAATGCTTGAATTTGAAGCCAAGACAACAGGAAAAGCAACCCCTCAACAATTCCCCCTAAAATGGCCTTTTAGATTAACTAGAATATGTTTGAACATATTTAGATCATTATTTTAGACCAGAGAACATGTGGCTTTCTCTTATGTTCAAAAAGGTCAAAATGATATCTACCATCATAATAAATTTCTATACTAATCTAAATAATGTCTTTTTTAAAATCCAAGAACAATGGACCAGAAGACAGATTAGATACTACTCCTGGCTCTGCCACTTATTAGCTGGAAACCATGGGCAAGTCACTGAATATCTCTGACCCTAGGTTTCCCCACTTACATAAAATATAAGGGCTTGCCAAGATTACCTCTAAAAGCATCCTTTTCCAAGTGTGAAAGTCTTACTCGCTTTGTGACAGTGAAAAATATCAAGAGACACTTATTTGCTGATTCCTAACTGCTATATGACAGCAAAGGATGTTAAGGAAGATATATTTCAATTTCATATAGAAATATTAAAATTATATATGACCTCTACTGGAGATTATTAAAAGAGAAACATACTATTTCCTTTACGGTTTCTGCACAGCAACTTTTTCCCACAGGGCTGAAATTTTTACTTGGCATAAAATACACATTTCAGATTATAGTATCTTTTTGCAGTTTTATGTGGAGAACTGACTAAGCACCCTCTTATTGAAATACAATTTTATTCTTTTTGAAACAATCTGAAATACAGCCTTAGTTAAATGACTAACTTTCACCATAATAGTAAAGTATCTTTGGTCCATGGTAGGTTTTTTTTTTTTTTAAGCTAATAATCTAAAGATGTTTACCTTTGGCAGCATGGGAGTATCCCTCTTCTTCTTTTTTTCTGAATTAGGGTCATCTAATAAGTCTGGCTCAAAAGTATAAAGTTCAGTAAGCTCATTCATGGTAAAATGACGCTCAACCTGCTGCTGATCAACAACTCGGAAAGACAGTGACTGCTTAGTTACTTGCCGATCATAAATCTTATCTTCCATGGTTCCCTTTGTAAAAAGAAGGAATAATATATAAATAACAAAACTTCATAGTGATATACTCCCATAGAGCAAGTTTTATTAGCAATGCTGCTTAATTCATGAGAGATTTCATCTGTTCACCATAGTTTACCTTAAGAAAAAAGAAAAGTATATTACTGATAATCATCCTGTATTATCTGACCAATATACATGCAAGTTTTGCTTTACATATTTCTGTACTTAGTGGAAGTAGAGTAGTTAGATACCAAGGTGAACAGAAATAAAGAAGTAGATGAAATGACATTTTAGAGGGTTATAAAAATAGTAATTCAAGAAAGCAGTTTCGTACCTTCTCAGTGGAATATAAGCGCTCAATAGTTACTATAAAAAAACCTTTCTATCAAGTCTTACTTTCTATCATTTCGGGATAGAAAATTAACAAATAAAATGCCTTATCTACTACATATATATCATTTTAAGCCAGAATGTAAAGGAGCTTTTAATTTAAATGACAGGAAAGGGGTTACACTGCAGTTTGCCAATTATATTAAGTACCACAGAAGATCAAAAGAGTGAGGATTAATCTACCAATATAACTCAGTCTCTGGTTTAGAAGCCCAGATTTGGAGGCAGGTGGAGAGAATCGCATCTGTTCCCAAAACATGTGTAACAGTAAAAAGGCAACTTGATTCTATAAACCTGTATTACCTTATACTGCATCCACCTCTTTGATTTTACTCGTTTTTCTTAAATTTCAGTTTGTTTTTTAATATCTGAGTTTATATTTAAAGGAAATGACTTTAATATTCTTTTCCTAGAAGGTATTTAATATTCTTTGTAATGATTTTTTTGTCATTATAAGTTAACTTTTTCTTCGTACTTACCCATGTTCTTCAAATTAAGAGAGTATCTAGTAGCCACTCAAGACAATGATCATTTGACCTTTACATCTATAAGTAAATCAGATTAACTTATTTGCTTTTCTATGTATGCTAAGTAAAAGAACTATAAATGTTTAACTTTTTTGAACGAGCAAGAAAATTCTAAATCTGTTTACCCATGCAAATCCATCTCAATCTGAGAAAGCTGACATTATAGACATGGATGAACTACAAAACAGAAAATCCTAAGAAGCCAAAATTGACCTCTGCTGCTTTATGTATAGGATTAGGGTTGATGTTTTCAAATTTATTTGCTTCTCTATAATGCATACATGTTTGGCATTCTAAAAACATTATCAATTTCACCCAACCTTTCACTATGAAAAAAGAAAATACAAACTGTAAACCTACCTGAGCTAAGAACCTATATACATACACAGGTTTAGTCTGTCCAAAGCGATACACTCGGAATATACTCTGGATGTCATAAGATGGATTCCAAGAAGCATCAAATATAATCACTCGATTGGCAGCTACCAAATTAATTCCAAGAGATCCTGCTTTGGTAGAAATGATAAACAATCGTCCTCTGAAAATAAAAACATGCATAAATGCTTTAGTAATAAGTTCTCCATAGATAAGGTGGTTTTCTGAACAATTAGGAGTTCAAAGAATTCATTTCTCACTTACTGATGAAAACAAGACATGTCTAAGGAGTCAGGTTGAGGATTTATATGTACAGGAAGAATCCTACTGCTGGCAAACAAGAGTCTGATTTAGGAATAAAGATATATATGGAAAGCACATGTTTACAGAGTATTCAAGGTATATACAGATCAGTAAATGTAGAAAATCCATGTTTAACTCCAAAGTTCATACTGCGTTCAGTACTGTTATGAGCAATAGCTAAATACATCAAAATAAAGGACAGTGCGCAAGGGCCTAACTGTAGTAGGGATGAGTGAAAGGCAATTGTAATATAGTGTAATGACATACAGAGAGAATATGTAATAAACATAGGGAGAGGTTAGACAGATGCAAGATACTAAAGTAGTTAAAATTGAAGCAAGAAGAAAGAGGGCTCCAGGAAGGATGTGTTAAAAAAAAAAAAAAAAGAAGAAAGACCAAAAACTAACTGTAAGATATCTGGGAATAAACCTAATCAAAGAGGTAAAATATCTGTACTCTAAGAACTATAGAACACTTATTAAAGAAATTGAAGAGGACACAAAGAAATGGATAAACATTCCATACTCCTGGATAGGAAGAACAAATATTATTAAAATATCTAAACTATGAAAACAAATCTACACATTTAATGCAATCATGAAAGTATTTTTCACAAAGCTAGAACAATCCTAAAATATGTATGGAACCACAAAACATCGTGAATATCCAGGCCATCTTGAAAATGAAAAGTAAAGCTGGAGGTATCATAATTCCAGACTTCAAGCTATATGACAAAGCTGTAGTGATCAAGACAATATGGTACTGGCATATAAACAGACACATTTATCAATGGAACAGACTAGAAAATCTAGAAAAGGACCCTCAACTCTATGGTCAACTAATCTTTGACAAAGCAGGAAAAGAATGCCCAGTGGAAAAAAGGCAATCTCCTCAACAAATGGTGTTGGGAAATTGGACAGCCACATGCATAAGAATGAAAGGACCACTTTCTTCCACCACACACAAAAATAAATTCAAAATGGATGAAAGACCTAAATATGAGACAGGCATCCATCAAAATCCTAGAGGAGAACACAGGCAGCAACCTCTCTGACAACAGCCACAGCAACTTCTTACAAGATACATCTCCTGAGGCAAGGGAGAAAAAGCAAATATGAACTAGTGCAACTTCATCAAGGTAAAAATCTTCTGCACAGTGAAAGAAACAACAAAACTAAAAGGCAGCCCACAGAATGGGGAAGATATTTGCAAACGATATAACTGATGAAAAGGTTAGTATCTAAAATCTATAAAGAACTTAACAAACTCAATACCCATAAAACAAATAACCCAGTTAAGAAATGGGCAGAAGACATGAAAAAACACTTTTCCAAAGAAGACATACAAATAGCTAACAGACATATGAAAAGATGTTCAACACCACTCATCATCAGGGAAATACAAATCAAAATCACAATGAGATACTACCTCACACAGGTCAGAATGACTAAAATTAATAACAGAGGAAATGACAGGTGTTGGAGAGCATGCAGAAAAAGGGGAATCCTCTTACACTGTTGGTGGGAATACAAGCTGGTACAGCCACTTTGGAAAACAGTATGGAGATTCCTCAAGATGTTAAAAATAGAACTACCGAGCAATTACACTACTAGTTATTTAGCCAGAGGATATAAAAATACTGATTCAAAGGCACACATGCTCTCCTAATGTTTATAAGAGCAATGCCCACAATAGCCAAAATATGGAAAGAGCCCATGACCAATGAATGGATAAAAAAGATGTGGGGTGTGTGTGTGTGTGCGCGTGTGTACACACAGACACAGACAGAGTGGAATATTATTCTGCCATCAAAAAGAATGAAATCTTGCCATTAGCCATGATGTGGATGGAACTAGAGTGTATTATGCTAAGCAAAATAAGTCAGAGAAAGACAAATAGCATATGATTTCACTCATTTTTGGAATCAAGGAAACAAACAGATAAACATAGGGGAAAACAGAGAGGGAGGCAAACCATAAGAGACTCTGAACTGTAGAGAACAAAGTGAGGGCAGCTGGAGGGGACATGGGTATTAAGGAGGGCACTTGTGATGAGCACTGGGTGTTATATGTAAGTGATGAATTACTAATTTCTACTCCTGAAACCTCAATTACACTAAATGTTAAACAACTAGAATTTAAATAAAAACCTAAACAATAAATTTTAAAAAAGAAAGAAACTAATAGATTGCATGCTGTGCTGTAACACAAGAATCTAAATTTCTGAGAATGTGGGAATGAATTAGTTGACAGGTTCATAGAAAACTAAGCAAATGTTAAAACAGAAACCATTAATTGAACAAAAATGAACATGTGCATGAAAAGGGGAAAAGTAATCATAGTATTGTAAATGGCTTGTGTGTGAATATTTACATAATCACAATAAAGCAAACACTCCAAATACTATAACATTACAAATAATTATAATATTGCAAATATTACAAAATTGCAAATATTACAAAAAATATTTGGGGAAAATAAATAAGGAAAAGCATGCATGTGCATGTGGATAAATTCCCATCTTAGATTTTAGAAAGAATATATGAAAGTAAATACCAGGAGAATTGCCAAGAGCTGAAATCTGTTACCTGGAGCAAGTTATATGTACCATGTGTAGGAAGGGGTTGGTCAAGGGACTGGTTTTGATCTCAAGCCTTATAGAACCGTTTTTTAAAAATATGTTAATATATTACTTCAATATAAATAAAACCAATTTAGAAAGATTTTATGTAACATTTTTTAAAAATATAAACAAATCTAAAGAAAAAAACCTACTCAGTTCCATTCCCCAGAAACAAACTCCTTTCAAGTTATGGTATTTTTCTAAGTGTATATATTTTTGGTTTTCCATAGATATGGTATCTGTGTATATAGTTTATATTATGAGCATTTCCTCAAACATCTTGGTAAACACCATGCTTGGCAGCTAAATAATATTCCACTGGATGACTATATTATTTGTTTACTGTTGGCCAACTTAGGAGTGAGAAAACCCCTGGAATATAGCACACTTTCAAAATGCCTTTATACACCAAGCCTCACTTTCTGTAATTTCATGAAGGGAAATAAATAACTAAAATGCCATACTGACTCTATATATAGTATTATACACTAAAATGCAAAGATGCTCAAAATTTAAATAACAGGAGAGAGCTTAGAATTAAGTAAAATCCTGCAGAAAATAAACACAGGTGCTAAATTCATGTTTTATATTTACTTGGAGTTACCACATATCTAAGAACATAGGCTACAGAAATTAACAAATGCAAGAAAATATATTCATTCACAGTTATAGATAAGATCATAAAGTTGAAAATAAAGAATATGTACAACACAAAGGACTAGATTACACTCTGCCTATTCAATGAGTTACATTACCAATAAAAACCTACAATATTATGTGGAAAAAAAGCAGGATATAGAACATTATTAAGTATAACTACAACTGCACTAAGAAACAAAACATATACATACATACAATGTTAACAATTCTCTTTGTGGTCAATGAAATTATGATACTTATTTTCTTTACATTTCTCTGTATTACTACAGAGAACAAACTGTGCTTTGTTTAATTAATGGACATATTTAAGGGATTATGGACAACTGGGGCACCACAATTATTCCAGTTATTTATATCTATTCTACACCAGTAAAAGGATCAAGCATACAGAATGGCATAAACTACATAGGTTAAACACACACACACGCATACTAGGAAACCCTGTAGAGAACTTCAAAATTCTTTGGTAGTTGAATGGGCTTAATAAGCATGTTTATCAAATTGCTATACATCCCAAGTACTGAATTAGACTGCTAATACAAAAGATGAAAAAATACCCACTCATTGCCCTAAAGGAGTGCAACTATAAGACAAAAAAAAAAACCAAAACATAAAAATAAGCAGTCTAGGGGCACCTGGGTGGCTCAGTGGGTTAAGTCTCTGCCTTCGGCTTAGGTCTTGATCTCAGGGTCCTGGGACTGAGCCCCACACTGGGCTCTCTGCTCAGCAGGGAGCCTGCTTTCCCCTCTTTCTCTGCCTGCTGCTCTGCCTACTTGTAATCTCTCACTCTCTCTGTCAAATAAATAAATAAAATTTTAAAAATCAGTTTAATTTACAATAATGGAGGTACTGATTTACACGTTATTGATGTGATCAATGACATATTCTGGTTTTTAAAAGCATGTAAGTGGGAAGCAGAACTGTTTAATTTTGTGTCCAAAAGAAAAATAAACAAAGTCAAGTAAGTAAGTAGTAAGAATTATTTTACAACTATTTAACTTCTAATATTATTCAATACAGAATATATAAATCCATACTGAGACAAGCTAATTATAATATTTTTAGATTTTCCTAATACTAATCAGTATTTAATTTAATTTAAATTAATTTAATCAGTATTAAAATATACACTCAAACACAATTAAAATATGAACTATTTGAATAATGCTGCTATAAACCCTCTGGGTATGTGTTTTGGTAAAGACATGTAAGCATTTCTATTAGGTATATACCCAAGAGTAGAACTGCTGGCTCATAGGGTATGTATATAGCATTGTTAAAGCTGAACAAGTAGTTCCCCAAAGTGGTTATTCCAATTTACCTTCCCACCAGCAGTGTGTGAGAGTTCCAATTGTTCCAGATCCTTGATAACTCATGGTATTACCTGTCATTATTGTAAACTTTAAAAAAAATAGCTTAAGATTCATAAGACTTTGTAACAGTAGCATAGAGAGTTCCACTGTACCCCTCATCCAGCTCTCCATAATGGCACTAACTTCCATAACTAGAATACATTGTCAAACCAGGAAATTGATGTTTGTACAATACTGTGAACTCAGGGTTATTTAATTTCATCAGTTTTTACAGGTGTTTTTTTGTTTGTATATAGCTTCATGAAATTTATCATGTATGTAGACTCACGTAACCATAGGCACAAAACTGTTCCATCGCCACAAGAAAAAGCCCTCTTTTGTGTTATCCCTCAGTATTTACACCTTCCCCCACCACCCCTAATTTCTAGCAACTATAATTGTTTCATATCAAGAATGCCATATGAAAGGAATTACATCGTACGTAACCTTTTGAAAGTGGAATTTTTCACTCACCATATTGCTCTTGAGATTCATCCAAGTTCTCTGGATCAGTATCAATAGTTCATTCCTTTCTGTTGCTGAGAACTATTTCAATATATAGCTACAATATAATTTGTTTATCCATTCACATGTTTTAAGACACTTGGATTATTCCCAGTTTTTGACTATTATAAATAAAGGTGCTACAAACACCTATGTATAGGTTTCTTTTTTTTTTTAAGATTTTATTTATTTATTTGAGAGACAGAGATCACAATTAGGCACAGAGGAAGGCAGAGAGAGGGGGAAGCAGGCTCCCTGCTGAGCAGAGAGCCACATGTGGGGCTCGATCCCAGGACCCCAGGATCATGACCCGAGCCGAAGGCAGAGGCTTTAACCCACTGAGCCACCCAGGCGCCCCTGTGTATAGGTTTCTATGTGAAAATAAGTTTTCATTTATCTGGCATAGATTTCCAAAACTGTGACTGCAGGGTTGTATGGTTAAGAATATGTTCGTTTCTTTCTTTCTTTCTTTTTTTTTAAACACCCAGATGTTTCCCAGGAAGAGCAGCTGTGCCATTTTATATTCTCACCAGCACTGTGGGTGAGATCCAGTTTCTGTGTGTCCTTACCAGCATTTGGTAGTATCACTTTCTTTTATTTTAGCCATTCTGACAGACGTGAACTTTCTATCCAGTTGTGATTTCAGTTTACATTTCCCTGTTGGCTAGTGATGAACATCTTTTCAAGTGCTTATTTGCCATGCATAGATCCTCTTAAATGAAATGTCAGTTTAAGTCCTTGGTCCATTTTCTAGGTGAAAATTGTTATTTGTTTTCTTCCTGTCACATTTAAAGGATTTTTATATATTCTGAACATGAGTCCTTTATTAGATATGCTATTTGCAAATATTTTCTCCAAGCCTGTGGTTTGTATTTCCTTTTCTTAACAGGGTCATTTATAGACCAAAGTTTTTAATTTTGATTGTACAATTATTGACTTTTTTCTTTAATGGATTTTATCCCTTTGGTGTCATGACTAAAAACTTTTTACCTAAATTAGCTTCTGAAGATTTTCTTCTATGCTTTCTTAATAAGTACAATGTTTCACATTCAGATTTATGACCCTTTTTGACTCAATTTTTGAATGGGGGTTAGGGTTAGGTCAAGGTTCGTTTTAGTCTATGAATATCCAATTGTTTCAATTCCATTTGTTGAAGAGACTATCCTCCCTTCACTGAAACACTTCTGCACCTTTGTCAAAAACGTTTTTAACTTGCATTTCTCTGATGATTAATAATGATGAGCACCTTTTTGTATGTTTATTGGCTATACGCATACCGTCTTTTGTAAAATCCTTTTGAAGTTCTTTTCTCATCTTTTTATGGGAATGTCTGGTTTATCCTACTTATTTTTAAGAATTCTTTGTATTTTCTGAGTAAGAGTCCTTTTTGGATCTATGTATTAAGAATAACTTCTCCTAGATATCTGCAAATGACATATCCAATAAGGAGTTAATATTCAAAGTATATAAAGAGCTTATACAACTCAACATCAAAAAACCCAAATAATTCTATTAATAAACGGGCAGAGAATCTGAATAGACCTTTTTCCAAATAGGACATACAGATGACCAACAGACACATGAAAAGATGCACAACATCATTAACCAACAAGGAAATGCAAATCAAAACCACAATGAGGTATCATCTCATACCTGTCAGAATGGCTAAAATCAAAAACACAAGAAATAACAAGTGTTAATGAGGATGGAGAGAAAAAAGAACCCTCATGCATTGTTGGTGGGGATGCAAACTGATAGAGCCACTGTGGAAAACAGTATGGAGGCTCCTCAAAAAATTAAAAATAGAATTACCATATGATTTAATAATTCCACTACTGGTTATTTACCCAAAGAAAATGAAAGCACTACTGCAAAAAGATATATGCACCCCTATGTTTATTTACAGCAGTATTATTTACAATAGCCAAGATATGGAAGCAACCCAAGTGCCCACTGATAAATGAATGGATAAAGAAGATGGGTGTATGTGTGTGCCACACACACACAATGGAATAATACTCAGCCATAAAAAAACAAGATCGTGCCACTTGAGACAACATGGATGGACCTGGGATGGACCTGCTAAGTGAAGGAAGTTAGAAAGAGAAAGACAAATACCATATGATATCCCATCATATGATATTTGTGGAATTTAAGAAAAAAATGAACAAACAAAAAAGAGACAAAAAACCAGATTCTCAAATACAGAGAACAAACTGATTGTTGCCAAGGGGAACTGTGTAGGGGAGGGATGAAACCGATGAAGGGGATCAAGAGTATGCTTATTTTGAAGAGCACTGACTAATGCATAAAATTACTGAATTATATTCTGTACCTGAAACTAATCAAACACTGTATGTTAATTATACTTCAATAAAAAAATGAAAACAAACTCAACCCCCCCAAAAAGGTATGTCTATATAAGCATAGAAACTCTAACCATAGTTATATCTGGTCTACTGAATTATAAATAACAACATTTATTGTCTTTGTGTTTTTCCATATTATCTTTAAAAATTAGAAATCAGATTCTCCTACTTTGTAGCTTACATTTTAATTCTTTTTAAAAATTATTTATTTATTTATTTGAGAGGAGAGAGCAAGACAGTGTGAGAGACAGAAAGTAAGAGAGAGTGAGCGGGGGAGGAGGAGCAGAGGGAGAGGGACAAGCAGACTCTACGCTGGAGCGTGAAGCCTGACTCAGGGTTCAATTCCATGACCCTGAGATCATGAAATCAAGAGTCAGACATAAACTGAGTCACCCAGGCACCCCTTGCCTTTTCATTTTTAATATGAAATTCCTTTGATGACAAGAAAGTGTTAATTTTAACGAAGTTCAACTTATCTATATTTCCTTTTATGGTTAGTACTTTGTGTGTCCTGTTTATGAAAGTTTTCTTTTTTCTTTTTTTTTTTTTAAGAGACAGACAGCAAGCATTCAAGGGGAGTAGGGGCAGAGGTAGAAAGAAAGAGATTCTCAAGCAGACACCCCACTGAGCAAGGAGCTCAAAGCAGGGCTCAATCTCATGACCCTGAAATCATTACTGAGCCAAAATCAAGAGTTGGACACTTAACTGACTGAGCTATCTAGGTTCCCTTACGAGTTTTCTTAATGCAAGATTAGGAAAATATTCTTTCCTGTTTCCTTCTAAACTTTTGTTTTAGCTTCCACATTTAAATCTACAAACCATTTGGAGTTAGTCATCAGGGAAGTACAGACTAAGACTATTAAGTCTTGGGGCACCTGGGTGGCTCAATCAGTAAAGTGGCTGCCTGTGGCTCAGGTCATGATCTCAGGGTCCTGGAACTGAACCCCACGTTGGGCTCCCTGCTCAGTGGGGACTGCTTCTCCCTCTCGCTCTCTCTCTCGAATAAATAAATAAAATATTAAAAAGAAGACTATTAAATCTTACCAATATGCTACTAGGGGAGTGCAAATTGGTACAACCATTTTGGAAAAATGTTTTGGCATAAACTAAAGCTGAATGTGTACACATTATCACTAAGCAATCTCAATTCTGGGCACATACACAACAGAAACACACATATATGTTTGCCAAATGACAGAATAATCTTTAAAAAGTTGAATCTTTGGACTTCCACTTCTAGGAAGATGAGAGTAGACATACTGTTCCCTATTCCTCACAATAAGTAAAGCTAAAGACCCAGGACATTATATATAAAACAATCATAAATAGTTTCTGAAAAGTGAGGAGGAGACAGACTGGCTAGGGACCTTGAGTCCTGAGGAACAACATGGCACTGAGTTCCATAGACTTTCTTTTTGTCTCATAAATCACAAAATGAGTGCTAAAGAACGCAGCAACCTGGAAATGCCACTGGATGTCGCCCAAAAAAATCTCCCAGGAAAATCCTGCTCTCACTAGCTGAAGGGCCAAAAAAGGGGCACCCTGGAAAGACAGAAAACTTTAAAACACCACTCAATTCTAGTCAAACAGTACAGAAAAATGTGGTGCACTTCCACCCTTGTCACTAAAGGCTAAGTGGGGCGTTCAGACTGCTACCCTCACCTAGCTGTAACAAGGCATTGCCAGAGTAGTGTCAGAGAAGACTGATTTAACAGTCTTCCCCTAAATCCAGGAGTGTCGGTAAAGACCATGTAAGGAAACCAGACATCCATCTTCATCCAGCAGTTACAAGAAAAACCCTCTCCCTCCCTACTAGGATAGTATTTAAGGAGGACTAGTGGAGAGTCGGGAATTATACCACAACTCAAACAGTAATGAGATACCTCTGTAGTGTCAGTGGAGGCCAGTCAGATAGAGGCTGTGAATAGACAGTCCTAACCCTCCCAGCCAGGATAGGATTGGCAAAAACCTAGTGGGTAGTTTGAACTCCCACTCTTAACTGACCGTAAATTAGGTGGGACACCTCATTTTCCAACAGAACATGTGTCAAAAGAGGCCTGCTATAAAAGATTTAAGTAAGATCCAGTTTCATGACATAATAAAATGTCCAGTTAAAAAAGATCTCTGTCGGGGCACCTGGGTGGCTCAGTGGTTAAAGCCTCTGCCTTCGGCTTGGGTCGTGATCCCAGGGTCCTGGGATCGAGCCCCACGTTGGGCTCTCTGCTTGGCGGGGAGCCTGCTTCCTCCTCTCTCTGACTGCCTCTCTGCCTACTTGTAGTCTCTGTCTGTCAGATAAATTAAAAAAAAAAGATCTCTGTCATAACAAGAACTAGTAAAATCTCAACTTAAATGAGAAAAGACAATTAGCAGACACCAACACTGAAATGACATAATGTTAGAATTGTCTAACAAAGATTGGAACAAGTAGATACATTTATGAAAATGCTTCATTAAGCAATTAATTACATACCTGAGACAAATGGAAAAAAGCAGAAAGCCTCAAAGGAGAAATAAAAGACATAAAGAAGAACCAAATAGAAATTTCAGAACTGAAAAATAAAATAAAAAACTCAACAGATGGACGAAGCAGTAGTATATAAAAAACAGAGATTCAGGAACTTTGAAACAGACCAATAGAAATGGCCCAATCTAAAAAATAGGTAGAAATCAAATTTTAAAAACCCAGAAAAACCAAACATAGGCTGAGGGACCTATAAAAATATAATAATAGATTTAACATTCTTGTCTTTGGGAGTCCTAAAAGAAGAGGAGGAAAAAAAAGAAGGGGTTATAATAGTACTCGAAAGAAATAATGGCTGAAAATTACCAAAATTTAGAAAAAACATAAACTTATAGATTCAAGAAGTTGAATGAACCATAAACAGGACAAACCCAAAGAAATTAATGCCAAGACACACCACAGTCAAACTTCTGAAACTATGACAAAAACATCTTGAAAGAAGCAAGAAACAGAAACTACTGACAGGAAAGAAAAATGATTTGAAAAACAGAAGGTTTTTAAAAATAATTAAGATATAGAGGAGGCCAGAAGGTTTCTGGCGGGGCCAACGCCAGTTTGCCGGAGCCTGTGACCGAGTGGGGGTGGAGTGGAGCGGCGGCTGTTGCTGAGTCTTTCCTCCTCCCCACGGTCCAGTCAGCAGTTGATTAGGCCATCGGCCCTCAAGCTGAGACTTGTCTCTTATTTAGTTCTGGGGAGCACCTGGCTGACATGAATGATGTAGAGGAGAACAACTTCGAGGGCAGAGAGTCTCGCTCTCAGTCAAAATCTCCAATGGGAACTACTGCTCGTGTAAAATCGGAGAGCAGGTCAGGGTTTTGTAGTCTCTCAAGGATTTCCAAACACTCAGAATCCCATTCTTGATCAAGATCAAAATCCAGGTCGAGGTCAAGGAGGCATTCTCATAGAGGTTACACTCGATCCAGATCCCATTCTCACTCTCATAGGAGACGATCTCGAAGTAGGTCATACACACCAGAATACTGGCGTTGAAGAAGCCAAAGTCATTCTCCAATGTGTAACCGGAGAAGACATACAGGCAGCAGGGCAAATCCAGATCCCAACACTTGTCCTGGAGGTGTTTGGCCTCATTTTATACACAACAGAGAGAGATCTTCGTGAAGTATTTTCTCGATATGGACCACTGAGTGGTGTCAATGTGGTTTATGATCAGTGAACTGGTCGGTCACAAGGATTTGCTTTTGTTTATTTTGAAAGAATATATGACTCAAAGGAGGCTATGGAAAGGGCAAATGTAATGGAGGTGGATGGTAGAAGAATTCGAGTGGATTATTCTATTACCAAGAGAGCGCACACACCTACACCTGGCATCTACATGGGCAGACCAACTCATAGTGGTGGTGGCAGTGGTGGAGGTGGTTGTGGAGGTAGAGGAGGTGGCAGGTATCGAGATTCTTACTATGACAGAGGATATGATCGTGGATATGACAGATATGAAGACTCTGATTACCGGTACAGAAGATCACCTTCTCCTTACTATAGTCGGTACAGATCATGATCAAGATCTTGTTCCTACTAGAGGGTATCATGCTTAGCAAAATAAGTCAATCTGAGAAAGACAACTATTATATGATCTCCCTGATATGAGGAAGTGGAGATGGAACATGGGGGGTTAAGGGGGTAGGAGAAGAATAAATGAAAACAAGATGGGATTGGGAGGGAGACAAACCATAAGTGACTCTTAATCTCACAAAACAAACTGAAGGTTGCTGGGGGAAGGGGGGTTGTGGGGGTGGGATTATGGACAATGGGGACGGTATGTACTATGGTGAGTGCTGTGAAGTGTATAAACCTGGTGATTTACAGACCTGTACCCCTGGGGATAAAAATATATGTTTATAAAAAATAAAAAATTAAAAAAAATAAAAGATCTCGTTCCTATAGCCCAAGATGCTATTGATACACAGAATGGTTGCAGATGAGGATATATTTTTCTTTTTCTGTGTGTGTGTGTGTGTGTGTTGGTTTGGTTTGCTTTTGGGTTTTTTGTTTGTTTTGGTTTGGTTTTGGGTTTTGGGTTTGTTTTTTGTTTAATTCTGGATTTCCCCAAGCTTCTAATCCTTCTTACTTCTTAAAAAGAACCCTTAAAAAATCTTCAGTTTATTCACCATCTACACTTTTGTCAGTTGTATTGATTGCTGTTTCCACCCCCTTTAGTATATTCTTTAAAGATGTAATTTTAGGAGGAGTCAAGATGGCGGAGAAGTAGCAAGCTGAGACTGCTTCAGCTAGCCGGAGATCAGCTAGATAGCTTATCTAAAGATTGCAAACACCTGAAAATCCATCGGCAGATCGAAGAGAAGAAGAACAGCAATTCTGGAAACAGAAAAACAACCC
>NC_081575.1:63479741-63529482 GCF_022355385.1 Mustela nigripes | reverse complement strand
TGGGAGAAGGGGGTGGGATTATGGACTTTGGGGAGGGTATTTGATTTGGTGAGTGCTGGGAAGTGTGTAAACCTGGTGATTCACAGACCTGTACCCCTGGGGATAAAAAATATATGTTTATAAAAAATAAAAAATTAAAAAAAAAAAAGATGTAATTTTATTTTGAGTAGTTAAACATCTTAAGTAAAAAAAGGAACTCCCAGTATTACACTTTGTGAACGATTTTTTTCCTTTTTTTCTTTTTCTTTCTTTTTTTCCTTTTCTTTTCTTTTTTGCTTTCCCTTGCTTTTTCAGGAAAATTAACTCCTGGCTAATCAAATGAGGAAAGAAATGATCTTTTTAAAGCTTCTTTTGTGTTAGGTATTGTCTTAGACATTAGTACTAGAGTCCTCCATTTATGAAGAACTCCTTTTTTAACTTTCTTTTGGGGAAGGTAGTAACACATCAAGTAGTTCAGTCATGTCAAGTTTGTCTGGTGTGGCATGGAGCAGTCATATAGTTCAGTGTAGAAAGTTTGAAGCTATAAAGGAAAACACTTGTTCATTTCTTTTGAAAAATGAAATTTTTGAACCCTAAAAATTATGTCATTTTTTAAAGAGATTTAAAAAGCTTGTGGACTCCTATAAAACATGTTGTATTTAAATTACATCTGTGAAGACTTAAAGTGTGATTTTTGTTGAATTTATTGAAATTTAAGTATTCTCTTAATCAGTGAAGGACAACTATTATTTATTACTTAGAGCAATTGTATACTTTGCTGTTAGAAATTTTTGTAGAGGGACAATGGTTAAGCAGGCAATTATTGTATAGTATAGAGTCCTTAGAAGATACATGTGAGGAAAAGTAGTCTCCTTTCAAATAAAAATTAATTTCTTTGAAAAAAATAAAAATTAAGATATATTTAACATGAAATATTGTATAAAATTAAGGCCTATAACATGTTAGTTTGATAAATTTATATACCATAATATGATTGCCACTGTAGCAACAATTAGCACCTCCATCATGTTAAATAATTATTATTTCTTTTTACTTGTTGGAATAATTTCTAGTCTCTTAGGATTCTTAATGAGTATAATAAAATACTATAGTCTACATTCATTTGTTGGTTTAGCCACTATGAAAAAACAATATGGAGGTCCCTCAAAATATTAAAAATATATCTACAATATGATCTAGCAATTTCACTTCTGTGAATTTAAATAAAAGAAATGAAAATAATATGTCAAAGATATATATGCCCTCCCATGTTTACTGCAGCATTATCCACAATAGTCAAGATATGAAAACAACCTAAGGGCCCATGAACAGATGAAAGGATAAAAAAAGATGTGGGGTATATATATACAATGAGATGGTATTCAGCCATGAGATAAAAGGACATTCTGCTATATGTGGCAACATGAATATACCTTGAGCACATAATGCTAAGTGAGAAAGATAAATACTGCATGGTATCACTTATATGTGAAATTCAATAAACTCAATAATAAGCCAAACTCAATAATAAAGGCACGTTTTTCATAAGAAATTATGAAATCCTGAAGCAAGTGGTATGACATTTTTCAAGTACTGAAAAAACTGCCAACCCATAATTCTATATCCACCTAAAATACTCTTCAAAAATGAAGGGAAAATCAAGAAATTCTCATATGAAGGTACTCAGAAAATCTGTTGCTAGCAGACCTGCCCTAAAAATATGACTAAAGCAATTTCTCTAAAAAAGAATAGAAATGATAAAAGAAGAAATACTGAAACATTTGGAGGAAGCAATATAAAGTACAAAAGAAATGAGTGAATAAGGAAGATATTTCTTCAATTTTTTTCTAAATTATGTTTAATAGTTCAAGAAAAAATTATTATACCATCTGGTAATCCATTTATGTAGAGAAAAATACTCACTTAAAACAATTACATTATAAATGGGGAAGGAAAAGAGATATAAGAGCATAAGGTTGCTACACTTCAATCAAAATGGTAAACTGATAACATCAGTTGACTATATTAAATTATATCCATATAATACTTACAGCAACAACTATGAAAGTTGTAGAAAGACAAAATGCTACAGATGAATAAAAATATAATTTCATAAAAGGTAAAAGTAATCCACAAAAAGGGCAGAATAAGATTTCAGAAAAAAAGGGGCGCCTGGGTGGCTCAGTGGGTTAAAGCCTCTGCCTTCAGCTTGGGTCATGATCCCAGGGTCCTGGGATAGAGCCCCGCATCGGGCTCTCTGCTCAGCAGGGAGCCTGCTTCCTCCTCTCTCTCTGCTTGCCTCTCTGCCTACTTGTGATCTCTGTCTGTCCAATAAATAATAAATAAAATCTTAAAAAAAAAGATTTCAGAAAAAAAGAAAGAGAGCAAATTGAACAAAAAATAAAATGGCAGATTGAAACCCTACATTAAATGAAAATAGTTATACACCTGAAACTAATGTAATGTTATACATCAATTATACTTCAATTAAAAAAATTAAATGGTCTATATACACCATTTAAAAGAGACCCACAGAATGGGTAAAAAAAAAAAATGACCCAACCATATGCTGTCTACAAGAAGCTCACTTCAAATATAATGAAATAGGTAGGTTGAAAGTAAAAGGATGAAAAAGGATATACCATATAAATGACAATCAAAATAAAGTAGGAGTGGCTTTATTAGTAAGAGAGAAAGTAGGTTTCAGAGCAAAAAACTTAACAAAGGATAGACAGGGACATAGCAACCCTGAATGTGTATACACCAAACAACAAACTGAAAATACAAGACACAAAACTGAAAGGAGAAACAAATACACAATTATAGTTGGAGGCTTCAACCTTCCTCTCTCAAAAATCAATAACCCAACTAGACAAAAATTAGCAAGGATAAAGAAGAACATAACCCCATCAAAGAAGGTATGGTCCCAATTTATAGAACACAACACCCAACAACAGCAAAATATACATTCTTTCAAGGGCTAATATACAATATACCAAGATAGACCCTATCTTCAGCCATATAACAAAACAACAAATTTAAAGGACCTGAAATCCCAAGAAAACATTCTCTGCACAGAACTGAATCAGACTAGAATAACAGCAAAATAATGCAAATCTCCAAATATTTGGAAATTAAAGATACTTTCTAGCTATGAGTCAAAAAGGAAAAAATAACAAGGAAAAAAATAACACTAAACTGAATGGAAATGAAAATATAACATGTCAAAATTTATATGACCCAGCTAAAGCAGTGGTGAGAGGGAAATTTATAGTATTAAATACTTATGTTAGAAAAAAGGAAAAGTCTTAAATTAGTAATCCAAAGATCTACCTCAAGGAAGTCAAGAAAAAATGAGCAAAATAAAGTGAAAGCAAGATGAAACTGAAAACATAAAAAAAGTAGAGAAAATAAATAAAATGATAAAGCTCCAGCAAAATTTTGTCAAAAATGCAAATACACAAATTACCAATGGCATGAATGAAAGAAAGGCTATTACCACAGACCCTGCAGATATGAGAACAGCAATAAGGGAATGTTATGAACAATTCTATACATAAATTTGAAATTCAGTTGAAATGAACCAATTCCTCAAAAGGCACAAACTACCAGAACTCATTCAATATGAAATAATTTGAATGATCCTATAACTATTAAGGAAACTGAATTAGTGATTTAAAAGCTCTTCAAAAATTTCAAAGCTACAAAGTTTCACTGGCAAATTCTACCAAAAATTTAAGATTAATCAACACAAATTCTACATTTCTTTTAGAAAATTCAATTCATTTTATGAGGTCAACTCTATCCTGACATCAAAATCAGAAAAAGACAATACAAAAAAATGGATACAAACCAATTATCTCATAAATATCCCTCAACAGAGCATTCTCAATTTTATTCTTAATATACAAAAAGAATTATACACCATGACCAAATGGGGTTTATTCCAGGGATGCAAGGCTGGTTCAATATTTGAAAATCAATCTACATAATATAGCATGTAACAGGCTAAGAAAGAAAACTTATTAATATTAAATAAGACAGAAAAAGCATCTAACAAAATTAAATACCCATTCAAATAAAAACTCTCATCAAACAAGGAACAGAAGGGAACTTCCTACAATTGATAAAGAATATCTAAAAAATTATATAGCTAACAGCATAGTTAACACAGAATGCTCTTAATAGCAATAATGCAAGAATGTTCACTCTCATTGCTACGTAACATATTAAATGTGGCCAGTGCAATATGGCAAGAAAGGGAAATAAATGCCAGCATAAAGATCAGAAAGGTAGAAAGAGTAAAACTATCCTTACTTGCAGATGACATAACGGTCTAGTAAAATCTGAGAGAATCTATGAAATAAGCTCCTAGAACAAATGAGTTCAGCAAGATCACAGGTAACAAGATCAACACAAAAGTCAATTCCATCTCTTCACACTAGCAATGAACATGCAAAATTAAATATTAAGAATATGATATAATAAACAATCATTCAGAAAAATTAAAAATATGACATCATATACAGTTAAAATTAAAAGTTAAAAATATGAGGGGCGCCTGGGTGGCTCAGTGGGTTAAAGCCTCTGCCTCAGCTCAGGTCATGATCCCAGGGTCCTGGAATCAAGTCCCGCATCAGACTCTCTGCTCAGCGGGAAGCCTGCTTCCCTTCCTCTCTCTGCCTACTGGTGGTCTCTGTCTGTCAAATAAATGAATAAAATCTTTTAAAAAAATTAAAAATATGATATCATATATAGTCATTCAGAAAAATAAAATATCTAGGTGTAAACATAACAAAATAAATATAGGACTTATTACTGAAAACTATCAACACTGATGAAAGAAAAAATCCATATAAATAGAAAAAAATATGTTCACAGGAGGCTCAATATAGTAAAAGTATTAGTTCTTCCCAAGTGGTGGACATTTAATGCAATTCCTATTACAAGCCTTGCAAGATATTTGTAGATATATGAAGATTCTAAAATCTATATATGAAAGCACAGATAATAGGCTAGCTAAAACAATTTGGAAAAAGCATTATAAAGTAGGAGATATCATTCAACCTGTCATTAAAGCTTACTCTAACAGCTAAAATATTCAAGAATATGTGGCAACGACAGAAGGACAGACATACAGACCAATATAACAGAATAGTGAACCAAGAAATAAACTGATTTTTCACAGAAGTGCAAGAGCAATTTGGTGGAGGAAGGATGGCTTTTTTTTTTTAAACAAATGATGCTAGAGCAAATGGATATCTGTAAGTAAAAAACAAGAAAAAGAAAAAAGTGAACTTGACCCAAACCTCACATTTTATACAAAAATTACCTCAAAATGCATTTCAGACTTAAACATAAAATACAAAATGTAAAATGTAAAACTATAAAACTAAAGCAAAGGAGAAAATCTGTATGAGCTAGGGCTTGTGGAAGAATTCACAGATTTGACACCAAAAACATGATATCTAAAATTAACAAACTAGACTTCATTGAAACTAAAACATTTTGCTCTGTGAACAACCTTGTGAAGGGGATGAAAAGACATGCTGTAGACTGGCAGAAAATACTGGCAAACCACATACGTGACAAATGCTTCATATCTAAATCACATAAAGAATTTCCAAAACTTAACAAAATGGGCAAAAAGACTGAAACGTTTCACTAAAGAGGATTTACAGATAGCAGATAAACATATGGGAAGACTGTTCAACATAACCAGACATCAGGGAAATAACAAATTTAAGACAGAATGAGTTACCACTACACACCCATCAGAACATCCAAAATAAAAAATAGTGCTAACACCAAATGCTGGCGAGGATGCAGAAAAAGTTGACCTTTCACACTTTATAGGCGGCACTGCAAAAAAAAAAAAAAGTTCAGCCATTCTGGAAAACAGCTCGGAAGTTAAAACACCAGTCGCTTACCAGGCAACCTAGGTATTATACTCCAGGGCATTTATACTAGAGAAGTGAAATTGTAGGTCTACACTAAACCTGTACACAACATTCACAGCAGCTTTTTTTTTTTTTTAAGATTTATTTATTTGAGAGACCAAGCAAGCAAGCAGGCAGGGGAGGGACATGAGGAGAGGAGGATAAGCAGACTTTCTGCTGAGGCAGGAGCCCACTGTGGGGCTTGATCCTAGGACCCTGAGATCATGACCTGAGCTGAAATCAAGAGCTGGATGCTTAACTGACCAAGCCACCTGGACGCTTCCCCCCAGCAGCAGCTTTATTTGTAATAGTCAAACCTGGAAACAACCAAAATGTCCTGCAATAGATGTACAGTTTGTCTTAAACAAAACTGTATATCCACACCATGGAATACTACTTTAAAAAAAAAAAAGGAATGAACTATTGATACACAGGACAATTTGGATGGAACTAAAGTGTATAATGCTGAATAAAAAAAAAGAGCTCAAAAGATCACATATAGTATGATAGCATTTATATCAGTCTTGATGTATAAACAATAAAACAAATTTTATTGCCAGGAGTTAGGAGAGCAATCTCTGTGATGACAGAATATTTATGTACCTGATTTCAGGGTTGTTACAGGAGTCTCTACATATGTGTTAAAAAAAGTAAAAAACAATGAATACTGTTATGCTGAAAAGAAATTAAAAAAACAATCTTATGTTTAAGATAAGAATATATGTACATATATACACTCACACATACATATACACAAAAGTGTATATTCACATGTGTTGTGTATATATAGAGAATATTCATTGTTTTACTGTCCTTATGAAACAGAAAGATATACACTCCTAAATTTAATATTCAGTAACATTTGTTAATAATACTATAATTCAATTTATCATTTGAATTATATTTCTTGTATCATTTAGAATTTTTCAACTGTGTATTACCAAGGAGTATAATTAAAACATCTTATACCTGTGAGATAAAAAAAAAAAAGCTATATACTTTGAACTAGTGTCAATTTCTTGGTTTTGAAATTATAGGTATATAAAGGAAAATTACATGAAGTGTTCACAGGACCTCTTTGTACTATCTTTACAAGTTCCTGTGAATCTATAATTATTTTTAAATAAAAAGTTTAAAAAAAAAACAATATTAAAGCTAACCAGGGACTAAGGCTGTTGAAAAAAAAACTTCCTGGTCTCACAATACAACATTAGAAATGGTCATTATCTTTAAAGTTTACCTTAATGTGTCTTTTCAACTGCTTTACCATAAAAACATTTATTCTATTTCCTGACAATTACTGAGTCATGAGAAAACAAAATATAGATAGACAAATACAATCTCTAAAATTTATGGATTTAATCTCAACAGGTTTAGCTACTCAACAGTAACCCATCAAATACATACATATACACACACACACACACACATAAAATGGGAGGAAGGAGAGGGAAAGAGGGAAAATGAGAAGATGAATCTGAATCAGATACTTTTTAGTCTATGTTTAGGGGATTTAATTGGCTAGTGTTTCACCAAAATGACAGCACAGCATCCAAATTTCAATGTTGTTCCCCATTGGTCATCAAATACTAATGTTATGGGAAAATCACATGCTACTGTTATATTTACAAATTTGGGAAACTGAACAAGTGGAAGGTTTAGTTTGTTTGACAAACTAGATGAGGGTTACAAAATACAATTACTTCACACTCATGCAGAAACAGTAAATTTTTAGGAACATGGCAAACAAAATACAAAAATGAACTTACTCTGTTAATAGTTATTTAATAATATGTTTTTATAACTTTACTGTACTCAACCATTCCTTTTTAGGATCTCCCAGAGTGTATGGATTTTAAATATATATATTTCAATTATTCTATTTAAGATATTCTATAAGGTAACTGAATATATTCTTCTAACTGGAATTTCTCTAGCCTTAACCCTAGGTGCAGCTCAGGACTCTGCTAGAAATAAAACATGTTTTACATACACAGTATAGTATCTTTTATGCTTTAAAACATTGACTAAGGCATACTCTGGCCTTGTCATTAAACTAAGCCCATCTTCAACATTTTCTGAAAGATCATGCTTTCACACATGTATGGATATGTGTGCATATGTTTCTACATATGTATACATATTAATTTTTGTCTTTCAAATGCAGTTCAAGTCTGTTAATTGCTAACAGGTAAAACCAGCAACAACAACACATATACAACACACCTCATATCTACAGTGGTTTAAAATATATGACTCAAATCTCTGCAGAAGATAAAAAGATGAAGAATACTTTAACTTTAAAGCTTCTATCAGATTTGTCACCAAAGATGATATAAAAATGGTCAATATGTACATGAAAAGATGCTTTGTACCAATTATTAGGGAAAGGCAAACTAAAGTCACATGAAATACCATTACATATCAGAATTGGTGAAATAATTAAAACAAACAAACAAACAAACACAACAATACCAAGTGCTGACAGGGATGCAGGGCAACCGGAACTCTCATACACTGCTGATGGGAATGCAAAATTGTACAACTACTTTGGAAAACTATGTGGCAGTTTCTACAAAGCTAAACACAAACTTATCATACAACCCAGCAATTGCACTCCTAGAAATATCAATGGGTCACACGAGAATTTACACATGAGAGCACCTCCAATTTTAACTCCCAAACCTGGGAACAACTCTTTCAAGTGGAGATGCCTAAACAAACTGTAATACATCCATATAATGGAATACTACTCAACAATAGACAAACTATTGACATATGCAATAAAATGGATAAATCTCAAATATTTTGCTATATGAAAGAAGTAAGACTCAAAAAGCTCTAATCTAACTCTATAATTCCATGAGTTAATTTCTTGAGAGGTAATGAAAACATTTTATATCTTGACTCTATCTTGTATTTGTCAAAAATTGTAGAAATATATACTATAACAAGTGAACTTAACTATTTGTAGATTTTTTTGAAGATTTTATTTATTTATTTGACACAAAGAGAGAGATCACAAGTAGGCAGAGAGGCAGGCAGAAAGGAGTGGGGGAAGCAGGCTCTCCACTAAGCAGAGAGCCCGATGCGGGGCTCAATCCCAGGACCCTGAAACCACAACCTGAGCCAAAGGCAGAGGCTTAACACACTGAACAACCCAGATGCCCCAACTGTTTGTAGATTTTTAAAAAGTTTTTGGATTTTTTAAAAAATGGATTTTATTTACTTGAAAGAAAGAGAGTGCAAGTGCAACAGAGGATGAGCAGGGGGTGGGAGGGCCGCGGAGGGATGAGCAGACTCTGAGCTGAGCATAGAACCCAATAAGGGGTTTCATCTCATGACCCTGAGATCATATCCTGAGCTGAAATCAAGAGCTGGCCACTTAAGCGACTGAGCCACCCAGGCATCCCAGATTTAAAATTGTTTTTAAAAAATTCTCTGTACAAAAACAAAAACAAAACAAAACAAAAACCTCTCTGTACAAACAAAAAATGTTTCCTACCTCACATTAGTTTCATCATTAAATTCTTCAGCCCATTTTTTCCTTGATTGTGCAGTAGTAGAACCATCTAAACGGTAATAGTCAATGTTTCGCAGCCACTTCCCTTCACCTGAAAATTTAGTAAGAAAAGAAAAGAGATATCTGATATATATTGTTCTGCCAGTAATAATAGATCTTCCCTGCTCACCATTTAAGATCTGGTTATATATATTTTAATAGCATAGTGAAATACAAATTTTTAAAATTTTTATTATTATTATTTATTTGATAGACAGAGATTACAAGTAGTCAGGCAGGCAGGGAGAGAGAGGAGGAAGCAGGCTCCCTGCTGAGCAGAGAGACCGATGTGGGGCTCGATCCTAGCACCCTGGGATCATGACCTAAGCCAAAGGCAGAGGCTTTAACCCACTGAGCCACCCAGGTGCCCCTAAATTTTTTTAATCAAGTTGTAATTCACTATATTAACAAATAAATTCCCACAGATTTATTTCTAACAGATACTGAATAGCAGAGGTACTTTGAAAAAGTATTTCATCTATATGTGAATTTCATAAAAGATTTCCTTGATTAGAAACCTTTAAAACTGTCAAAAGAATATGGTTAAACTGAATTATGTTCATGAAGCTTACTTTTAATTAAATCTGTAAATGGCCAGGTTTCCTCCCTTATTAACAAGTTGATACTGATCAACTTTTGGACAGTGAGATGAAAATTTACCCAAGACTTACACATTAAAACTAAAATACCAAATTAAGTACTAAAGACATTTTTCTATTTTATGACATAATTTCCATCCCAGTTCTTTTAATTGTAAACATTGTAAATTGTAAACATAAAACATTTACAATTGTAAAATTATAAAAGTAATACTACTTTTTCCCCTCCAGAGTCACATCAAAGAATCTTAACATAAAAACAAGTTCATAAAACTGAGATTTAGATCTTTCAGCAAACTTTTTACTTAAATTTAGTACCTCCCTTAAAAGGTTCTTTTCACCATGTTTCTTACTTACCCATATCTTTACTTATACTGAAAACACAGAATATCCTTGCTGAAAATTTGACAATTGGTAAGAAAGTCTATTTATTTATTCGTGATTTTTATTTCTTTCAATTGAAAAAAAAGCATACACACAGCTAAGGAAAAAAGAATTTGAGACAGATGGCTGGATAAAAAAGAGTCTGGAGTCACATTTCCATTAACTGTTTACCCAAACAGGATAATTATTAAAGCTAATTTGCTAATCATAAATAAAATACGATGTTAATATTTTTAAAGTATTTCAACATACTCACCTTTCTCTGATAATACAAAAGAATAATCTACACACTACTTCTGTGAATCCAACACTTAAAAAGTGAAAAAGTCAGCAGAGGTCAGTCACCAAAATGGATTGTTTCTAAAAATCCCAGGTTTTTAAAATGAGCTGATATAAGAAAAAAGCCCCTTAGAACAGTGCCTGTCACATAGTAATTAAGCTCACTGAGTACTTAATATATCACCCAGGATCCCACATCAAATTGTATCTGTCTCTACTAGGGCACATTTATATTTGATCATCTCTATAAAATGATTTCCTGTAATACTCTTTGAACCTAGCTCAGTGTCCAGTACACAGTAGTAGTAGTAGTAGTAGTAGTAGTAGTAGTAGTAGTAGTAGTAATGGTGGTGGTGATAAACTGAACTGATTATTAAAACAAATGTTTGTTGAAGATAATTTATTAAATTAAATATAAACTAACAACCGTATGGAAAAATATTTCATCTTGCCAGTGGTAAGAAAATAAAAACTAAAAAAATGACCATTGTTTTTACCCATTAAAGATGGGGAAAATGTAATTACAGTACTATAAGTATAGAGTAAAATGGGCATTTTCCATTTATTCATGATAGTAAAATAAAATGATATAACTTTTCTGGTACTTTGTCTTTCAGATAATGAAGCACTACCAGAACATTATGTTAAAGACATATCAATAAGGAGGGGACTCAGAAACAAAGAAGGGAGTAGTGACAAAGATTAAAAACTGCCAGTATATACCTAGCACTGAAACATTAAGGGGCACATAAAAAAATGCATCACCAGAGCATGATTCTCTATGGAAAATAACTAAAGAATACCCAGGTACGAACAATGTGATACCCTGCCAGATCAGCAAATATTTACTATGGACCTATTACATCTCCAGTTCTGTGAGGGACATCAATAAAGCCTTGCCTGACCAATTTACATATTTTCCCCCAGAACTCCCCATCACCTTTAAAGAATTTCTTTATTTCTCCATTGCATTTTTAAACTATACATTTCCTGTTTGTTTCTTATTGGTCTTCCCTAACAAAAGTATAGCCTCTGGGAGGTTAGGGACCTGTTCTTTTTTGTTAGCATCTTTTTCCTCAGCATCTAGATTGTGCCTTGCACATGGTAGGTACCTTATATTTATAAAATGAAATGAACCCTGGAATACATTATGAGTTCTGTAAACAGCTAATTTAAGGTTTGCTAATGAGGCAGTGGCTTAGTGGTGACTCTTAACCCCAGTTAGGAAAGGAGGAGAGATCTCTTCACTTTTTTAGCAACCCAGGCCCAATGTACTAATATTCCATGTAAGATTTTGATTGGGGAAAAAGAGGAATTCTACCTTTTTTACTAGGTAAACATCTCAGTAAACCAATGACAAAGTGTGTCATATTATATTAACTAAAGAGCAAATGCTCCTTTTCATTACTATAGCAACCTAAGCAACCAATGCACCTGTATAAAAATAAAGACACCACCTGCCTAAAATTTACACAGGATGTTATTGGGGTTTTATTACCTAAAAAGTTATTATATTTATTTTTTTAAAGATTTTATTTATTTATTTGACAAAGATCACAAGCAGACAGAAAGGCAGGCAGAGAGAGAGAAAGGGAAGCAGGCTCCCCGTTGAGCAGAGAGCACGATGTGGGGCTCGACCCCAGGACCCTGCGATCATGACCCTTGAGCCAAATGCAGAGGCTTTAACCCACTGAGCTACCCAGGCTCCCCAAAAAGTTATTATATTTAAAATGAATATAAGAGAAAAAATTATCAATATTATCAACAGAATTAGAAAATTAAAATTAAAAACAATAGCATTATATTCCAAGAGTACTCAAGGTACCACCATCAGACAAAAAAGAAGAGATCACAATATATTTTTTCACAGACTAGAACAAAGAATCCTAAAATTTGTACAGAACCATAAAAGACACTTAAAAGTCAAAGCAATCTTGAGAAAGAACAAAGCTGGTGATATCATGCTCCCTAATCTCAAACTACACTACAAAAGATATAGGGGGAAGAGTCAAGATGGTGGAAGAGTAGCAGGCTGAAATGATATCAGGTAGCAGGAGATCAGCTATATAGTTTCTCAAACCATTCTGAACACCTACAAATCCAACAGGGGAATGAAGAAAAGAAGAGCAGCAATTCTAGAAACAGAAAATTGCCTGCGTTCTGAAAGGTAGGATCTGCAGAGAAGTGAATCCAAAGTGAAGGAAGATAGACTGCGGGGTGGCGGGGGAGAGGAAGGGCGGACAGGCAAGAGGCGGAGCAACAGACCACAAAATCTGAACTTTTAAAAGTCTTCTCAGGGAGACAAACCATAAGTGACTCTTAATCTCACAAAACAATCTGAGGGTTGCTGGGGGGAGGGGGGTTGGGAGAAGGAGGGTGGGGTTATGGACATTGGGGAGGGTATGTGCTTTGGTGAGTGCTGTGAAGTGTGTAAACTTGGTGATTCACAGACCTGTACCCCTGGGGATAAAAATACATGTTTATAAAAAATTAAAAATTTAAAAAAATGCTAAACAATAAAAAAAAAAGTCTTCTCCACTGAGGGACATCGCTCCATAGGCGAAGAGGGGGTGGAGCCCTTGCGGGGACAGCATAGTTTCAAGTTCTGCAGGGTCACCAAAGGATCATAGGTGTCTGAGTATCACAGAGTTCCCAGGTATTACAGCAAGGAAGCCAGCTACAGAGACAGAGCCAAGGAGTGAGCTCTCATCTCAGGGTTACCTTAAACAGTGATCCGTGGCACAGTGAGACCACTGCTCTTTGAGCAGGGGCCCCACAAGTGGCAGATCTGGGGAGACCTCCCTGGAAGAGTGACAGTGATCTGCTGGGTTTGGAGACTCCAGGTGGGGCTGTGTGCCAGAGACAGAGACACTTGGTCACAGGCTGGGTGAGTTCAGCACACAGCCGGAGGCCAGGGAGATGGGAGTGACTGAGCGCTTGTCTCCGAGGGCACACTGAGAACTGGGGCCCTGAGCCCTCTGCTCCTCCGGGCCAGAGACTAGGAGGCCACCATTTTAACTTCCGTCCTCCAGAATTCTACAGAAAGCATTCAGGGAACAAAAGCTCCCGGGAGCAAACCCGAGCAGATTAATTAACCAGGCCCCTGGCAAGCGCAATGCAATTCCGCCTCCAGCAAAGACACTTGAAAATCACTACAACAGGGCCCCTCCCACAGAAGATCAGCAAGAAATGCAGCCAAGACCAAACTCACTTATCAAGGAGAACAGTAGAATTACAGAGGAGGAGAAAGCAAAGCATGGAATTCATGGCTTTCTCCCCATGATTCTTTAGTCTTGCAAAGCTAATTAATTGTTTTAATTTTATTTTTTTCTTATTCTAATTTCTTTTAACTTTTACTCTTTCCTCTTTTACATCTTAACTAGTTTATCTTAACAATACCTTTCATTAAAATTATCTTTTTGAGACTTCATCTTTATAGTCATATTTTATCCATGATTATATCTAACTTTATTTTTTGTATAAACATAGGGTTTTCCTTCTAAAAAATTTTGGGATACAACTTCTTCTAATAGATCAAAATATACCCTAATTCTAGCACAGGGCTTTGTTCTAATCTCCAGCTAGAGAAAATTCTCTCCACTTTCTTTTTCTTTCTTTTCCCAACCAACTTATCAACTTCTTTTTTAGAATTTTTTAAAAATGTTCGTCTTTACAGTCATATTCCATCCCTTCATCATGTTTACCCTTATTTTTGTGTGTGTGCATGTGTGTGTGTGTGTATATATACACACACACACGTTTTTCTTCCTTTAAAATTTTGCGAGGTAGTTTCTGCTAAGAGACCAAAGTACTCCCAAAATTAAGTGGGTGGCTCTGTTCTAATCCCCAGTCTAATATCTATATTTTCTTTTTTTTAATTTTTTTGAACTTCTTTTTACCCCTTTCTCCCCTCCCCACAATTTGGGGTCTCTTCTGATTTGGTTAACACACTTTTTTTCTGGGGTCTTTGCCACCCTTTTAGTAATTTATTCTCTCCTTCATATATTCTTATCTGGATAAAATGACAAGGCGGCAAAACAACGCAAAAACAACAACAACAACAACAAAATACAAACAAACAAACAAACAAAAAACAAGAGGCAGTACTGAAGGCTAGGGACCTAATCAATACGGAGATTGCTAATACGTCAGATCTAGAGTTCAGAATGAGGATTCTCAAGGTGCTAGCTGGGCTTGAAAAAGGCATGGAAGATATTAGAGAAACTCTATCTGGAGAAATAAAAGCCCTTTCTGGAGAAATAAAAGAACTAAAATCTAACCAAGCTAAAATTTAAAAAGCTATTAATGAGGTGCAATCAAAAATGGAGGTTCTCACTGCTAGGATAAATGAGGGAGAAGAGAGAATTAATGATATAGAAGACCAAATGACAGAGAATAAAGCTGAGCAAAAGAGAGACAAACAACTACTGGACTACGAGGGGAGAATTCGAGAGAGAAGTGATACCGCAAGCCAAACATTAGCATAATTGGGATTCCAGAAGAAAGAGACAGGGAAACAGAAGGTATATTGGAGCGAATTTTTGTAGACAATTTCCCTAATATGGCAAAGGGAACAAGCATCAAAATCCAGGAGGTGCAGAGAACCCCCCTCAAAATCATTAAGAATAGGTCCACACACCATTATCTAATAGTAAAACCTACAAGTCTTAGTGACAAAGAGAAAATCCAGAAGAGAGTCCACGACAAAGTCTGTAACATACAATGGTAAAAATAGTAGATTGGCAGTGGAATTACCCACAGAGACCTGGCAGGCCACAAAGAACTGACATGATATATTCAGAGCACTAAATGAGAAAAACATGGAGCTGAGAATACTATATACAGCTAGGCTATCACTGCAAATAGAAGGGAGAGATAAAAAGCTTCCAGGACAAACAAAAATTAAAAGAATTTGTAAACACCAAACCATCTGTACAGGAAATATGGGACAAACAACTTAAAACTCCTGTAATGATTTCTTTACTCTCTAAGAGAGATTTATATATAAAATTAATGGACATTAAATTAAAAAATTTTGATGAGTACCTAACAGCTATTCTGCCAATGACTAGTAAACACAGTTGTAGTTTGTCCCATATCTCTTACCAGTTATTTAAAATTTGTATTTTTAATAGAAGACAGAGAAATCAGAAAGATCTGGTGCAAAACAAAACAAGCAAAACTCCTGTTTTACCTAACCTCCAGTAGCAGCTGGCTATGTAACTTCTTATACTGTGGTTAAAAAACAAAAAACGGGCGCCTGGGTGGCTCAGTGGTTAAAGCCTCAGCCTTCAGCTCAGGTCATGATCTCAGGGTCCTGGGATTGAGCCCCGCATCGGGCTGTCTGCTCCATGGAGAGCCTGCTTCCTCCTCTCTCTCTCTCTCTCTCTCTCTCTCTGCCTGCCTCTCTGCCTACTTGTGATCTCTGTCAAATAAAAAAATAAAATAAAATAAAATAAAATTTAAAAATCTTAAAAAAAAACCCAAAAAACCCCAAAAACAACAAAAATCCCCACCACCATAAAATTTACCATCTTAGCCATTTTAAGTATATAGTTCAGTTGTGTTGACAGATCTCCAGAACTTTTTATACTTGCAAACTGGAACTCTATACCCACTAAACAACAACTTCCCATTCTTCCCTTCCCCACAGTAAGCACTCTTCTACTTTCTCTGTGTATCTGACTACTTTAGATAAGTGAAGTAATGAAATAATAAATGAATTTACACAGTAGTCACCTTTTTTGTGCTGGTTTATTTCACTTAACATAATATCGACAGGGTTGTAGCATGTGACAGGATTTCCTTCAAGAGCTAAAAAATATTCCACTGTATATATACCACATTTTGTTTATCCATTCATCCACCAATATACACTTGGATTCTTTCTACCTTTTCATTATTGTGAATAATGTGGCTATGAATATGAGTATACAAATATCTTAAAACCAGCCTTTCAGGGATGCCTGGGTGGCTCTGAAAGGGTGGTTTTAAGATATAAGTTGGTTGGGCCACTGCCTTCAGCTCAGGTCATGATCCCAGCGTCCTGGGAATCGAGTCCCGCATGGGGCTCCTTACTCAGTGGGGAGCCTGCTTCTCCCTCTGCCTGCTCTGCCTGCCGCTCCCCCTGCTTGTGTGTGTGTGCTCTCTCTAATAAATAAATAAAATCTTTAAAAAATATATCCTTTCAATTCTTTTCAGTATATACCCAGAAATAGTGTTGTTGGATCATTTAATTCTAGTTTTAATTTTTTGAGGAACTGCCATAAGGATTTCCACAGTGGTTGTATCATTTTATAATCCCACCAAGAGTGTGCAAATGTTCCAAATTCTCCACATCATCACCAACGTGTTATTTACAGATTTTGACAGTAGCCATTCTAATAACGTAAGGTTATATCTCATTGTGGTTTTTATTTGTATGTTTCTCTAGATCATTTGTATATTATCGTTTAGAGAAATGTCTATTTGAATCTTTTGCCCATTTTTTGAATCAGGTCATCCATTTGTTATTGAATTATAGTAGTTCTTTATGTACTCTGAATATTAACCCCTCTCAAGATACATGATTTGCAAATGTTTTCTCCTATTCAGTAGGTTGCTTTTTCACTCTGAAAATGTTAAATTTCATGTTAGGTATATTTTACAATAGTGTTGATGATGATGATAAAAACTATCCACAAGAAAAACCCAGGTCCAGATGGCTTCACTGCTAAATTTTGGCAAACATTTAAAGAACTCATACCAATTCTTCCCAAACTCTTTCAAGAAACAGGGAAAGGGGGGCGCCTGGGTGGCTCAGTGGGTTAAGCCGCTGCCTTTGGCTCGGGTCATGATCTCAGGATCCTGGGATCGAGCAGAGAGCCTGCTTCCCTCTCTCTCTCTGTGCCTGCCTCTCCATCTACTTGTGATTTCTCGCTGTCAAATAAATAAATAAAATCTTTAAAAAAAAAAAGAAACAGGGAAAGGAAAATTTTGAACTCATTAAATGAGGCCAATATTAGCCTCATATCAAAACCAGACAAAAATATTAAAAGAAAACAAAGCTGAAAACTAGTTATATCTTATGAATAAGAATGCACGAATACTCAACAAAATACTAATAAAAAGAATCCAGGAACATATAAAGACAATTATACACCATAACCAAGTGGGATTTATCCCAAGTATACAAGGTTGGTTTAACATCTGACATTCAAGGTAATGAACTAAATCAGTAGAATTTTTAAAAAACCAGTATGATCAACTTAAAAGATGAGAGAAATCATTTAACAATATCCAACACCATTCATGATTAAAAAAAAAAAACACTTAAAAAGCTGGAAATAGAAGGGAATTTCTTCAACTTTATAAACAGCATTATGAAAAAACTACAACTAACACCATACTAATGGTGAAAGAACAGATGCTTTTCCCCCAAGATTAAGAACAAGAAAAGGATGTTTGCTCTTGCCACTTCAACGCTGTACTAGAGGTCCTAACCTGGAAACTGGGCAAGAAAAAGAAATAGAAGTAATCCACATTGGATATGCAAACGACATAATCCTGTATATGGAAACTCCTTTAAATAACCACTTAAATTCTTTCTACAGTTACATTGTTAGTGTATAGAAAAGCAACAGATTTCTGTGCATTGATTTTGTATCCTGCTGCATTACTGAATTGCTATATGAGTTCTAATAATTTGGGAGTGAAATCTTTTGGGTTTTCCACATAAAGCATCAGGTCATCTGCGAAGAGAGAGAGAGTTTGACTTCTTTGCCAATTTGAACACCTTTTATTTCTTTTTGTTGTCTGATTGCTGTTACTAGGACTTCAAGTACTATGTTGAACAACTGTGGCGAGAGTGGGCATCACTGCCGTGTTCCTGATTTAAGGGAAAGACTCTAAGCTTTTTCCCCACTGACAATGATATTCACTGTGGGCTCTTCACAGATGGTTCTTATGAAACTGAGGAATATTCCCTCTATCCCTACACTCTGAAGAGTTTTAATCAAGGAAGGATGCTGCATTTTGTCAAATGCTTTTTCTGCATCAATTGAGAGAACTGCATCGTTCTTATCTCTTCTCTTATTAATGTGTTCTATCACATGATTGATTTGCAAATGCTGAACCACCCTTGCATCCCAGGGATAAATCCCACCTGGTCATGATGGGTCATCCTTTTAATGTACTGTTGGATCCTACTGGCTAGGATCTTGTTGAGAATTCTGGCATCCATATTCATCAGGGACTGGCCTATACTCTCCTTTTAGATGGTGTCTTTGCCTGGTTTTGGGATCAAGGTAATGCTGGCTTCATAGAATGAGTCTGGAAGTTTTCCTGCTGTTTGTATTTTTTAAAACAGCTTCAAAAGAATAGGTGTTATTTCTTCTTTAACTGTTTGGTAGGATTACCTGGGCCCTGGACCCTTGTTTTTTGGGAGGCTTTGATCACTGGTTCAATTTAGTTACTGGCTATTGATATTTACCCCAAAGATACAGATGTAGTGAAAAGAAGGGGAACATGTACCCCCATGTTCATAGCAGCAATGTCCAAAATAGCCAAACTGTGGAAGGAGCCAATATGTCCTTCAACAGATGAATGGATAAAGATGTGGTTAATATATACAATGGAATATTACTCAGCCATCAGAAAGGATGAATACCCACAATTTGCATCGACATGGATGGAACTGGAGGAGCTTATACTAAGTGAAATAAGTCAAGCTGAGAAAGACAATTACATGATTTGACTTATATGTGGAACATAAGGAACAGCACGGAGGACATTAGGAGAAGGTAGGGAAAAATGAAAGGTGTGAAATCAGAGAGGGAGACAAACTATGAGAGACTATGGACTCTGGGAAACAAACCGAGGGTTTCAGAGGAGAGAGGGTTGGGGGGAATGGGTTAGCCCCGTGATGGGTATTAAGGAGGGCACGTATTACATGGAGCACTGGGTGTTATACACAAACAATGAATCATGGAACACTACATCAAAAACTAATGAAGTACTGTATGGTGACTAACATAATAAAAAACAAAAAATAAAAAATAAATAAGAATATTCACTTAAAAACTATTAGGACTAATAAAGGAGTTAATATACAAAACTCATTTTTTAAACATTTGCAGTAACTATCCAAAAATATAATTAAGAAAATTGCATTTACAATATCAAAAAGAATAAAATAAGTAAGAATAAGTATACACTAAAAACCACAAAATACTGGTGAAAGAAAATTAAAAACCTAAACAAATGCTAAAACTTTCTATGTTCATGGATCAGAAGATTTAATACTGTTAAGATGGCAATACTTCCTAAAATGAAATACAGATTCAATGTAATCCCTTATCAGAATCTTATTTTTTTAAAGATTTTATTTATTTATTTGACAGACAAGATTTTATTTATTTATTTATTTATTTGACAGAGATCACAAGTAGGCAGAGAGGCAGGCAGAGAGAGAGAGAGGAGGAAGCAGGCTCCCTGCTGAGCAGAGAGCCTGATGCGGGGCTCGATCCCAGGACCACAGGATCATGACCTGAGCTGAAGGCAGCGGCTTTAACCCACTGAGCCAGATCACAAGTAGACAGAGAGGCAGGCAGAGAGAGAGGGAGGAAGCAGGCTCCTGGCTGAGCAGAGAGCCCAATGTGGGGCTTGATCCCAGGGCCCAGATATCCTGACCTGAGCTGAATGCAGAGGCTTTAACCCACTGAGCCACCCAGGCACCCCTCCCTATCAGAATCTTTATCATAATCCCTATGCTGATTTCTCTGTAGAAATCTACAAGGTGATTCTAAAATTCATATGGAATTGCCAAGGACCCAGTACAGACAAAACAATCTTGAAGAGGAACAAAGTAGGGGGACTCATGTTCAAAACTTACATAGCGACTCCTCTGATGGATCTAGGTAAAGAAAATTGAAAACCTTCTGCTATAAACATCAAGGGTGCTATGCTAAGTAAAATAAGTCAGTCAGAGAAAGATAAATACCATATGATCTCATTCATATGTGGACTTTCAGAAAGAAAACACATTAACATGGCATGGGGGGAGAGGTAAAGAAACCCTAAGAGACTCTCAAAGATAGAGATCATACTGAGGGCTGCTGGAGGGAGGTGGGTTGGGGATGGGCTAGACGAGTGATGGGTATTAAAGACCTGGGTGTTGCATGTAAGTGATGAATCACTGAATGGTACTCCAGAAACCAATATTGCACTGTATGATAACTAAAATATAAAGAAAAAAGAGTAAAAAAAAAACCCCTCTGGAAAGGATTCACCATTTTACACGCTATTAAGAATTTGTGATTTGTAATTCATGGAAAGAGATCAAATATCAACATTAACAGGAGTCTGCAAGAAGTTGAATCCAACCCTCATGGATGACTTTAAGAGAAGTAACTGCAGATGTGGTTGTAATAGCAAGAAAACTAGAAGTAGAAGTGAAGCCTGAAGAAAGAACTGAATTGCTATAATGTCATGATAAATCTTGAACAGGTAAGGAGTTGCCTCATAGGTGAGCAAACAAAGTGTTTTTTTGAGGTGGAATCTATGCCCCTGAAGATGCTGTGAAGATTACTGAAATGACAACAAAAGATTTAGAATATAAACTTATTTGATAAAGTAGCAGCAGGGTTTGAGAGGACTGACGTTACTCCAATTTTGAAAATAGTTCTACTGTGGGTAAAATGTTACCAAACAGCATTGCATGCTACACAGAAATCATTTGTGAAAGGAAAGGTCAATTGATTCCGCAAACTTCACTATTGTCTTTTTTTTTAAGACATTGTCACAACCACCTCAATCTTCAGCAACCACCACCCCGATAAGTCAGCCAACATCATGGCAAAATCCTCCAGCAGCAAAAAATTACAACTCACTGAAAATTCGGATGATGGCATCTATTAGCAATAAAGTATTTTTTAATTAAGGTATATACATTTTTTTTAGCTATAATGCTATTGCACACTTAAAAGACTACAGCATAGTGTAAATACTTCTATATGTACTGGGAAACCAAAAAAAAAAAAAAACTAATTTGACTCCCTTTATTAAAGTATTCACATTATTGTGGCGGTCTGGAACCAAACCCGCAATACCTCTACGGTATACTTGTAATAAAACGAAACAAAACAGAAGGTAAGTGTTGGTGAAGATGTGGAGAAACTGGAGCCCTTGTAAACGGCTTGTGGAAATGTAAAATAGTGTAGTCAGTGGAAAACAGTTTACTGGTTCCTCAGTAAGTTAAAATTACTATATGACCTAACAATTCCATTCCTAAGTATATATCTGAAAGAAGTGAAAACAGAGGCTTAAATAAATAAAAATTTGCATACAAATATTTATCATAGCACCCATAATAGTCAGAAGATGAAACAACCCAGATATCTAGGAATAAATAAATGGATAATCAAAATGTGGGTATTATCCATACAATGGAATATTATTAGCTCTTTTTTGTTTTTCAAAATTGAGCTAATTTAATATTGTGTTATTCCTAAAGTAATGGTCAAAGAATGATGATGAGTAATCTGGATACTTTTTTCTTGTATTGTCTCCTAGGAAAACTTTTTTTGTTGTTGTTAATTTTATTTTTTTTCAGTGTTCCAAGATTCACTGTTCATGTACCACACCCAGTGCTCCATGCAGTATGTGCCCTCCTTAATACCCACCACCAGGCTCACCCAACCACCACCCCCCCCTCCAAAACCCTCAGTTTGTTTCTCAGAATCCACAATCTCTCATGGTTCGTCTCCCTCTCCAATTTCCCCCGACTCACTTATCATTAGCTCTTTAAGGCCTAATGAATGAAGTGCTGACATATGCTACATGGAAGAACTTTGAAAACATACTATGTGAAAGAAGCCAGTCCCAAAATACTACATATTATATGAATCCATTCATATGAAAGTTTCAGAATAGGTCAAACTGTAGAAATAGAGAGTAGATTCATTAGTGACTGCTTAAGATCTGAAGAAGCAGAAGGCAGGGGTAGGAGAGTAATAGCTAAAGGGTACAAGGTTTCATTGGTGGTGATTAAAAAGGAGAAAATTGTAGTGACAGTTGCACAACTCTATGAAAATACTAAAACCACTGAATTGTTTACTGAAAATGGATGAACTGCATGATATGTGAATTATCTCAATAAAGCTCTTTATAAGAACAAAAAAATCTTACTTCATGTTATAATTGCAATAATAAAGACCATATTTATATAGATAAGGATAAGAATAATGTGCAGAAAAATGGATATATTAAAGTTGTGTGTCTGGGGAGTATTTTTTCTTTTATTGTTAAAATGTTTGTATAACATGTTTAAATGAAGGTTTCAAAAAGTTATGATACAGAACTGTTTGTAACTCACCTTTATAAATAAGAGGTTTATCTTTATCTTCTGTCTTTTCCCTACTGGCCAATTCAAGAAAATCTTCAATCAAGTCCAGAGATATGAGAGACTGGCTGAAAACAAGGCTAAAAAACAGATGAGTGTTCATGGATTAGAAGGGTCACGTAGTAAAGATATCACTTCTTCCCAAATTGACTTACAAAATCAACACAATTCTAATCAAAACCACAGTAGGAATTTTGAGAAATTAACTACTATAAAGTTTATATGGGAATGCTGAGTAGCCAAAACAGAGTAGCCAAAGTAACTTTGAAAGAGAAAAAGTTGGAGGCCTAACTCTACATGATTTCAACACTTGAAAAGCTAGAGTAATCATAATGGTATAGTACTCATTAAAGGGCAAACACAAATGGAAGAGAATATAGAGGCCAGATATAGAGCCACACAAAACAGTTAGCTTAATGGTATTTCACAAATTGGCAAAGACAATTCAGTGGAAAAAGGATCTTTTCAACAATGGTCTTGACAGTCTTGGCAAAATTCAACAACCATATGCAAAAAATAAAAATGAACTTTGGCCTAAACCTCCCACTTTATAGAAAAAGTAATTCAAAATGGAGCACAAATCTGATTTTAAAATGTAAAACTGTAGAATGTTTACGAAAACTCCAGGAAGAAAATACTCATAACTTGGGGTTAGACAATTCTTAGATATAACACCAAAAGTATGATCTATGGGGAAAAAAACTGATAAAGTAGATTTCATCAAAATTAAAAACTTTTAGTGTACAAAAGAAACTATTTAGAGAATATGAGAAAAAAAGTGTTAACTATTAAAAGTATTTCAGTAATTTTAGGCTTGTAAACATTCTAAAATACTTTGTTGTTCCATTTCAAACATATCTGCAGATTGCTGATTCTCCATCCAAGTAGTTTTCTAACTCCTGTTTTGAGCCATGAAAACCATTTGTTCACATTAAGTTTTATGTGGTATTAAAATGTAATAAATAATTTCAGGTGCACAATATAGTGACTCAGGACTTGTATACAACAACCTGGTGCTCATCACAACAAGTACACTCTTTAATCCTCATCATCTATTTAACATGAAACTAACATTACACTGTATGTTAACTAACTAGAATTTAAATTAAAACTTTGAAAAATATATGTAAGATACATATACATAGAATATAAATAAACAAATAATAAAAGGGCACCTGGGTGGCTCAGTTGGTTAAGTATCTGACTCTGGTTTTGGCTCTGGTCATGATCTCAGGGTTGTGAGATCGAGCCTCAGGTCAGGCCCCATACTCAGCTGGGAGTCTGCTTGAGATTCTCTCTCCCTTTCCTTCTGACTCACCTTCCAACCACCCCACTCACACTCTCTCAAATAAAAAAAAAAATCTTTTTAAACAAACAAAGCAGAGTGCTTCAGGCCTTGGGGAGAGAAGAAGGTAAAAGTGTCACTGGCCCCTCAGCCTCTGCTCTAGCCTTCTCTTTTCACCAACTTTCATGGGCTCTGAAAAACAGTGCAAAAACCACTGCTCTCATCTATCCCATTGGTGAGAAGTAGACATAATTTTAAACAGGAAATGAAAAACTCTAGAAAGAGAATAAAGGATAAAGGAGGGCTCATTCTCTCCCCTATATATGCAAAAAAAGTAGGTCAGTATACAAGGAACTAGACACCTGTCCAAGCATACTGTTTGGTATTATTTGATTCTGAAAGTTGTACTATAGGAGAGAGATGCTTTTATGACTCCAGAAGATCCTTCAACATTCACTGCTTGAAGTCTTCAGATTTAGTAGTAGAACTAAAAAGAACAACTCAAGTTATGAAACAGCTGTTGGGAGTTTATAACATGTGCACTGGCTATTGTATAGGACTTCCTAAACTCCGCACTATGCGGTTCTACTGTCTCCCAGTTGGTACTCCTAGAATACTGGTAAGGAAATTATCTCTTCCTAGTACTCAGTTTAAATGACCAACAGTCTTGATCCCTCAATAGATTATTTTTCCTAGAATCAAACACTTTATTGAATTAATTCTTTTTGAGCTACAAATTAAGTTTTCAGCAGCTCCTATAACTCAGAAACTTAAATTCTTAGAAATACTAATTATTTATTTAACTGGAATTAATCTGGAATTTGGGGTACTATTCTGGAAAAAGACTGACTTGAGCCTGCATTAAAGCTGGTTCTGGGAACCACTGAGCTCAGAAAAATCTCACTATGAGAAAGGTGTTATTAGGACTAACTGGCTACATACTATTGGTTATCTCTTAATTTTTTCTAGTTGCAGATAAGATGAACAACTACTGCCCTAACTGGTAATAATTTTCATCCTTGTATAAACTATTTTGGCTTTATGTATTTTATTAATGACCCATATAAAAATATAGAAGCAATACAAATCAAATTCATACATACCAAAAAAACTAGAAATTAAAATTCAACCAAAATTTAATGCTTAAATGACATAAAATAAGTGAGAAGGGCTGGGCTGAATCCAATAGTATACTGGAATTAGCTGTAACTTGCTTTAAATAGGAAATTGGATTGGTAGCCTTTCTTCCCACTACTGTTGGTAGCTTAAGATTGGCCACAGTTGAGAGTAGTTTATCATGGTTATCAGCAAATGCCACAAATTAGGGCTTAACGTGCTTCTTTGCTTTCTCTGTTATCATTTTTTGGAAGTCAGTTGTCAAACATTTATCAACACACCACTGGCTAAAAAATCACTAAAATTCATTTATCTCTTGCCTCATGAAATATCAAGTTTTCACTTGGGTCAAAAGATCAACTGCACAAATAGAGAATACATGAATCTGATTTGACACCAGTTCTTCTTTAAAAAAAAAAATGAGTCTCAGTTGACCGTAAGTTTAATATGAACTAACAGTGTTATTTAGATGTTAGAAAACCTCTCTATTGGATTGCATGGATGGGAGTACAGGGTCTAGAATAAAGAAGAACCAGTTTCACTACAACTCTGTGTTAATCAAAACTCAGCTGAAGTATTTTGTTTACTATGACCATATCTTGAGATGGGTGCTAAAAAACTGAAGTATGTTCAAGACCATATGGTCAGGACTGAAACTGCCATACAAAGAATAGATCAACGAACTCAGAAAAAAAGCTAAGAGTGACATGAGAGATGAACCCACTATTTTTTGAAGAAGAGACAATTGAAACCGTAGTACTGATGTCTGCCACCCACACTGAAAGGTATCAGGAAAATAAGATGAACAGATAAACAGATATGTATGTTATGTAATAAAGAAAGTACAACATAATATGGAATACAGTATAGATTCTAGGTGACAGGTATATGAATATTCACTGTAAAATTCTTTCTGCTTTTTTTATGTTTGAAAATTTCCACAAGAAAATGTTGGACAAATAAAAAATAGTGGTAATCACAGTTATTGAAATGCCATAGTTTTATAGTCCTAACACTGATAATGTCTTTCAGTTGGGACTTATAGCTTAAAAAAAATCACTATGAGTCTTAAAAAAGGCAGTAGATATGTTTAATTTTAAACCATAAGGAAAAAAGCTATAGGGATAAAGTACAAACTAAAGGACATAATTTCTAAAAATATGAAGTATTCAACTATAGGTAGTCTTCTGAAATAGCAAATGTTCTATTATGGGAGAGGTTAGGAGAAGATCTATGATGAACATGGTAGAGGAGATTCTTGCACTGGTTAGGAAATTTTAAAAACACCCAAATCCCTTTCACACTCTTAAAATTTTTGTATGGTACGCAAATAAAAATTTTAAACTACCTACACTGATGGCAGAAAAAAAGCATGAGCATGTCACAGCAATAATCTGAACTTTTAGGAACTCTGAATTCAAATACCCACTTTCTACTTGCATCTCTCATGGGTATTTAATAGGCCTCTGAAACTTAACATGGCCAGAGCAGAATTCTTTACTACCTCTAATAAACTTAGTTCTTCACTACTATTCTCCCTTCTAGTAAATAACACCATGATCCACCAGCCACTGAGTCTGGAAGCCTGGGAGTCATCTTTGACTACTCTCATATTCTTACTGCCCTGCATTAATGTACCAAATCCTATTGCTTCCATTCCAAAACATATCCTTTACCTCCATTACTACTAACTCCATGATAGGTCAGCATCATCCCTTATCTGAACCACTTGTTTCTGTATAAAAAAAAAAAGTGGCAATACACAGCAAAAATAAATTTTAGTGAGTACTTACAAAGTGCAAGGTACAGTGGTTAATAAACTCACTATCCAGTGAAAAGACATACAAGTATGTATATCAGAATGTGTTAATAATAGAGGTATATTAAAAGATGGAACAGAAATATTAGCCATGGATCTATTCTCTTCCCAAGAAAGTTAAAGGAACTAAGTTTGAAACTTTTTAAAATAAAAAGTTCATTTTAAGCTTTATGTTAAATTGTTATTAAAAGAATCACAGATACATGTTAAAAATATTTTACGAACATATGTTGGCATGTTGTAACAAACTAAAAAGTCAGCCTGGTTCAAAAATTTTTAATAATTATTTATTTTTTTAATTAACATATAATGTATTATTGGCCCCAAGGGTACAGGTCTGTGAATTGCCAGGTTTACACACTTCACAGCACTCACCATAGCACATACCTTCCCCAATGTCCATAACCCAACCACCCTCTCCCTCCCGCCCCCAACCGTCAGTTTGTTTTGTGAGATTGAATCTCTTATGGTTTGTCTTGGTTCAAAATTTTAAATGTTTTTTGAACTGTAATTTGAAGGATGAAGCCAAGAACAAAAACAAAGGAGAAAGGACAGAGAATAGTTGAAGAGGTGAAATAAAGTCTGAGAGGTACCCACTAGATTTGGGGGTTAAAAGGTCACTGAGTGACTTTAGGGGAAAAAAATCTCAATAAAGTAGTAACCACATTGCATGGATTGAAAAATAATTTTTAAAGATGGTGAAATATAGACATCTACTAGAGACCTGGCTCAAAGAAATAAGTCTGGTGCAACAGCCAGAAAGGGAAAATAGCACTGAAGAAACCACCAAAATATGTACTCAGAACTAGTGGGTGAGAAGGAAGACAGTTGTCTATCACTACACTACTAAAGAAATTACATCTCCAGACAGGAAGAAAACAAAACAGATTTCTTCCAATAAATTGTTTAAACAACAGAAAGGTTATAAAAAGGTTCATTTATATAATAAAAACAGGAGAGAAACTTACACTTTATCCCCAATTTCCTCTGCCATTCGAAGAATTTCAAAAAGAAGTACCATTTTTCCAGAATGTTCTAAAACCTCAGCATCAGCATCTGTAACAAAATCTTTGTACCAGTCTGGAGCTGGGCTGCTTGGATTAGAAGAGGAAGTAGCTTTACCTAAACAAAATAAATGAAACATAAATAAGTAGGCAAATAAGGAAAGAAACTCAAAAGATCCAGAGAGGATTAAGCAAGAGACCTAGAGAAATGGGGAGGAGGGAAGAGGAGGGAAGAGAAGGGAGGAAGAGAGAAGGAGGAAGAGGGAAAAAGGGGATGAGGAGGAAGGAGGGCACCCTCTTGCAAAAAGAGAAAAAAAGACCACCCAAGGAAAGAGAGAGCTTTACTGTATGGAAAAGACACAAGGTGGGGGAGTGGAGTAGAGGAGACAAACTGAACTCTAGAAGAGGGAGAGAGAGACAGCGAGTGGGACACACACAAACAGGTATATATGAATGCAAAAGAAGAAAAACATGGGAGGGGGGAGGCAGGCACAACAAGTAAGAGAATTAGCAAGAGAAAGACCCCAAGAAAGTACAACCATGAGAAACAGTGCCTGGGAGCAGGGAATTCAAAAACCCGAGACCCTAAGAGACAACCCCAGGCCCCAGCAGAGAGAGTATAACTCGCAACACAAACCCCAAGAGACAGAGACTGGGAGACAAAAAGATCTAAAGAACCAAAGAGAAACAGACAGAGGCAGGGAGAAGAGGGAGGGAAGAGAAACAGATGGGACTCTGAGATCAAGAGAGAAAAGATCTTAGGGGCAGGAAATATTTCACAGTCCCAAGAGAAGTCTGGAAAACAAAAACAGATTCATCCCAGAATGATCATATCATGTTAATTCATTTTGTTATTTTCCCCACAAACTTTGATTATAAAGGATATAAGAAAGTAACACAAAATAATCTATTTAATAACTAAATATAAACAGTTCGATTCAAAATTAGGAATATAAGGTTTACCTGTTTTTGTACCTTCCCTCGATTGCTTTTTAATGCAAAGTATTTTGAGTTTTTACATATTTTTGTTATACATATTTTAAATATTCACAAAAGTATACAAAATATGGTGAACAGCCATGTTCCCACATCCTATCTTCATTAAATTTTACCACTTGCTAAATATGCTTCTGATGCAGCTGACACCTAATATGTGACCATATCAAATCTCATTCTCTTCTTTCCCTTGTGTTTTTCTGAGAGGTACCTAAAATCTAAATTCTATTAAGCTATGTGAAATAAGTCATACTAAGAAAAATAAATACCATAAGATTCTACTCATAAATGGAATTTTAAAAAATGAATAAACAAACAGAAAGCAGGATCAGACCTATAAATACAGAGAAAAAATTGATGGTTGCCATAGGGGAAGGAGTAGGGGTTTGGGCAAAATGGGTGAAGTGGAGAGGAAGATGCAGGCCTCCAGTTACAGAACGAGCAAGCCAAGGGAATCTAAAAACAACAAAGCAAAACAAATGAATAAACAAATAAAAAGCATAATCAGACCTATAAATACAGAGAACAAATTAAGTCACTGAATAAAAGGCACATGATATTGTCAATAAAAGTAAATTAAATTGTAATAGCAATGTGAAAGGACAGATGGCAGCTACACTTGTGGTGAATATAGTGTAATGCATAAACTTGTCAAATAACCAGGTTGTACACCTGGAACTAATGTAATGTTGAGTGTCAATTATACTAAAAAATGTAAAAGAATAAAATAAAATTTATATCAAAATAAATAAAATCCTAAATTCTGTATTTACTATTTCTTTGTATGCTTTTATGTATAACTAAACTGTACATTACCTTTCATGTTTTCAAACTATATGTAAGCAGTACATACTGGTTTTATCTTTCTATGACTTTTCACTAAATGTAGTTTTTCATTTTTCACTCAAAGTGAAACTTATTCAATCATTCTAACTGCTTTGTAGAATTCTACTGCATGAATATTTCATCATTTATTAGCTCTCCTCATACGCATTATAAGCATTATAAGCATCTCCTCAGTCATTTCAAAAATACTTAAATTATTTCTAATTTTTGGCTACTATCAAATGAAAAAATTTGTTATATTTTTCTAGAATACTGTCTACTTCATCTAAGTTTTAAATTTTCTGACAAACGTACACTCTGATTTTTAAAATTACCACTTTAAACATAATATAGTCTGTATCAAATATTTCTATTATCATCAAAGGGCCTTAAGAATCTAATTATGCTATTTGTTTTGTGTGTTAACTTTTGCCAGGCTGACTGCTTATTTTGTTGCTAACTTTTTCTAAAGTTAATTGTTCCCTCAGGTATTCTATCATTTTTTTAAAAAGATTTTATTTATTTATTTGACAGAGAGAGGCAAAGCAAGAGAGGGAACATAAGCAGAGGGAATGGGAGAGGGAGAAGCAGGCTTCCTGTTGAGCATGGAGCCCAATGCAGGGCTCGATCCCAGGACGCTGGGATCATGACCTGAGCCAAAGGCAGACGCTTAACGACTGAGCCACCCAGGCGCCCCATTCTGCCATTTTTATTTTCATTTCACTTTCAATTAGCTGTAATACGTGAGAACCCTGGGTAGAGATCATACATCTCCACTCTGCATCTGTTTCTGCCGGGTGCTCTAGGGGATCAACAATGCAAGATGACTTTTGAGGTATTGCAGCTTGAGATTTTTATTTATTATGTATTTTTTAAAGATTTATTTATTTATTTATTTCAGAGAGAGAGAGAGAGAGAGCGCGCGCCTGTGAGCATGGGTGAGAGGGGCAAAGGAAGAGAAGAAAGAGAATCTATAGCAGACTCCCTGCTGAGGGAAGAGCCCAACAAGGGGCTTGATCCCACAACCCTGAGATCATGACCTGGGATGAAATCAAGAGTTGGTCCCAAGTTCAATTGACTGAGCTACCCGGGCACTCCGTCATCTTGAGATTTTTAGACCAAGTAACATAAATTCAAATCATAACCTATGTTAGCCCTTGATTATGAATCCAAGGAAACTATTTTTCTCAACCTGGAGACCAGGGTGAAACAGATAAGCTTCCCTGAAATCTCCCTGAATTGCTAGGCAAATTTTTTTTCTATCCAGTTTGTCAATGGACTACATACCCTTTGAAGAGATTCAGCTTTAATCTGGGTTCGAAAAACTTTCCACCTTATACAGGGGTCAAGGCCTTGTATCCTATTCCTGGGTAGGTGAAAACCAAAACTGCTAGTCTCAAGACTAGCATATCCCTAAGGCTTCCACAGCACACGTTCCTGAAATTACTGTTATAATGATCAGTTCCTGGGGTGCCTGGGTGCTTCAGTGGGTTAAGCCTTTGTCTTCGGCTCAGGTCATGATCTGAGGGTCCTGGGATCGAGCCCCACATTGGGCTCTCTGTTCAGCAGGGAGCCTGTTTCTCCCTCTATCTCTGCCTGCCTCTCTGCCTACTTGTGATCTCTGTCAAATAAATAAATAAAATTTTCAAAAAAAGATTAATTTTTTAAAAATTAAAAAAATTTTTTAAAAAAATTATCAGTTCCTCCTTTGTGTCTGGGTCCTGGTGATTTCCACTACTTATAAAGAGCTCATTATGTATTGATATTCAAACCACAATGAACTACTGCTTAAACATGTCACATATTTGCAAGAACCCACAGCTTTCCTTGAATGTTTTATATTATTTTCTCCCCTTTGTCACCTGGAAAACTTCTTTTTATGCTTCACTATCCTTCAGGAATCAAATCAAATTTCATCTTAGAAAGCCTCCTTTGCAAGGCTGGCCCTATGCTGTTGTCTGGGCACTTGAATCATACACAGCTCCTTGTACTATTATAAAACTTTCCCTGATAAGACTGGCTCATTGTTCCTAGACTGTCTGTACAATGTGGTTTGTTCTGAGCAAACCTGTTTTCTTTCTGGGCGTCTGAGATTTGGTAAGAGTCAGGCAGATAGTGTGTTTAAAACACATAAAAAACTTAGGTACTTGGTCTCTAATGAGCTTCCTTGGTAGATAACACTTTATATACACTATCATAACATTTCTGGAGAAATTAGTACATCTTGGGTGACTCCATTGGGAGAAGACTCTTAGAAGGTTATGCCTGGTTTCCTCTGGACTCTACCCCATCTGCTTTTTCCCTTTGCTGATTTTGCTTTGTACCCTTTCATTGTAATAAATTATAGACCTGAATATGACTATATGCTAAGTCTTGTGAATCACTGAATCTGAGGGTGGTGTTGGGTGCCACTGACAAACAACTTATCAAGCCAATGTCAAACCAAACTCCTTTCTACAACTGGCAAAAAAACAAATGCCTTTAGGGAATACCCAAATATATAAACCCAAATACACTAAAGGTAATTTAACTAAAGTGAAAATGTTAGCAATAAAAAAATGCTAGCACAAAGTTAGTAAAAATAGTAATTTCTGTGCAAAAGATTCCATTCTAATTTTGATCCTATTGGATATAATCAAATTACTTTACAGTAATGTCTAAAAAAATAAAAACTGATATAGGAAAACAAGGGCTACTCCAGTTAATAAGTACCCAGAATATGTAATTAGAACTTACAAACAGGTATTTTACTTTGAATACTCTTATTTCAATATCCACATGGATTAACTGTTATTTCTATTGTAACTTTGATCATATATATATATATATATGACAAGAAACAGCACATTAATTAATCAAAGCCACTCCTTAATACCCACTCTGGCTATCACACAATGCTTACAAAGTAAGGCACTAAAGAAGTACAAACAAATAAAAAGCAACAACTTTAACCCTAATTTCTTGAAGTACATTTTTCTAAATATATATTTAACTACCGTATTTGCATCAATATACATTGAAGTTTATAAAGAAAAGCAGCAGTATCATTAAAGTATTATGTATCTATATAGTACTAGTAGTAGAACATTAAGTTCCATGAATGCATTTTATTGACTAATATAACCCAAGCTTCTATAGCAGTGCCTGGACCATATTAAGCACTCAAATAAATATTTGTTGAATGAATAAATGTGGTAAGTTAGTGCTAATATTATGGTCCTACATCATGTACAAGGATTCTGTCACAAAAAGTTTATGTCCATATAATAAATTGTATCCATTTTAAAGTGTAAATGCTAACCAATAAAGATTAATCTAAAAAGAGCAAAATATTAAACTGAATACTTTGGTTTTAAATTTAAATTCCATTAATTAGAGTTTAGTAATTCACCAATCTTATATAATACCCAGTGCTCATTACATCATGTGCCCTCCTCCATGTCCATCACCCAGTTACCCCATCCCCACCCCCACTCCCCTCTAGCAAACCTCAGTTTGTTTCCTATGCTTAAAAATCTCTTATGGTTTCTTTCCCTTTCTGATTTTGTCTTGTTTTACTTTTCCCTCCCCTTCCCCTATGATCCTCTGTTTTATTTCTTAAATTCCACGTATGAGTGACAGCATAAGATAATTGTCTCTGATTGGCTTGTTTCTCTTAGCACAAAACCCTCTAGTCCCATCTACATCATTGCATATGGCAAGATTTCATTTTTTGATGGCTGAGTGGTATTCTATTATGTATATACATATGTATGTATTCTATTATGTATGTATATTCTTTATCCATTCATCTGTCCATGGACACCTGGACTCCTTCTATAGTTGGCTATTGTGGACATTGCTGCTATAAACACTGGGGTGCAAGTGCTTCTTCAGATCACTACATTTGTATCTTTGGAGTAAATACCTAGTACCGCAATTGCTGAAAATTGAATACTTAGAAGTAGTTTATATATTTATTTACTCATAAAACAAACTGTCCTAATAAAATACTAAAACACAGAAAAAGGAATACTGTAAGGTTAACTTAAAAGACTTACTCAAGATGTTGCTTCTGTAAACATTCAGAAAGCTACTGTAAAAAGAATTAGATAGCAACTCTAAAGTAAAAATGAAATACGCAGTTAAAATATTATTATAGCTCCATTGTAGCCATCTACTTATTTAATATCTATTTCATATTCCAAATACAACATTTTGGCTCTTAATCTTTCCTATTCAAGTTTTCTTACATTTCCTATCAGAAAGTAACTATGTTTTAAAAAAAGTTACACAGTGTCAGCTATATATGTCCATGTACTATGATATACTCAGCCTTATTTGAAGTTAACCTAGATCTAAAAAAAAGATTTTTATCATCATTTGTTCTGAAAAATATTTCTAATAGACTATACATGTACACATCTGAATAAAACATAAAATACATCTATATATGAATGATTTCTATTTGACTGCACATGTCTAAAATGAAAATGAAACAAAGACCTTACACAGGTAGTCAAAATCTGTCATTTGGAAACCAAAGCCTTCCCTAACTGCTTTTAAGTTCACAGTATGTAGCCATCTCTTCTCTGTTCCAATTCTTTCCAAACATTTTCACCTTATGACATAAATGAAAAATAATAATGCTTACATAATGTACCAGGAGAAAACAAAAGAGGCTACTCATTTCTGGAGGTGACCCAGTTGCCTCAGACCCTACCTGTACTGCTAGGAGATGAAGGGAGCAAGATCTCAGCACTTTTATTTAACCTGTTTACAGCACAGAATGAGACATACTGGTTTCTCTACTCTCCCTGTTCTCCTAAAAAAGTTACAGAAAAAAAATTTTCAGCAAGAATATTTTAAGGGAAAAAAAGAATATTTTAAGAAAACCATTCCCAGGAACACATAAATTTTAAGCTATTTATTTCCAATTCTGAGATGACTGAGGAGAAATTTAAGTGAAAAGTCAGACTGGGAGAGAAGGGAGGGAGATAACAGAAGCTTCCTATTAAACTAGAACCATTCCTTTACTATTCTTAGAAGAATAGTCTTTAAATCTAACTGGAAGATTAACAATAATAATAAATTGCCTTTATGAGACAACAGCAGAGAAGAACAAAGAGGAAAACTTGGTAGTTTAATTTTTACTATCCCCCTGATTTCTAAGAGAAGTAAGCCAAGGTCTGTGATTAGGCTGCCATCTGCTTATTCCAATGAGGTAGTGAAAAGAGAAATGTCTTATATTTTTCTTATTTTTTGAAGGTTTTATTTTAATTCCAGTAAGTTAACATACAGTGTAGTATCAATTTCAGGTGTATAATATAGTGACTCAATACTTTCATACAAGACCCAGTGCTCATCATAAGTGCACTCCTCAATCCCCATCACCTATTTAAGCCATTCCCTCATCCATCTCCCTTCTGGTAACCATCACTTTGTTCTCCATAGTTAAAAGTCTATTTCTTAGTTTGCATCTCTCTTTTTATCCTTTTACTATTACAATTTGTTTCTTAAATTCCACATATAAGTGAAATCATATGGTATTTATCATTCTTAGACTGACTTATTTTGCTTAGCATAATATTCTCTAGTTCTATCCATGTTGTTCCCAAATATTTCATTCTTTTTGATGGTTGAGTAATATTCCATTGTAATTATATATCACCTCTTCTTTATCCATTTGTCTGTAGATGGACATGGGGGCTTGTTCCATCATTGCTATTATACACATAGGAGGGCATATATCCTTTTGAATTAGTTTTTTGTATTTTATGGGTAAATAGCAGTAGTGCAATTAAGGGATCATAGAGTAGTTCTATTTTTAACTTTCTGAGGAATCTTCATATACTGTTTTCCATAAGGGATGCACCAGTTTGCATTTCCACCAGCACTGCAAAAGTGTTCCTTTTCTTCCATATCCTCACCAGCATCTGTTGTTTCTACTACTGATCATTTTAACTATTCTGACAGGAGTGAGGTGATAGCTCACTGTAGTTTTGATTTGCATTTCCCTGATGGTAAGCAGCCTCTGTTGGCCATCTATATGTCTTGGGAAAATGTTTATTCATGTCAGCTGCGCATTTTTACTTCAATTGTTCATTTTTGGGGTGTTGAGGTTTAGAGGTTCTTTATATATTCCAGATGCCAACCCTTTATCAGATATGTAATTTGCAAATATTGTTTCCCATTCCAAAGGTTGCCTTTTAGTTTTGTTGCTTGTTTCCTTCACTGTGCAGAAGCTGTTTATTTTGATCAAGTCCCAATAATTTATTTTTGCTTTTTTGCTTTTACTTCCCTTGCCTCAGGAGACCTATCTAGAAATATATCTAGAAACAACTTGCTACAGCCAATGTCAAAGATATTACTGCCTGTGTTCTCTTCTAAGATTTTTATCTTCTAAGATTTAATCCATTCTGAATTTCTATTTGTATAACACAGTGGTCCCATTTCATTCTTTTGCATGTTGCTGTCCAGTTTTCCCAACAACATTTGTGAGAAAACATTGTTTCTCCCATTAGATATTCTTTCCTACTTTGTCAAAGACTAACTGTCCATAGAATTGTAGCTTCATTTTTTGGTGTTCAATTCTGTTCCATTAATTTATGTGAGTATTTTTTTTACCACACCACACTATTTTATAGTATACATACTATACTATATATATATAGTATACTATACTATACATACACCATACTATACCAGTATAACTTGAAGACAGAAATTGTGATGCCTCCAGTATTTGTTTCTTTTTCAAGGTTGCTTTGGGCACTTGAGACATTGGTGGTTCCATACAAATTTTAGGACTGTTTGTTCTAGCTCTGTGAAAAATGCTCTTGGCATTTTGATAGAAAGAGCATTAAATATGTAGACTGCTTTAGGAAGCATAGACATTTTGACAATGTTTGTTCCTCCAATCCATGAGCACGGAATGTCATTCTGATTCTTTGTGTCCTCTTCAATTTCTTTCATCAATGTTTTATACTTTTCAGAGTACAGATCTTTCACCTTCTTGGTTGAGTTTATTCCTACCTATCTTGTTACTTTTGGAAAAACAGTAAATGAGACTGATTGCTTAATTTTTGTTTATGCTGTTTCATTATTGGTGTATAGAAATCCAAAAGATTTCTCTACATTCATTTTGCATCCTGTCACTTGACTGGATTCATGTATCAGCAGCTTTTTGGTGAGTCTTTTGAGTTTTCTATAGAGTATCTTGTTATCTGCAAATAGTGAAAGTTTTACTTCTCCTTGCTAATTTGGACATCTTTCTTTTTGTTGTCTGATGGCTATGAGTACAACTTCTGGTACTTTGTTAAATACCAGTGATGAGAATGGACATCCCCATCTTGATCCTGACCAGAGAGGAGAAACTCTCCATTTCCCCCCACAAAGAATGATATTAGCTGTGGGTTTTTCATAAATGGTCTTTATGATGATGAGGTATGCTCCCTCTAAACCAACATTGTTAAGGGTTTTTTATCATGAATGGATGCTGTACTATGTCAAAGCTTTTTCTGCATCTACTGAAATGACTGTATGGTTCTTACCCTTTCTTTTATTAATGTAGTATATCATACTAATTTATCTGTGAATGCTGAACAACCCCTGCAACCCAGTAATGCATCCCACATGATCACTGTGAATGATTTTTTTTAAAACTGTATTGTTGAACTTGGTTTGCTAGAATTTATTGAGAATTTGGGATCTAAGTGCATCTATAATATTAGCCTATAGCTCTCACTTTTAGGGTACTCTTTATCTGGTTTTGCTATCAGGGTAATGCTGCCCTCATAAAATGAATTGGAGAATTTTCCTTCCTTTTCTATATCTTGGAATAGTCTGAGAGGAATAGGTATTAACTCTTCTGTAAATGTTAGGTAGAATTACCTTCAGAAGCCATCTGTCCCTGGACTTCTGTTTGTTGGGTGTTTTTTGATTACTGGTTCAACTCCATTATAAGGTATCAATCTGTTCAAATTTTCTATTTGCTCCTATTTCCGTTTTGGTAGCTTACATGTTTCTAAGAATTTATCCATTTCTTTCAGTTGTCCAATTTGTTGGCATATAGTTAGTCATAATACTCTCTTATAATTATATTTCTGTGGTCTTTATTGTGATCTCTCCTCTCTTATTTGTGATTTTTGTTTATTTGGATCCTTTCTCTTTTCTTTTTGATAAGCCTGGCTAGGGGGTTATCAATTTTACTAATTCTTTCAAAGAACCAGCCTCTGGTTTCATTGATCTGTTCTACCATTTTTCTTTCATTTGTTTGCATTAATCTTTATTATTTCCCTTCTTCTCTTGGCTTTAGGCTTCGTTGTTCTTTTTCTAGCTCCTTTAGGTGTATGGTTAGGTTGCATTTTTGAGATTTTTTTTTGCTACTCAAGGTGGGCCTGTATTGCTATATACTTAACATCTTATGACTGCTTTTGCTGCATCCCAAAGGTTTTGGTCTTTGCTCCCTGATGCTTATAGCAGCACTATCAACAATAGCCAAACTATGGGGATAGCCCAGAATCCATCAACATAAGAATGGATAAAGAAGATGTGGTATCACCTCTTATACAATGGAATATTACTCAGCCATAGAACAGAGTAAAATTTTGACATTTGCAAGGACATGGATGGAGCTAGAATATACTATGCTAAGTTAAATAAGCTAGTCAAAAGAAAAATACCATATGATCTCACTCCTATGTGGAGTTTAAGGAAGAAAACATGAGCATATGGGAAGGCAGAAAAGAAGAAAGGAGAGGGGGAAACAAGCCATAAGAGACTCTTTTAAAAAATGTTTTAATTTAGGGACACCTGGGTGGCTCAGTGGGTTAAGCCGCTGCCTTCGGCTCAGGTCATGATCTCAGGGTCCTGGGATCGAGTCCCACATTAGGCTCTCTGCTCAGCAGGGAGCCTGCTTCCCTCTCTCTCTCTCTCTCTACCTGCCTCTCCATCTACTTGTGATTCCTCTCTGTCAAATAAATAAATAAAACCTTTAAGAAAAATGTTTTAATTTAAATTCAATTTAGGGGGCACCTGGTTGGCTCAGTGGGTTAAAGCCTCTGCCTTCAGCTCAGGTCATGACCTCAGGGTCCTGGGATCAAGCCCCGCATTGGGCTGTCTGCTCAGCAGGGAGCCTGCTCCCCTACCCTGCTCTGCCTGCCTCTCTGCCTACTTGTGATCTCTGTGTGTGTGTGTGTGTGAAATAAATTTTAAAATATCTTTAAAAAAATTAATTTCAATTTAGTTAGCATATAGTTATTATTAGTTTCAGGGGTAGAATTTAGTGATTCATCAGTTGCATGTAATACCAAGTATTCATTACATCAAGTGCCCTCCTCTTTAATGCCTATCCCCCAGTTACCCCACCCCATCCAACAACCCTCTAACCATAAGAGACTCTTAAGGATAGAGAACAAACTGAGGGTTGATGGAAGGAGATGGGTGGGGGATGGGCTAGATGAGTGATGGGTATTGAGGAGAGCACGTATTCTGATGAGCACTGGGTATTGTATGCAAGTGATGAATCATTAAATTCTACTCGAGAAACTATGACTGCACTGTATATTAACCACCTAAAATTTAAATTAAAAAATAAAAATTTAAAAAGAGGTGATAAACTTTATGAAAAAGGGAAACCTTAGAAGTATTCAACAATTGTAGATTATGAAGAATTACAAAGGAAAAAGGCTAAAACATTAATTTCATTGTGTAAAGTTAATTACAATGATGCTCTACTACATGAAATGTTTCCATTTATTTATATGTAGTTAGTTGAAAATACCATTGTGGCTCTGAAATTGGGTGTATCTAGGTCTAAATCCCACTTCTACCAATCATTTATAAACAATAAAGATACCAACAGTATTATAAGTCTGCTCAAGAATTAAGTCAGCTAACACATGGAATGAAAATACAGCATTTAGTTTATATACATGTAAATAAACATTTGATTTTCTTTCTTCTCTTTCTCTTAAATATCAGAGAGAGCACAATGGCGTGCTTGTAATTAAACATTTACCAGATATTTGTTATTATGTGACCTGATTATCCTAGATGCTTACTGAAAGCATCTAGGAAAGATAATTTGAGTGAAATAGTAAGGATAAATTAGTAACTGAAAAAATTATGGACATGGTAATTTCTAAATCAATGTCCAATAATAAAGGCAACATTAATTAGACTCACTTTCTTCCAGCTTTAATGAAACTGAGGGATTGCTTCCTGTTTCATCCACAATTCCTTCACCACCTCCTCGAGATCTTGAATTCCAGACTTTAATCACTTCAACATCATTGTCACTGCCACTGCCACTTGAGCTACTATCTTTCTTCCCTTTTTTTCCCTTTGTTTTTTTCTTTCTATAAAAGAAACAAATTCAAACTCTTATGGAAGCACAGAAAAGATACAAATGCCAATTATGAGAGAACAATCAGCAATTTGGGACTTTAAATGTGTCAACACAAGACACAAAAATTATTCAATTTACTTTGTATAATCATCGGAGCTTAAACTCATGGAGGTTTCGTCGGAATCTGAAGCTATAAATTCATCCATACTGTCTTCATCAAAGTATCCCTAGAGGAAAAAAATGATGAATGTTTTAATAGTTTATTTCAACTTATATTGAAAATTATAATGATGTTTACTTTACCTGAGGGTAAGTTAATTGTCATGGGGTAAGAAAGAACTGAAAGAACTACCATAGATTAGAAAAAAGAAAGGAGACATCACAAATATGATTACTAAATGCAATGTGAAATCTTGGACTGAATCATGGAAAGGAAAAAGGACATAAGTAACAAAAACTGATGAAGTCTACTGTTTATTAGTTAATACTATTGACTTAATGTTACTTTTTACATTTTTATCACTTTACCATGTTTATACAGATGTTAAGAATAATGTTTAATATTCCTTCCATAATCATAATGTATTCTAACATACAGAAATTAACTAGAAATAAAATAGGTTGAATTATGGTACTACAAAGCAAAGGAAAATTCCAATATATAGACCTATATAGATCAACTTTATTCCTAAAATTATTCTGCTTCCAACAGATAATACGTCTTAATCAATTTTAGGTTACCTGATTTACCTTATTTTCTTTGCTAATGTAATCCAGCTGCAAACACCATGGATGAGTCCAGATTCTACTTAACATCTGAAAATCTTGGAAAAGTTTTGCACCTGCCTTTCCTCTTCCACCTTCACTGCTATTACCTACACCTGATCAAAAAAAAAAAAAGCAGTTAATGTTAAGACATAAGAATTCGCTATGTCAGGGGGCGCCTGGGTGGCTCAGTGGGTTAAGCCACTGCCTTCGGCTCAGGTCATGATCTCAGGGTCCTGGGATCGAGTCCCACATCGGGCTCTCTGCTTAGCGTGGAGCCTGCTTCCTCCTCTCTCTCTCTCTGCCTGCCTCTCTGCCTACTTGTGATCTCTCTCTGTCAAATAAATAAATAAAATCTTAAAAAAAAAAAAAAGAATTCGCTATGTCAGGAGAGGTGGGTGGAGGGATGGGTTAAAAAAGTGATGGAAATTAAGGAGTACACTTGTGAATGAGTGCCTGATGTTGTATGAAGTACTGAATTACCAAACTGTACATCTAAAACTAATTACACAGTATGTTAACTACTAGAAATTAAATAAAAACTTAGGAAAAAAGAATTCTCTATGTCAACCAACATGCTTCTAAATTAGGGATTTTAACTTTATCTGCCCCATGGACTCTTGGCAGTATAGAAAAGTTTATAGACATCTTTCTTTGATTAATGTTTTGAAACATATAAAGTAGGAAAACAAAACAAACCCATTATATATAATTGATCAAAATAGTAAACATATTTGTGATACAGTAATATGTGTACTTTGTTAATGCATTAAATAACAAAATATAGCAGCAAATCTAAGAATTATCTGAAATTCTGAAGTCCTGATAAAGGTAAATAATTTTGAGATATCAGTAACAATAGAAATATTTGATTTCTATTGGTAACAAAGTGACAGTTACCACTGTGGGTTTATTGCCCACAATATAATTGGAAAAAATGCTAATTTTCATCAGAGGTTAATAGAAATTAATGTGACTTTTTCTTATTTCAGTTCACATACCCCCCAATAATTCCATCTGTGGACCCTGGATTACAAACTCCTATCTTAAAACTGGTGGTTAACAGAGGGGAGACAAGTAGGGAGATGTGTTAAAGAGGTGATGAGAATTAAGGAGTGCACTTGTCATGATGAGCACAGGGTGATGTATGGAAGTGTTGAATTATTATATTGTATACCTGAAACTAAATTTACACTGTATATTAACTCATTCGAATTTTTAAATTTATTTTATTGGGGGAGACAGACAGATAGACTGCTAAGCAGCTCTTGGCTGAAACCAAGACTTAGACACTTAACCGAGGCACCTTGGGCACCTAGGCACCCCCAACAAACTGGAATTTAAATGAAAATTTAAAAGCTCTTGTTTTAGATAAAGCCTCTCTGTATCCAACCTTTCAGAAAATCTTTTCCAACTATTCTTAACAAAAAATGTACTCCTAAAAATGATTTTTCATGTTGAAAACATTACATTCTTCTGCTCAGAGCAATTTCAACAAAATCGTATTTTTCTATGAAAGCAAAATGAAAATGAAATGAATGTGCATTTCATTTATGACACTTATCAAGGAGATAAGATGCAAAACAAAGCTGATTAAATTTAAAAAAGCAGCTTTTAAGCAATAACATTTTTCTGCCCACAGTTTTAAAGATGTAAATTCACAATTAATAAGTCTTGCCTTCACTCATGGCAAGAGAAAACTTAATGATATGAAACACTAATAAAAATGCATGAAAATCTGGTAGTGATTATTTTGCCTTGTAAGTGGTATTTCCACTGTGTATGATAGAAATCACTATTGTGAAAATGAGAAATCTAATTTCTTGATATACAATTGCTCATAGCATTTCTTTATAATTTTTTTTTGCTTCTGCAATATCAGTAGATATGTTCTTTTACACTCCTGATTTTAGCTGTGGCTCCTCTATTACTTTGCAATTACAGCTAAAATGTTATCAATTATGTTGATCTTTTCAAAGAAGCCACTGTTGGTTTCAATGGTTTTTCTGTGTTTTTTTCTCCTTTATATTTATTTCTGCTCTAGTCTTTATTCTTTCTTTCTACTTGCTTTGGGTTTAGTTTGCTCTTACTTTACTTCCTTAAGGTGAAAGTTTAGATTATAAACTTGAGATAATCCTTCTTTTTAAATTAGAGGCATTTACAGTTAAAATTTTCCCTCTTTAAGCATGCTTCATCTGCATCCCGTATTTTAGTACCTCGTGTTTTTGTTTCCATCCATGTCTAAATATTTTTAAATTTTCCCTGTGATTTTTTTTTTTATCTACTAGCTATTTGGGAGTCTGTTATTTACATACATTCGTGAATGTTCTAACTTTCCTTCTGTTACTAGCTTGTAATTTCATTCCCATGTGGTTAAAAAACATTTTGTGTGATGTCCTTTTATGTTAATTGAAACTGGTTTTACAATCCAAATTGTGGTCTATCTTGGAGAATATTCCACCTGTACTTGAGAGGAATATGTATTCTGCTGCAGCTCAATGGAGTGTTCCTTCAGAGGTCTGTTAAGTCTGGTTGGTTTATAGTGTTTTCTAAGTCTATTTCCTTGTTGATCTTCTACCCAGCTCTATCCAGTTCTACCCAGTTCTATCACTGAACACCTTATGAGTTAAAATTAATGTAAAGGAGGGGCACCTATATGGTTCAGTCAGTTAAGTGTCTGACTCTTGATTTCAGCTCAGGTCATGATCTCAAGGTCATGAGATCAAGCCCTGTATCAGGCTCCATGCCAGGGATGGAATCTGCTTCAGATTCTCTCTCCCTCTCCCTTGGCAATCCCCCACCCTACCACTCAAGTTCTTTCTCAAAAAAAAAAAAATTAATGTAGGGATGCATGGTGGCTCAGTGGGTTAAAGCCTCTGCCTTCGGCTCCAGTCATGATCCCAGGGTCCTGGGTTGAGCTCCACATTGGGCTCTCTGCTCAGCAGGAGGCCTGCTTCCCCCCCACCCTGCCTGCCTCTCTGTCTATTTGTGATTTCTGTCAAATAAATAAATAAAATCTTTAAAAAAAATTAATGTAGAGATTTTTTAAAAAAGAAGGCAATCTAAACTTTATCATTTTATACTCTAAGAAAGACTTAAAAGCCAATTCTTGTTTTGTGGGGGGCAAAAACTACTCTTGCACATATCATAAATACCTTCTATCATAGAAAAACTTCATAAAATTTTCAGGCCAAAGTAGCTAAGAGAGTAAAAGGGAGGACATTTTTAAAGGGAAAGAAATTCTACCTAAAAGGGGAAAAAACAGTTTTTTCTACCTACACCACTGATTTATATTAGAGTTGATGTTCTCAGTGGGAAATGGGAACCACATAAAAAGGATATGTTAATAACCTAGCCAAATAAATATCCACAGAAAAATGTTCTCTACTCAAAAGACCATTGAGAATTATTATTTTTTTTAAAGATTTTATTTATTTATTTGACAGAGAGATCACAAGTAGGCAGAGAGGCAGGCAGAGAGAGGAAGGAAAGAAGGCTCCCTGCTGAGGAGAGAGCCTGATGCGGGGCTCGATCCCAGGACCCTGGGAACACGACCTGAGCAGAAGGCAGAGGCTTTAACCCACTGAGCCACCCAGGTGCCCTGACCATTGAGAATTATTACTGAATTATTCTATCTTCTTAAAAAAATGATTTTGACTCCAAATCACTTAATATAGAAAATATGCCAAAAAAGGTAAAATGAATAAATGATTAATTAATCATGACAATCTGGTTATTGAACCTCATTTACACCTACTGTTTTTACATGAGATGTTTTTATGGGGTCTTTGGTAAACTGAATAATGGTCTCTCAAATCTATTTACATTCTGATCCACCCATGAGTTATTCTATACGGAAAAAGAAAATGTGCAGATGCAATAAAAGGTAAGGACCTGAAATTGAAGAAGACCATCCTAGTTTATCCCAGAGGATCCAATGCAACCACAAGAGTCCCTATAAGAGGAATCCAGAAGTAAGAGTTGGAGAAGGTGAATATGGAGAATACAGACAGCCACTAAAAGCTGAAAGAGACAAGGAAATATTTTCCCTCCCTTGAGAGACCAGAAGGAACCAGCCCTGCTGACTTTAGCCTAGTAACACTAACCCTGGACCTTCAATGCCCCAAAACCGTGAAAGAATAAACTTGGGTTGTTCTAAGCCATTACATCTGTGGCCATTTTCTTCTACAGCAGCCATGAGGAAATCAATACAGCATCCTAGTGAAATATTTATCAAACTAAAACTTGGCACACATCAGAATCACCTGGGCATGTGTTATGCACATCCTTGTATTCCATTCCTACAAATTCTGATTTCCTAGATTTGTGATGAGGCACAGAAACCTAAACTTTCTAGGAAGGTTCTCAGATGCTTGTTGTGCTACAAACTAGGGTACAAGTCATAAATAAGAATGGCTGGGAAAACTCACTGCTCCAATTAGTTTGCTAGGGCTGCCACAGCAAATCACCACAAACCCCAAATCTTAAGAACACAGAAATATACTCCTTTATAGCTTGGGAGAGCAGAAGTCCAAAATCTGTCCTACTGAGCCAAAATCGAAGTGTCGACAGGGCCACCTACATTCCCCCTGGAAGCTCCAGGAGAGAATTTATTCCTTGCCTCCTCAGGCACAATGCTGCTGGCATTCCCTGACTTGCAGCCACATCAATCTTTGCCTCTGTGGTCATAATTCTTCTTCTTCTGTGTATATCAAATCTCCTTCAGCCTCTCTCCTGCAAAGATACCTGCAATGGGAATTAGGAGCCATCTGGGACAATCCAGGACAACCATCTCATCTCAAGATCCTTAGTTTAATCACCTCTAAAAAATCCCCTTTTCTTATAAGGTAACACAGGTTACAGGACCTAGGTAAGATCTGACATCTCCAGGTGGTCATCATTTCAACCTACCACACTGCCTTAAGTGCCCTTCAAGGTTATTCAAGGATGAAAACAGTAGATGTAAAGCAAACATTCCAAAAATACAATACTTAAAGCTTTTTATATTCAATTTCCCTTTGACCCCTTATAAACCACAACTATACTATTAAAATAAACCAGTCTCACTGGCATAGTCTGATGATCAATACAGCTATAATAAACAGGGAACTGGAGATGATCAAAATAAAATACCATGGGCTAGATCAATAAATTTTATAAAGAAAGATCTTTTAGGATCTCCATACTGTTTTATCACAAAATCCTTACCAATCAAATATTTCCTTTGTACTATTTCAGAAATCTGATTTCGTTTCCTCCAATGCTCCTTCAGTTAACCTTTAAGACTGAAGGCCACTTTTAAACATAACAAAGGCTTAGGAAAGCCTAAAACCCAAGCAATAACTCAACTACCAAGAGGTGCCCAAAAGAATTCTTTGTATAAGAATTCTTCGGGAAAAAGAGTATTTCATTGATATTAGTTATTTCACTGCTTCAATACACCAATGCAGGTTCTATAAAGCTGACTTTAAGCAGATGGCTTTGTTTTGATAATCTAAATATATGCTGTTATATCTGTTCAAGTCTAAATCTAAATCTTCTGGTCATACACTTTCTGATTAGTCATATAGTGTAGGAATCTCACATAAAAATTACCTATCTTGAACTATCACGCAAAGACCACTGAACTTGGTTAACATTCTTTGGAGTATGCTTATTTATGCAGAAAGTAGAAGAAACAAAGGGATAATATTTTAAGTACCAGACAGCCCCCAGTTCATATCATCAAATAGCCCATCATTTCCCCAAATTCCCACTAACTTAAAAAAGTTAGGAGTGCTTCAAGCACAAATCATAATATCAAGGAATCTGAGACTAATTATATCTCCAGGGCCCTAGCAGAAACAACAGCAAATCCTTTCTGGAGTAACCAAACGTTATCCTGGGCCTCAAAGAATTACCACATATTAATATTCCAAGGGATATTAGGAACCTGTGATCAAAAGTACTTAATTATACATAGCAACAGGCAGCATGCCTGAAAAACTGACAGAAATTAGAGAGATAAAAGAAATCTATAAGGATTTCAGAAACTGGAATAATCAGACATAGATTGTAACTGTTTACTACTGTTTAAAGAAATGTTAAAGATAATCCTGAAAGTGCATGCAAGACACAGGAAATCATACAGAATGAAGAATTAGATGGAAGATAACTAAATAAAACTTCTGTAGGTAAAGTAAGCCCACCGAGGTTTTTTTTAAGTTTTATTCAGATATAGTTCACAATTTACCATCCACAAGTCACTAGTGTATTCACAGAGCTGAGCAGCCATCACCAAAATCTAGTTTTTAAAACATTTTCATCACCTTCAAAAGAAACCCTATATCCCCAAACCATCATCCACCGATTTCTTTATTTCTCCTACACCCCCAGGAAACCACTAATCTACTTTGTCTCTACAGCTCTGCCTACTTTGTACATTTCATCATACAACATCTGGTCATTTGTGACTGGCTTCTTTCACTTAGCATATGTTTTCAAGGTTGATATGTGTTGTAGCATGTATCAGCATTTTCTTCCTTTTCACTGCTGAATAACGTTCTATGATATGCATATATCAAATCTGTTTAACCCTTCACTACCTGATGGGCATATAGATTGTTTCTAGATTTTAACTATAATGAACAATGATAGTATGAACATCCATGTACAAATCTTTGTGTATACAAGTGTTTTCCTTTCTATTGAGTATATACCCAGAAGTTTAATTGCTGTGTTACATGGTAACTCTATATTGAAAATTTGATTGCCAAATTGTGTTCCTCATAAGTTACATCATTTGACATTCAAAACCCGCAAAACACAGGGTTCTAATTCCTCCACGTCCTCACCACTTGCTATTTTTCTATTTCTTGGATTACAGCTATCCTAGTGAGTTATAAAAGGTATCCCACTGTGGTTTTGATTCACATTTCCAATTATGTTGAGCATCATTTAGAGCAGTGGTTCTCAGGCTGCAGGTACATCAAAATAACCTGTAGGGATTATAAAAATGCAGGTTCCTGAGCCCTACTTCAGATCCACTTAATCTCTAAAGGGTGGCACTGGGGTGCACGCATATGAATGTTCTCAAATTATGAGTACAATTCAGTGGCAGTGAGTATAATCACAATGTTGTGCAAGAAAACGTCTTCATGAGCCTAGAAACTCGAGGCATATTAAAAATAACTGTATTTTCCTTTCCCTCAAACCTTGGTAACTACTACTTTCTGCCTCTATGAATCTGACTAATCTAGGTACTTCTAAGTGAAATGAAACAGTATTCGCCATTTTGTGTCTGGCTTATTTCATTTATCACGATAGCTTTGGGATTCATTAATATCGTAAAGCAGCAGCATTTCTTCTCTTTTTAAGAGCAAGTAATATCCCATGGTATGTATGTATGTATGTATATGTATGTACGTGTGTGTGTGTGTGTGTGTGTGTGTGTGTGTGTGTTTGTGTATATCACATTGCCTTCGTCTATTCATCAGTTAGTGGACACCGGGAATCCTTCCACCTTTCTGACTATTATGAATGCAGCTGGTGTGTAAACATGAGTGTGCAAGTATCTGTTTAAGTTTCTGCTTTCAATTATTTGGGTTATATACCTAGAAGTGGAGTTGCTGGATCACATACTGAATCACTGTGGAAATAATTCTACATTTAACTCTTTGAGGAATGGCCACACTGCATTTCTGATAGCAGCTGCACCATTTTACACTGCCACCAGCAATGCACCAGGGCCATAATTTCTCCACTTCCTTGACAATATTTATTCTTTCTCACTCTCTTTATTTGAAGATTTTATTTATTTATTTGACAGAGAGATAAAGAGTACAAGTAGGCAGAATGGCAGGCAGAGGGAGAGGACGAAGCAGGCTCCCCACCGAGCAGGGAGCCCAATTCAGGGATTGATCCCAGGCTCCTGAGATCATGACCTGAGCCAAAGGCAGCTGCTCAACCGACTGAGCCACCCAGGTGCTCCATTCTCTACCATTCTCTATCTCTTTTCTTTTCTTTCTTTCTTTCTTTTTTTTTTTTTAATAATACACACCCTATCAGGTATGAAGTGGTATTTTGTGTTGGCATTCTAAAATAACTAGTGACAATGTAGAGCATCTTTTCATGTACTTACTGGCCATTCTTCGGAGAAATATCTACTGAAGTCCTTCACTCATTTCCCAATTGTGTTGAGTTTTATTGTCACTGAGTTATAAGAGTTCCTTATATATTTTGGTTATTAATCCCTTCTCAGAAAATGGATTTCAAAATATTTTCTCCCATTCTATGGACTGCTTTTTTTTTTTAAAGATTTTATTTATTTATTTGACAGAAAGAAATCACAAGTAGTTGGAGAGGCAGGCAGAGAGAGAGAGAGAGGGAAGCAGGCTCCCCACTGAGCAGAGAACCCAATGCGGGACTTGATCCCAGGACCCCGAGATCAGGACCTGAGCCGAAGGCAGCGGCTTAACCCACTGAGCCACGCAGGTGCCCCT
>NC_081575.1:63445598-63479641 GCF_022355385.1 Mustela nigripes | reverse complement strand
CCCAGGACCCCGAGATCAGGACCTGAGCCGAAGGCAGCGGCTTAACCCACTGAGCCACGCAGGTGCCCCGGACTGTTTTTATGTACTCCATTTTTGCATGCCTTAAAACACTGCATGGATTTTAAAACTGACTTATGCTTAAAATCAGGCAAATGTGGGGTGCCTGGGCGGCTCAGTCATTAAGCGTCTGCTTTTGGCTCAGGTCATGATCCCAGGGTCCTGGGATCAAGCCCCTCACTGGGCTCTCTGCTCAGCTGGAAGCCTGCTTCTCCCTCTCTCACTCCCCCTTCTTGTGTTCCCTCTCTCACTGTGTCTCTCTCTGTCAAATAAAAAAAAATCTTTCTAAAAAATCATGCTAAAGATTACTGATTAAAAAATTGAGTAAAAACTGATCATTACCAGGAGGGAGGTAATGGGGGGATGGATTAAATAGCTTATGGAGCTTAAGAAGTGCACCTGTGATGAGCTCCGGGTGTTGTACAGAAATGCTGAATCATTGTGCTGTACACTATAGTGTATTGAAAATAATATTACCCTATTTGGAAATTTAAACAAAAACTTTAAAAAACTAAGTATCCACATTTTAAAACATTAAGTGTTTACTGAAGGCAGAGGCTTACATGTAAAAATAAGCTTCTGATAACTAATGATAAAAGGAATAGTGCAAGATTATACTGAAAAAGGGGAACAAAGGAAAATTAAGAGGACTTTAATTTCTTTAAATTTGTGAAAACTCAGTTCTTGATGACTTTAATTCCAAAAATATTAAGTATATTACAAATTATTACTATTAGCATTAACACAAAACTGCTCCTAATACAAAAAGCAAAATTTAAGTGAACTTCTTAAAACCAAACAGAATCTAGAAAAAGGCAAATATAAAAACAAAAGAAATTTAGGAATGCGTGACAGAAAAACACCAAACATTTTAAATTCAAGTGAAAAACATGGGTGAAATTTGAAAAGAAACACTGTGATGGTTGGTAGTGAGAATCAAGATAGAGTAGCCTTTAATATAACCCATTTGGCCTTTCATGTGTTTTTTCCAAAGGGAATATTATCTCAGGTTATGCTACTTTTAAAAAAATTTTTATTTAGTTATTTGATAGAGAGAGCACAAGCAGGCAGAGTAGCAGGCAGAGTGAGAGGGAGAAGCAGGCTTCCCGCTGAGTAAGGAGCCTGACATGGGGCTCAATTCCAGGACCGTGGGATCATGACCAGAGCCAAAGGCAGTTGCTTAACCAACTGAGCCACCCAGGCGTCCCCATGCTACTTTAAGGAAAAAAAGCATCATATATAGTTGGGTGGAACACCAAACATTTTCACAACTGTAAGATTCATGATATCAGATGATAATTTAACAAACATAAATTTTCAGAAAAAGTTAAGAGGCAGAGTAATAGGGGGAACCTATGCTTGCCTCCTCCAATGAACACAGCTAGATAAGTATCAAATCATTCTGAGCACCCAAGAAATCAATCTGAGGACAGAAAGAAAAAACTGCATGACTAGAGGGAGGAAAGAGGCCAGCCACATCATGGAAGTTAGGAGGTGAGGAGATGTGATTTGGAGAAGAAAAGAATTGCTGGTGATGATGCAGAGGAGAGGAAGCCCAGATCAGGGAAAGAGAGACAAAGACAGAGACAGAGAGACAAGAAAAACACTTCCCCTACATCACTAATGAGGAAAATGAAAGGGGCTAATTATCACAAGTATCTACAAGCAGCGGAGCACAAAGTGTGCTTTTAGAAGTCCATGCCATGGTCAGGGTGGAACCTGGCTGGCAAAGAGGTGCTCCTGTGAAGAAGAAAGGCAGAAGCCAGGGAGCATGATCTCCTGGGTTGCACTACAATTCCCTTTCATGAACAGCATTTGGGAGAAGGGCACTGCCTTTATGGGAACAAAAGAGCAGGCAGGTGCCACTGAGCTGTCCCATTCTTTAGCACAGGAGACACCTGCTGAGAGCAGCTAACCTGCATCCCGGCTTCTTGTGCTTTATGGTAAATTCCAAGCCTCTGTGCATTCCTGCAACTACCCTTCTGGGACAAACCAGCACTAGCACAGTATGACGAGACCCTCCTCCAGAGGATCAGTCCATGTCCATGCATTGTAGGGTACCTAAAATTTAGAGTTCTGAAACCCAGTCTGTGTGCCTGCGATAAAACACAAGAGCACAGTGCCACAGGGTGCTCAGAGACAGGGTGAAGGCATATATGTGAGGAATGCATGAGATAAGCAAGGGGTGACTGTTTACTCTTCTATGAGGGCTTTTTTGAACATTGGCAGGTGCAAACTTCCCTCTCTGGGGATGAGAGAGATGGCTGACAACATTTTTAGCCCTGCCCATCAGAACAGACAGATTGCATTGAGAAACATAGTGCTCACAGTGGAAGCTTGAGCTGCTTACACCAAACCCCAGCCCCCTGAACTCTGCAGGTGGTTTTTGTTGTTGTTGTTGGGTTTGTTTTTGCTTTGCTTTTGCTAGGACAAGTATGCCTAAGACCCAGAGCAGGAGTACCACACCTCTCCCACCAGAAGACCAGCACAAACCCTCCACATGTACCAAGACTACTCACAGAAAGCTGAAAAGCTTCAGCTCTAGGGGAAATAGAATCTAGCCTGTTTTAACAAGTGGACCAAAAAACACATAGTTAAAACTCACCACACACTGGAAAAGGAGTAAACACTCCCTGCTGCAGACAAGAAGAAACTATGCAGAGGACTGACCCAAAGGAAACAGCAGCAAAAACACAACAGCAGAGTGTACCAGAAACACTTTCTGAAGCACCAGGCCCTGGACAGTACATGACCTCTTCTTAATACAACCATTACACTCAGGAGCAGAAACTGTAACAGGCTTTCATAGGACACAGGAGAAGACAGAGACCTAGACAAAATAAGATGGAGGAATTCACCCCAAAACAAAGAACAAGAAGAGGTCACAGGCAGGGATCTAATCAAAGCAGATAGAAGTAATATGTCTGAACCAGAATTTAAAACAACAATTATGAGGATACTAGCTGGGCTTGAGAAAAGCAAAGAAGACACCAAGGAGTCCCGAAATGCAGAGATAAAAGACCTAAAAACTAGTCACGCCAAAATAAAAATACTATAACCAAGACACAAAACCAACCAGATGTAATGACCACAAGGAGAGAAGAAGATGAACTAATAAATTATATTGAAGATAAAATTATGAAAATAATGAAGCTGAAAAGAAGAGGGAAATAAAAATGTTAGATCACAAATGTATGCATAGGGAAATGAACAACTCCATAAAGCATAATATCCACATCATAAGCATCCCATAAGTAGAGAAGAAAAAGGGAACAGAAGGTTTCCTTGAGGAAACTATAGCTGAAAACTTCCCTAATCTGGGGAAGAAAACAGACATCCAAATCCAGGAGGCAGAGAGAGCTCCCATCAAAATAAAAAAAACCAGGCCAACACCAAGACATATCATAGTAAAATTTGCAAAATATAATACAGATATAAGGACAGAATCCTAAAAACAGCATTGGAATAGAAATCCCTGGGACATCTGGGTGGCTATTCTTAATTTCAGTTCGGTTCATGATCTCAATTGGGATTGAGCCCCACGTCTGACTCCAAACTTCAGTGGAGAGTTTGCTTGAGATTCTCTCTTCCCCTCTCCCTCTGCCCCTTCTACCCCTGCTCTTTCTCTCAGATAAATAAATAAATCTTAAAAAAAAAAAAAGAAAAGGAAATCCCTAATGTACAAGGGAACACAAATAAGGTTATCAGCACATCTAACCACAGAAACTTCTCAGGCCAGAAAGCACTGGCATGATATATTCAACATGCTGAATAGGAAATACATACAACCAAGAATAACTGATCCAGCAAGGCTGTTATTCAGAATAGAAGGAGACAAAGAGCTTCCCAGACAAACAAAAACTAAAGGACTTTGTGACCACCAAGACAGCCCTTCAAGAAATATTAAAGAGGACACTGTGAGTGGGAAAGACCAAAAGCAACAAAGACTACAAAGGAACAGAGAAAATCTCCAGAAACACCAATGTTACATTTAATACAATGGCACTAAATTCATATCTATCAATAATCACTGTTAATGTAAATGGATTAAATGCTCCAATCAAAAGACATAGGATGTCAAAATGGATTTTTTAAAAAAAGACCCATCTGTATGCTGCCTGTAAGAGACTCATTTTAGACCTAAAGATACCTGCAAACTGAAAGTGAGGGGACAGAAAAATATTTACCATGAAAATGTATCCAAAAAAAGCCAGAGTAGCAATACTTATACAAGACAAACTAGATTTTAAACCAAAGACTGCAAGAAGAGATAAAGAAGGGCACTATATCAAGATAAAGGGGTCTACCAAACAAGGAGATATAACAATTGTAAATATTTATGCCCCCAACTTGGGAGCACCCAAAATCAGTAACAAACATAAAGAAATTCACTGATAACAACAGAATAATAGTAGGGGAGTTTAAAACCCCACTAACAGCAATGGATAGATCATTTAAGCAGAAAATCAACAAGGAAACAATGGCTTTGAATGGCACACTAGATTAAATGGACTTAACAGATATATTCAGAACATTTCATCCTAACACAGCAGAACACACATTTTTTCTGAGGGCACATGGAACATTATCCAGAGGAGATCACATACTAGGTCAAAGATCATGTCTCCACAAGTACAAAAAGACTGAGATCATACCATACATGTTTTCTGACCACAATACTATGAAACTTGAAGTCAACCACAAGAAAAAATTTGGAAAGAACACAGATATATGGAGGTTAAAGAACATGCTACTAAAGAATGAATAAGTTAACCAGGTAATTAAAGGAGAAATAAATACATGGAAGCAAATGAAAATGAAAACATGACAGTCCAAAATCTTTGGGAGGCAGCAAAAGCAGTCATAAAAGGGAAGTATATAGCAATACAGGTTTACCTCAAGAAGCAAGGAAGTCTCAAACATAAAAACCTAACTTTAAACCTAAAAGAGCTAGAAAAGAAATAGCAAATAAAGCCTAAATCCAGAAGAAGAAGGGAAATGGCAAATACTAGAACAGAAATAAATGATATAGAAACAAAAAAGAACAGCAGAACAGATGAATGAAACCAGGAGCTTTTTGAAAATTTTAATAAAATTGATAAGCCCCTAGAGCCAGACTTATCAAGAAGAAAACAGAAAGGACCCAAATAAATAAAAACACAAGTGATAGAAGAGAAATCACAACCACCACTACAAAATTACAATTTTAAGAGAATACTATGGAAAAGTAGATGCCAGAAGACTGGGCAGTCTGATGGATGAATTCCTAGGGGCATATAAACTACCAAAACCAAAACAGGAAGAAAAAGAAAATTTGAACAGACCAACAGACAGCAAAGAAATTCCATTACTAATAAAAAAAACTAACAAAAAGGGTAAGTCCAGGATCAGATGGCTTCCCAAGGGAATTCTACCAAACATTTAAAAAAGAGTTAACACCGGGCGCCTGGGTGGCTCAGTGGGTAAAAGCCTCTGCCTTCAGCTCAGGTCATGATCCCAGGGTCCTGGGATCGAGCCCCGCATCAGGCTCTCTGCTCAGCAGGGAGCCTGCTTCCCTTCCTCTCTCCCTGCCTGCTTCTCTGCCTACTTGTGATCTCTGTCCATCGAATAAATAAATAAAACCTTAAAAAAAATTTTTAAAAAAGAGTTAATACCTATTCTTCTCCAGCTAATTCAAAAAAATGGAATGGAACGAAAACTTCCAAAATCATTCTGGGAAGCCAGCATTACCCTGCTTTCAAAACCAGACAGAGACACCACTAAAAAAAAAAAAAAACCAAAAAACCAAAAAACAAAAAACAGGGCGCCTGGGTGGTTCTGTGGGTTAAGCCTCTGCTCAGGTCATGATCCCAGGGTCCTGGGATCGAGCCCCACATTGGGTTCTCTGCTCCACGGGGAGTCTGCTTCCTCCTTTCTCTCTCTGCCTGCCTCTCTGCCTACTTGTGATCTCTGTCTGTCAAATAAATAAATAAATAAAATCTTAAAAACAAACAAACAAAAAATAAACAAGTATAAGCCAATATCCCTGATGAACATGGATGCAAAAATTCTGAAAAAAATACTAGCAAATGGAATCTAACACATACACTGAAAGAATCATTCACCATGATCAAGTGGGATTTATTCCTGGGCTACAAGGGTGGTTCAATATGCACAAACCAATCAATGTGATACACCACATTAATAAAAGAAAGGATAGGAACCATATAATACTCTCAATAGATGCACAAAAAGCATTTGACAAAACAGAGCATCCATTCTCGATAAAAAAAACCCTCAACAAAGCAGGGATAGAGGGAATATATCCCCACATCATAAAGACCATACAGGAAAGACCCAGAGCTCACATCATCCTCAGCTAAGAAATAATGAGAATTTTTCCTCCAAGGTCAGGAACAAAAGAGGGATGTCTACTCTCACTGTTATTAACAGTGAGAGTTAATAACATGTTATTAACATGTCACTGGAAGTTCTATTCTCCCAAAGAGACAACAAAAAGAAATAAAAGGCATCCAAAGGGGCACAAAGTGCAAAATTTCACCATTCACAAGATGGCATGATATTCTATATAGAAAACCCCAAAGACCCCACTACAAGTAATACATGAATTCAGCAAAGTCAGAGGATAAAAAAAATCAACATACAGATACCTGTTGCATTTCTATATACCAATAATGAAGCAGCAGAAAGAGAAATCCAGGAATCAATCCCAGTTATAACTGCAGCAAAAACTGTAAGATACCTAGGAATAACTTAAGCAAAGAGGTAAAAGATTTGTACTCTGAAAACTGTAGAATACTTATGAAAAAAAAACTGAAAAAGACACAAAGAAATGGAAAAACATTCCATTCTCCTGGATTAGAACAAACATTGTTAAAACATCTATACTATCCAAAGCAATCTACACATTCAGTGCAATCCCTACCATAATACCACTAGCATTTTTCATAGAGCTGGAACAGACAATCCTAAAATTTGTATGGAACCAAAAAAGACCTTGAATAGCCAAAGCAACCCTGAAAAAGAAAAGCAAAACTGGAGGCATCACAATTCTGGACTTCAAGCTATAGGATAAAGCTGTAGTCCATCAAGACAGTATAGTACTGGCATTTAAAAAAAAAGATACAAAGATCAACTGGACAGAATAGAAAAACCTACAAATGGACCCACAACTATATGTTCAAGTAATCTTAAAGCAGAAAAGAATATCGAATGGAAAAAAAAAGACCGTCTCTTCAACAAATGGTGCTGGGAAAAGTAGACAGCTATATACAAAAGAATGAAAATGGACCACTTTTTTGAACCATAAACAAAAATGAACTCAAAATGGATAAAGAGCTAAATATAAGACAGGAAACTATCACAATCCTAGAGAAGAACACAGACAGCAACGTTTTTAACTCTGGCTGTAGCAACTTCTTACTACACACCGGTCTCTGGAGACATGGGAAAGAAAAACAAAAATGAACTATTGGGACTTCATCAAGATAAAAAGCTACTCAGGGCATGTGGGTGGTAAGTTGGTTAAGCATCCAACTCTTCGGTTTTGGCTCAGGTCATGATCTCAGGGTCATGAGATCAAGCCCCATGTTGGGCTCCATGTTCAGCACGGCGTCTGCTTGTGATTCTCTCTTTTCCTCTCCCCCAGCCCTTCCCCCTGCTACTGTTCTCTAAAATAAACAAATAAATCTTCTTAGAAAAAAAGATAAAAAGCTTCTGTACAGCAAAGGAAACAATCAACAAAACTAAAAGGCAGCTGATAGTATGGGAGAAAATATTTGCATATGACATATCTGATAAAGGGTAGTATCCAAAATCTATAAAAACTTAACAAACTCAACACCCTCCAAAAACAAATTAAGAAATGGGCAGAAGACATTAATAGACATTTTTCCAAGAAAGATAAATAGATGGCTAACAGACACATTAACAGATGCTCAACATCACTCATCACCAGGGAAATACAATCAAAACCATGATGAGATTCCATGTCACACCTCTCAGAATGGCTAAAATTAACAACACAGGAAACAAAAGGTGTTGGCGAGGATGCAGAGAAAGGGAACCCTCTTAAACTGTTGGTGGAATGTAAACTGGTGCAGCCACTCTGGAAAAGAGTATGGAGGTTCTTTAAAATTTTAAAGGTAGACATACCTTATAACGCAGCAATTAAACTATTATATATTTACCCAAAGGATACAGAAATACTGACTTGAATGGGTACATGCTCCCTGATCTTTATCACAGCATTATCAACAGAAGTCAAATTTTGGAAAGAGTCCAAACATCCATCAACTGATGAATGGATAAAGAAGATGTAGTGTGCATATACAATAGATATTACTCAGCCATAACAAAGAATGAAATCTTACCCTCTGCAAGGATGTGGAGAGAGGTAGAGTGTGTTTTGCTAAGTGAAATAAGCTACTCAGAGAAAGACAAATACTATGGTTTCACTCATATGTGCAGCTTAAGAAACAAAATAAATGAACACAGGGCAAGGGAAAGAAAAAAAAAACAGAGAGAGGCAAACCATAAGAGACTCTTAACTACAGAGAAGAAACTGAGGGCTGCTAGAGGGAGGTGGGCAGGGAATGAGCTAAACGCGTGATAGGTATTAAGGAGAACACTTGCAATGAGCACTGGGTGTTATACGTATGTGATGAATCACTAAATTCTACTCCTCAAATCAATATTCCACTATATGTTAACTAACTAGAATTTAAATAAGAACTTTAAAAACAATTATACTTTACAGAGTTTAGAAGCTTTTATTAGTTAGTACTTTAGATATTTGCTATCAATTAAAATCACAATGAAGCCCCCTTAGTTCTTAAATATTGCACTGCCCTCAACAGTATACACTTTAAAAACCTATATATAAGCTATTAACATCTTACTGTTGGTTATTAGAGACAAGTGATTGTCTAATATTTGAAAACACTGTGGCTGGCATTTTCTCTAAGATAAAACTACACAGTAGCTCTCTCACTGGGATGAGTACACTTGGTTTCTTAATCATTGTCTCTAATTTCTGTCATCCAAAACATGAAGGTACATTAAATGTAACAGTTTCTGATATACAAATAAAAAAATGTGGGCCTTATTACAAGTGACTTTCTTCTAAAAGTCACTAAAAATGTGTTTATAATATAGCAAAAGAGCAGCTCTGTAAAATACTAACATTCAAATTGTTTTTCGCAAAGCAAAATTATTCTTGAGAACCATCATTATCCTATTCTCTAAAATGCACTGCTGTTAAAAAAAAAAATAAAACAAAACAAAATGCACTGCTGTTCTAAGATGTATCACTGTAACTATGAAATGAGGTGTCATTTTAAGATTCATGTACACACTTCTACTCCCTATTATTTTTTATAATTTGTTTTATCCACAACAGCCAATGGGTAATTTCTAACCTGTATCCCCTAAATAAACCTGACATTTCACTTGGGGAAAGTACCAGAATAAGGTGACTAACAAGAAAGAAATCTCACTCCAGACCAAAAAGAGACTAGGTTTAACAGTGACAACCTTGAGCGTACAGTAACAGACACACACAAATACATGAATTTACTGATGATAAAACAACAACTATTCATTATATTTTTTAAAAACCCATAGAAGGGGCGCCTGGGTGGCTCAGTGGGTTAAGCCGCTGCCTTCGGCTCGGGTATGATCCCAGGGTCCTGGGATCGAGCCCTGCATCAGGCTCTCTGCTCAGCGGGAAGCCTGCTTCCTCCTCTGTCTCTGCCTGCCTCTCTGCCTGCTTGTGATCTCTCTCTGTCAAATAAATAAATAAAATCTTTTTAAAAATAAATAAATAAATAAATAAATAAAAATAAAAACCCATAGAAAAGAATAAGACAAAGATATCTGTTGCTTAATCCTCATAATGAATCCATCCTCATAATGAATCCATCCAGAAAAATAAAAATTCCTGTTAGCATTTTCGTGTTTTTTGGCATTTGTGTATGTTTTTACTATAATGTTGGGAGCATAATGTATGTCCTGCCTTGCATTTTGCATCTTTTCCTTCAACCTTTGTCAATTTGATAAATGAGAAATGATATCATGGATTTTATTTATATGCCTTTTATTATGGTGATTCAATTTTTAAAATAATATACTGGAATTTTATATATTTTCTTTTTTGGAATTATTTATACAAATAATTTTCCTGAAATAACAGCTCTTTACAAATTAAGGGCATTACTCCAATACACTGTATATGATTTTTCACCAGTTTGTTCCTGAGTTTAGTTTGACAATTTAGAGTTTTTTAAATTAGAAATATTTTGTGCCTTTACAAAATGAACATATCCATTTTGTTCAAATGCACAACTGAAAAAGAACAACTTACATGGTAAAATTACTAAAACAACACTCACCAGAAAAAGAATGTCTTTTGAAGATAAAAACAGTAAGTGCATTTGTTACCTGTTAAGTGATCTAAGTAGTACTGATAAAGCTTGCACTGAATAGGAGTCATTCTCACAGCTAATACATATTCATGTTTTGGAGGCAAGAACTTTGTTAATGCTGTATAATCTTTCCTCTGTAATTAACAAGAAAGAGAATGAAATTAGTTAACCTAAATATATGACAGGAATCAACTGCTCTAAGAATCATCATTGCTTGCAACTAAAAGATACACATAAAGAAATCAGTACTAAACATACAAGAAAACATTTTCTTAAACATACTTAGCCTCTTCAATCATGTAATCATCATTATATGATTATAGTTAATATAGTTCATATGACTACACAATATGATGCACTGGTAAAAGGACACTGCAATATACCAAGCAGGTTTTAAATTGAAGTGGTCATATTACCAAGGGGGTAATTTATTTTTTCAAATGGTTTTTTCTATATAGAAAAACAAAAACAAAAAAAGGCATATAGGGGATACAATAAACAGTGTTGGGGAAAAAAGACTTGCTTTAATCATACACTAAAATCAATGAATCAACCTCTAATGCAGTCTGGTTTGTCCTTTGGGTAAGATGTGCCATTATGCCAGAGAAGAACACATAACTTTAGGGAAACTGTTTACCTAGTTGAGGAAGCAAGCCATGTATACATACTCTAGATACAATTTAATTATATGAACAAGAAAGAAAGAACACTAATGTTCTAGGTACAAATGACCATTAAACCAGGAAAATACTGTCTAGGTGGTGGCATCAATACAGAAACAGAGAACCTGCTGGTACCTGTGGCTAACCTGAACAAAAAGGATGACTGCTTTATGTGAGGGTAGAATATCCAGCCAGAAGAAGAGCCCAGGTTTGTTTGTTACATCTTTGTGGCTTATTTGTTACATCTTTGTGGCTACAATTAGTATCTAGTGTCTAAAGAAAAAGTGCAGATTCTGAGATCTGCTAACTGCTGGCTCAATCTCAACTCTATTAATATAGATTCACTAAATATCTGTATGTAAACACTATTAACCCACTCAGATTAGTATATGATGTCATAATAATGAAACTGTTTCTTCAGGATCACATTAAAAACAGCTCCTCCACAATTCATAACTGCCTTCCTACAACTATTTCAAATAAATGAGGTTCAGGCCACTCTACTATAAAATTAGTGTGAGCACTGGAATTTCTTAATCATAATAGCTATGTTCCTTTTACATACTCCCTATCTTAAAGATGGGGAATCTAAACATTAACATATTAAAATATGAAGCTATATACAGCAAATGAATTAATCAATTATGCTATAAATGGAACACTTCTTTAAAATTTAAAGTTTCAAAAACTTTTGAAGACAATGCAAGGAGATTTTAGTATAAAATGATATACTGAAAAAATGGGAAAGAAAACACAAAATAAATTCAGCAAACATTTTGGGATTATAACAGGAATAATATTTTATTATATGGAATGTATTTGTACCTGAACACATCCAGCTAACATCTCATAGAGAATGTGAGCACGCTTTTTCATCACTCTGACATCTACCATGGTAGAATCTGCACACTGACCATTTTGGATTGGATTTATAAATCGATTCCTGAACTCCTTAATGGATCCCAGCAAATTTTCCTTGATAAAGTTAACCATGCAATGATCTAAGAGAGAAGACATTAGTTCACTAATAATAATACTGGCTAAAAGGGACTTAGAAAAATTCTCTGATAAAATGTTCATGTCAAAAACACATGCCATGGAAGCATCAGAATTAGCTACAAAATGAAGAAGAGCAAACTGTGTATAGACTAAACATTGGTTTTAAGTCTGATCTGGAACTGGATTACCCAAACCAGATGAGAAATTCAAATAAAAGCCAACCTTAAATTCTAGACATGAATATTTAAAAAAAATACCTAAGAACATTTTATTATAATTCACTATTCTCTGTAACAGATATGGAGTATAAAACAAGTATTCTATAATGCTAACCATGATTTTATGGTCAGCAAAGGGATCTTGTGAAAAATACATAGATACTGAATCAAAATAATAAAATCAGGTAATAAGCCATCATATCAAACTTTATATTAACTGATCTAGTTCCAGAAACCCTTAACAGTTATCAGCTGCCCTATACTACATAGGACCACAATGTGAAATAACCATTTTTTCCACCGTTTCAATATAATTTTATTAGTAGTTATTACATCAAAACTGTTATTTATAGGATTCAAAGGACTGTCTTAGAAAATTCTAAAGAATATGCAATCAGATTTTAACAGTAAGATAGAACATATTCTCATTATAGCACTGCCCTTAAAAAGTTATGAATAATAATGAGAATTAAATGCAGTTCAATCAAAAACTAGAAATGAACTCTACATGCAGTGTCACTTAAAGCAACGTTCCATGGGAGTATAACATACTTCTATGGATGTGAATTTAATTGGCAAACACCTCTGGTTTGCTTTCTTCACTGTATCATAATACTCTTCTAACTAATATTTGTTTTTATATTGTTTATATTGTTTCTAACAATAATTTGTTTTTGCAATATGAAGTAACATTTCTACAAATGGAGTAACAGAAAAGGGGGAAACTGGAACAGATAAAAGTAAAGATAAAATACAGGTTACAGTAAAATAATTACCAGTTTTACAAATAATAAAAAACAGTTAAGTTATACACTAAAGGAATAGAAATAATAAAAATAACAAAAAACTATTACAATGGATTACAATAGGAAATGTCAATTTGTTATTTGATGAATAATTCATGTTCCCTCTTTAAGTATTACTAACACATATGAAAATGAGAGAAAATTGCAAGTTATCTGGATTCACATCATCTGTCCTCAGTCTCCACAAATTCTATGCTGATACAGATTCAACACAGCTCTCCTTATCCCATCTCCACATTCCTAAAACATTCACACGTGGTATTCTTTTCAATTTCCTATAGTACCTCCCCATGAATTAGATATATTTTGTTACAGTATCTACTGAATTTGTAAAGCAATCATTAAGACTTCTGGTAATTTTTCTAGATTTCAAATTCAAATTCAAATGTTTATTTTTGAACACTCAAAATAGCACACCTGTTGACTGTGGTTTACCATTCATATTTATAAAGCAGTCCACTTCAAATGTATGGTATTCTTTCACAGCAGACTAAGATGGACCTACGCAGATCATAGTCAAAGACTATATTAGACAGAAGAAAGGCAAATGGCAAAGTGGCAAAAATGTGTCTGAGGCAATGCCAACTCTACAGCATAAATGCAGATATTAACTCACACTCAATTAGGTTATTTTGAAGTGGTGTTCCTGTTAAAATAATCCTCCTCCTTGATCGTATAGAATTCATAGCTTTCGAAACAGCAGAAGCTTCATTTTTCAGAATATGACCTTCATCACAAACAACAAAGTCAGGGCCTATACAAATGTATAGAAAAACATTTAATTAGTAGATAATTTAAAATGTAATTACAAATTAAATATGTAATCCATTTAAGCAAATAAGCTAACTCTTTAAAGTGCTGCTCTTGTGGGAGAAAAAACAATATCCTCATTAAGAATAGTCGCATTTTATCTGTTGCTGTATTTATTGTATCTTGTAATGTGCACTAACTGTATTAATTATATCCCAACAGTAGAGTATCAAATACTTTAGATGGTACTTGAGATTTTCTCAATAAGAAACAAAAATAAACAAAAATAAAAATAACCAAAAGATTCCCCCAACAGATTTAAGTTTGAAATATAAAATCTTTTATAATTGGAAAACAGTATCTAAAGATGTATTTCAGCACTAATCAAATGAACAAAACTGCCTAAGACTACTAGCAATTTATATATATATATATATATACAAACATACAGACACACACACACATATATATAAATGAAAAGATAAATTTCAAAAAGTTACATTTTTAAAAATACTATATAGATCACAATAGAGGAGCATCTGGGTAGCTCAGTCAATTAAGTGTCTGCCTTCGGCTCAGGTCAGGTCCTGGGAAAGAGGAGTCCTGCATCAGGCTCCCTGCTCAGTGGGAAGTTGGCTTCTCGCCCTTCCCACTCATGTTCTCTCTCTCTCTCTCTCAAATAAATAAAATCTTTAAAAAAATAAAAATAAATCACAACAGACTCTGCAGTATCTCCCATTTAACATATTCCAAATGATTAACACTCTTTGCAGGGTAAAAATTAACTAATAAAGGACAGCTAAATTGATTGTTACATGGTTATGGGGTACAGGGCAGATGGGAAGAAAGAACACTTTCCAAGTTATAAAAGATCTTACAGCTAAAAGTAACTCTTTCAAAAAAAAATACATACACTTTATTGAAATAATATATTATTGTCTCCTAAAGTATGGTTTATACACAATTTGCTTGCTGGTTAATATACATACATATGTACTGCTTACATATCGATTTCAACAATAGCAGTTGTCAAATTACTCCCCATCCGCTAGGCATTAGAGAAAATTTACCTTCTACATGATTTCAAAAGTAAATGCTTCAGTATGATTGATCACTGTAATTGTTAATCTGTATTCAGATGGGGCTACACAAATATTAAGACTTTTTAAAATCACTTACATACTTTCTTAAAAACTAAAATTTGTATCCTACTTTGTATTAAAAGACTACATACTGGTTTTTATTAATCCTAAGAAGTTTTCTAAAGAGAAAAATTGTGTTCTACACATGACGTAAAATGATTTTCAACACCATACTCCCTGAAGCATTGCTTATTTTGGTGGAAAATTGAAAACAACCGAAAATCTTTTCAAAGTGCAAGAATAAAACTATAACAGAATGTTGCTGAACTAAAACTAATAATAATGATCTCTATGTACTATCCTGGAACTATATGTCCAATACATTACTAAAAAGAAGCAAATTGCAGAATCTATATTATGATACTATTTGTATTTAAACAACCACTTCTGGGCCACCTGGGTGGCTCAGTTAGTTAAACATCTGCCTTCAGCTTCAGTCATGATCCTAGGGTCCTGGAATCGAGCCCCGCATTGAGCTCGTTGGTCAGAGGGGAGCCTGTGTCTCCCTCTCTCTCTGCCTGCCATTCCCTCTGCTTGTATTCACTTTCTGTGTCAAATAAATAATTAAAATCTCAAAAAAGAAGCCCCCCAAACAGGGTGATTTTACCTATGTATACATATATACAGTAAAGGATTAACACTGCCCAAAGAAAGCTTAGGCCTTTGTCCTTAGCACCTGGGAGGTAACCTCTACACTTGGACATCTTGCCTGCGAAGATGATCTTTGTTTACCTGGACGGCTTGGGACACACACCAGATAGTCTAATGAGGTGATATATGGGGGTAGGGGGCCTTTGGGCCATATGGCATCTTCTTGACCTTTGGAGGGGCTAAACACCAAGATCACTTACATGGGTGGTCAGACATGTCTATGTGGCCAAGTCCAAACTCTAAACACTAAGGCTTGTATAAGTGTACTTACTTAGCAATACTCCATATTTATGCATCATTGTTATGTGCATAATGTTATATATGTTATGTATCATTGGTGGGAGAAGTAACTGCTGCCTGCAGAATTCCACTGACAGATCAGTGCTGGAACTCTCCTGGACCCTCCCCTATGTGCCTTTTCCTGTCACTGATTTTAACTTGTATCCTTTCACTGTAATAACCCATAACCATGAGTATAACAGCTTTTTGGCATTCTATTAAGTCCTAGTAAATTACTGAACCTTAGAGTAGTCTTGGGCTTCTAAACACTGCAAAAAAAAAAAAAAAACCCACACAATCTGATTGTGTGGACAGAGGATCTGATTAGAGAATTTTCCAAAGACATGCAAATGGGCAACAGGTACATGAAAAAGACCTCAACATCACTAATCATCAGGAAATGCAAATCAAAACCACAATGAGGTATTACTTCACACCTGTTAAAATGGCCATTCTCAAAAGGACAAGAGATAACCAGTGCTGGTGAGGTTGTAAAGAGAAGGGAACCCTTGTGCACCATTGCTAAGAATGTAAAATGGTGCAGGCACTATGAAGGTTCCCCAAAAATTGAAAAGTAGAACTACCACATGAACAAGCATTTCTACTTCTAGGTATACATATATTCAAGGAAACAAAATCATCTCAAAGAAGTATATCAACTATCATGCTCACTACAGCATTATTTGTAATAGCCAAGACAGCGAAACAACCTAAGTGTCCACTGACTGATGAATGGATGAAGAAAAAGTGGGGTGTATATATACATACAATTGTATATTATTCAGCCATAAAAAAGGAAATCCTGCCATTTGTGACAACATGAATGTATCTTGAGGGCATTATGTCAAGTGAAATAAATCAGACCAAAAAAGGCAAAAACTGTGATTTCATTTACGTGGAATCTAGAAACAAAACAAACCAAACTCATAGACACAGAAAATAAATTTGTGGTTGCCAGCAGCAGGTGATAGGGATGAGTGAAATGGGTAAAGATGGTCAAAAGTTACAAACTTCCAGTTACAAGATAAGTTCTGGGAATGTGATACACAGTATGATCATCATAAATAACAATATTGTATTATATACTTAAAAGTTGCTGAGAGAGTAAATATTGAAAGTTCTCACAAGAAAAAGTTTTAACTGTGATGGGATGTTAACTAGATTTATGGTAATCATTTTGTAATATATACATATACTGAAACATTATGTTGTACACCTGAACCTCTATAATGCTATTATGCCAACTGTATCTCAAAGAATACATGCTTGTTTGTATAAACACAAAAAAAATTCTGGAAGGATATACATGAAACAACAGTGAGACAGGAGGAATGGAACTTTTCCTTTTTACTATGTACCTTTTCCTTCTGTTTATATTTTGCTCAAGAACATGTACTGTTTTTATAATTTAACTTAAAAAGAACTGTTTATCAGTGTGGCAATGAAAGGAAAGGGGTCCTATCTTTAGTAAGGGTATCTGAGGGAATAAAAGTAGGAAGAAAGAATAAAAGTAAATATACTCATGAATAACTGAATCAAAAAAAGCTAAAAGATGTTATTCCTATTCTGTTTACTAGGACAGGAATGTATATAACATTCTAACATTAAAAAGTTTTAAAATCTTTAAAACAAATAATTTTTTTTTAAGATTTTATTTATTTGACAGACAGATATCACAAGCAGGCAGAGAGGCAGACAGAGAGAGAGAGAGAGGAGAAAGCAGGCTCCCCGTGGAGCAGAGAGCCCGATGTGGGGCTCGATCCCAGGACCCTGAGATCATGACCCAACCTGGAGGCAGAGGCTTTAACCCACTGAGCCACCCAGGTGCCCCTACAATGAATACGTTTTAATAAGCTTGGAAATGTATTTTCTGGAAAACCCCATTCCAGTGAGGTAGCAGGATTTGAAAACCACTATTGCAGAAATCATTCTAGACAAAGAGAGAATGCAGTCATGAGGCTCTGGAGAGTGGAAGAAAAGGGACCTTAGCAAGAGGCCTAATGAAAAGTTCTCCTGTTCAAAAATTAAGCCTAACTGAAATAGTTCAATATGCCATGGAAATTGATCATTATTTTATATAATTACATAAGTCTATTTTATTGTTTAAGTCAAACAGTACCTTAAATTAATATTGTGTGTGTATATAAAGGACTGAGGTGCTGGTCACATGCTACAACACAAATTAAAGCTTGAAAGTCTTATGCTAAGTGAAAAAGGTCAGATATTGTATGATTTCACTTTTACAAAATATCCAGAAATATTTTCATGAAGGTCCAGAAAAGGCAAATCCACTGAGACAAAAAGTACATTGGTAGTTTCTAGGGGACAGAGCATTTGGAAATGACTGCTAATGGGTACAGAATTTTTTTGAGGTGATGAAAATGCTGTGCAGTTCAAGAAAATAGTTATGATAGTTATGAAACATTGTGAATGTGCTAAATGTGATGGAATTGTAAACTTTAAAATGGTAAAATGAATTTTATGTTATGTGTAGTTTTACTACAATACATTCTAGTTATTAAAGTGTGGAACGATGTAGATTAATATTCAAGCTACCACCGTGCATAAATGCTCAGCATAACTTAAAGTAAGTAACTGTGCTATGAATTAAAAAGCAAATATAATAATGAGGTTATAAACAGGTTATTCATTTGTCAAAGCCCAATAAAAGCTACACTATAAAGAATAAACTTTAATGTATCCAATAATAAAACAAAAGAATTGACCTAAGTGACTTTAGAAAATGTTATAACTATAAATTATAAAGCCAGGGATGCCTGGGTGGCTCAGTTAAGCATCTGCCTTCGGCTCAGGTCATGATCTCGGGGCCCGGGGATCAAACCCTGCATCAGGATCCCTGCTTAGTGGGGAGACTGCTTCTCCTTCTCCCTCTACCCCCCGCTTGTACTCAATCTCTCATTTACTCTTTCCCTCAAATAAATAAAATCTCTTTTTAAAAAATTAAACGTTATTATATATGAACCTCATGATAACCACAAACTGAAAACCTATACTAGATGAACAAGACACAATGAGAAAAGAATCTAAACATAACACTGAAGAAAGTCATCAAACCACAGAGAAGAGAGCAAGAAACAAGAAAGGAAAAGAGGACTATGAAAACAATCAGAAAACAATTAACAAAACGGATCAAGTCCCACAGGAGGCTCCCTGCTCAGCAGGAAGCCTGTTATTCCCTCTTCCCCTCCCCCTGCTTGTGTTCTCTCTTTCCCTCTCTGACAAATAAATAAAATTAAAAAAAATAAATAAATTACAAAGCCATAGTCAAAAACAATCATGTAAACACTGTACTATGGTTGGTAAACTCGTTTCTTACAGAGGTACAAGTTAACAATTCTGAAATTACTTTGCATGTATAATGAATCTGGACAAATAAATAAATGGATGGTGGATAGCTAGAGCCAGGATTCTCACAGTTGGAAAAGTAATAACAGATTAACAAAGAAGGTGTAAATGAACACTATGATACTGGATTAGACGACACCATTATGAAATCAAGTTTATCTCTATGTACTCACACACAAAGGGATAGATTCATGTGTAGATGTAGATTGGTACAATTATCACCTAGCTTTTGTCTGCTCAAAGGGCCTAGAAGCAATGATACTCCAGTAGCAACAAACCATTTTTCAATAAAAGGCACCATGGCACATTACTGAAATGGTTAATTCTGGGACAGGAGGCAGAGAAAATATAACATAAGCCTGGAGTACTTTATAGTACCAGAAAGTAATGAAGTGCTTAAAATAACAACAAAAAGTATGACGCATCAAAGGGATACAGGAACCACTCTACAAACCTGAAAGAGCTCCCAATGGCCAAACTGGAACAATTTGAACAACAAAATAAATAACATAGCATTAGTTTATAATCTAACAAATAAACTAATAATAGTCTATATTGCTATAAATCAATGACTGATTATATAAACAAGTAGAAAAGACAAATCTTTCTTAAAGAAAAATTCTAAATTTTATGTGCAGATAATGGCCACTAAGGGAGACAGAGTTTTAATTTCTGCCTTCTCCCAACTTGGGTAAGCTAGACTATGTGACTGATTTCCAAAGAACAGAGTAGAGATAAGTAAAAATAATAAATCCAGTAATGTCATGTAGGTCTAATGTACCTTGAATATGATGTGATGAGAAAGGTATTTCACCTCTGGTAAATTTTTTAAAAAATGTATAACCCCAGTCTAATTACAAGAAAAACAACAAACACACTAGTGAACATTCTACAGAATACTTGCACAACACTCAAGACTGACAAGATAATGCAAAATAAAGAATGAGAGGTTGTCATAGACCAGACAAGACTGTTGGAGACATGATAATTAAATGCAGTGTGATATACCCTAAATCAGATCCTGGAACAGAATGTGGACATGAAAAATGGTGAAATTCAAATACAGTTTGGAGTTTAGTTAACATATGCCAACAATGTATCAATTTCTTAGTCTGGACAAATCCACCTGGCAATGTAAAATGTTAACAGTGGGAAATTTGGGTACATTAAATATGGGAGCTTTTTTTTCCTACTATCATTTCAAATTTTCTGCAAAAAATTATTCCAAACTAAAACATTTTAAAATGTCACTAAATGATTTGCATGAAAGTAACAAATGTTATTCTTCATGTCAAGCTTGAATTTTTTAAAAATTTATTTCCTCATGAACAAATCACAGTGTTAAGCATCTGAAACTGTTTTACCTATCTAGACCAACCTTCTTAAAAATCTGTTTCAATACTATTTACTAGCTTAAAGTTCTCTGATGATAAAACCACCATAGAACTTTCAGACAAATACTTCATAAACTTACTGAGCCTTAGATTTACAATGGCAATGTTACTTTGTTAATTCAATGTTAATTAATTAAATCATTATAAAAAAGGCAAAACAGTACATATATTCAGTTATAAAATGAATAAGATCTGAGAATCTAATTTATAACATGGTAAGTATAGCTGATAACACTGTCCTTTAAAACTAAAATTTGCTAAAAGAATAAAACGTAAATGCTTTCACCAAAAAAAAAAAATGGGGATAATAAATATGTGAGGTCATGGATATGTAACTCAAAAGGATGAATCCTTCTGTTTGGCAGGAAGCTAAGCCTAAGGAACAGGAGGATGGACCTTAGACATCCCGATGGAGAGCCCCAACTGAGGGACCCAGGGGCCACCCAGAGACCACCCCATTCTACCCACCTAGCAAGAAGTTTGCAGTTACAACATCCCTACAGAGTTAAGTTTGTTGTGTTTGTTGCATTTGTGCAGAAAGCAGTCACTTGTCCTTATGTTTCTAGAATAGAAATAATCTTGTGGTTTCCTACCCCATTAATAATGGCATTTCAAATTTACCTTGGGAAAGGACATGGATTGTTGGCTAATTATTAAATAATCTAGGCCTGTCACTCAAATGTTATGATCCTAGAACCCACCCAAAAGAAGAAACTGATATAAGTCCACACCCAGGAGTTTCGCCTTTGTCTCTCTTGAGCGGCCAATCTTTCCCTTGGAGTACATGTTAATAAAATGCTGCTTTGCCTTTCTTTCATTTTGCTATCCTATAATTCTTTAATGTGGGCAGTGAAAACAGCTGAGGCTTCTTTCCTTTTCATTCTCTCAGTAACACTTCCAAAATATATTCATTTTTCAAAATCATATATTGTAGACTTTAAATATTTTACAACTCTGTACATTACAACTGAATAAACCTGAAAACAGTAAAATTTAATAAAAAAAGAAGCAAACTGATGGATTCTAAAGAACGCTGATATTTTTGACAGTGAAAATTAGACTTTTTAAAAAAGATTTATTTAGTTATTTATTTGACAGACAGAGATCACAAGTAGGCAGAGAGGCAGGCAGAGAGAGGGGAAAAGGAGGCTCCCTGCTGAGCAGAGAGCCCGATGCGGGGCTCAATCCCAGGACCATGAGATCATGACCTGAGCCGAAGGCAGAGGCTTTAACCCAGGTGCCCCGAAAATTAGAATTTAACACACATCTAAAACCTCAAAGTATCTCAAAGTAACATAATAGTTTAAAAAGAAAAAAGGTACAAATAATTAAAAATTAATTCGTTTTGTGAATAGTACAATTTGCTGCTTTTCCAGGTGCCAAATAAGAAATATTTGGATCTTGTATTATGAGAATTACTGTCATAAGGCTAGACAGTATTGTAAATATTAACCTTCCATAGTGATGACACTTTAAAACAACAGGGAAAAAAACCAGCAGCAACTCTTCTAATGACATAAAGTTGGGAAAGAAATTTAACTGTTTTCAGAGTATGAAGAGAGAGGTCTTATTACCATCTAATATTCAGACAGCTGGAAGAAACTGCAATTGTGACTTAGACACCAGATGCATTTTTATTTGTTTACAAAATCTCCCCTAAAAACCCTAAACACTTCTAGACTGAAAAACTGGCAACATTAAGAGTGCTTTCACCTTAATAAAATTATACTAAGAAACAGAAAGAAAGAAAAAAATAGGAACAAATGAAACAAAAACCAGATACTGAATAGTTGTTAAACAGAACATCAGCATATTTTTTATTCAACTTGCTTATTTATCTCAGTGCCTGTTAATGTATTACCTGGATCAACCAAAGCCTTGTTAAAGATTTCCTTAAGTTTCCTACTCTTCACATTCCTTCCTTGAGCAAGATTTCTGTACATCTCATAGCCTATGATCATAACGCCACCATCTTCTTGCCACCTCTGCAGCATGTAGCTTCTCTCCTGAGGACGTTTCACAGTTGCTAATTCAGAGACCTTTTGTGGGAAAATAAAGATTTTTAAAGGTAGCTATTAGGAATGTAGAAATACTGGATATTCCCATGGAAATATGCATAAATGGTAATTAATCTTTTTCTTTTACTATATGGATTTCATGCAGTTATTTTAATAAAAGAAAATATTTAAATTATAATACCTCAAGCTTCTCATCATCTTTTAATCCCTCCTGCCACTTCTCAAATTCATTCATCCAATTCAAAGCAGTATTAAGAGGACAAACCACCAAAGCTGTGCTGAAATCCAATTTGTCGCACAAAAGAACTGTATGAAGAAAACTTACCACCTACAAGAAAACAAATTAAGTTATCATCATCAACTAAAATATCTGAAAAAAGTTAAAACCATCGTACAATTTACTAGTTTTGTTTTCTTTTACCTTCAAACAATAAAGCAACCAAACAACGGTCATAATTTCCAAACCAGGCAAAGTATGGGGAAAGAGATATAATATATAAAAAGATAGCATCTGGGGCGCCTGGGTGGCTCAGTTGTAAAGCGTCTGTCTTTGGCTCAGGTCATAATCCCAGGGTCCTAGGACCAAGCCTGCATCAAGTCACCTGCTCTGTGGGAAACCCACTTTCTCCCTCTCCCATTTCCCCTGCTTGTATTCCCTTTCTTATTGTCTCTCTCTTTTTCAAATAAATAAATCTTTAAAAAAAGATGGAGCTTGATTACATGATGTATGAAGTTCTTCTAACTCTAAAGCTTCACGATCCTGTGATCAGTATTAACAGTAAAAGAAATAAACACACCAAAACTAAGTCCCTACTCTCTGCACAATGTCCCTCCCTACAAACCTCAGAAACTGCCATTGCCAATTTAGAAGAGTGGTGTTATACAGTATTTTTTTTTCATTTTATATTGTTCTGAACTGATATCTTGTGAAGATGGAGGTGAAATATGAGGACCCTAGGCTCACCTCATCCCACAAATACAATAACTATAAAATCATCATAAATATCCCAGAAATAAACCTAAAGACTGGGAGAACAAACTCCGTAAGTGAAGGTAGAAAAGAGGCCACATCAAAGACGGTAGAAAGTACAGCCATGTGGTCTGGGACAGAAACAGATCAAGGCCACCATGGTGGGCAGGGAGATGCAGTCCTGGAGAAGGACAAAAGATAGTCTACCACAAAGGGTAGCACACAGGAAAAATGAATCCCAAAAGCAACTGGCTTGGAAAATGAGGGCGCCAAATTTGTTGAGTTCTTGCAATCAGTGGAGCTTAAAGTCCTGAGTTTTAAAGGTCAGCAGGCATGGCTGAGATACAGCCTGGAGGATACTGTGCTGCTCCTGGAGAGAAGGCAAACAGTGCATGGACATATAGCATGGAAACAGCAAAATGAAGGGCACCTGGGGGCACACAGTAGGGAGGGTTTTTGCTCCTCTCAGACCACATCCCAGGGAAAGAGCATTCACAAAGAGACCCCTCCAGGAACAAAGAAACCAGTCAATACCTTCTTTTCACCCCTCCCCTCAGCATAAGCACAAGGGCACCTGTGGGAAGCAGAAAAGCACTAACATTTGTTACCTACCTCGTTTAGACTAAGCCCCAACTGCCAGCATTTGAGCAAAAGCACCCCTCTGGGTCATGCTTCCCTTAGTCCCAGGGGAGAAGGCCCTCTTCCCCAGAAGACCTGCCCAAATCTCTGCTCACACCATGTCTCCCAACCTGGAAGTTTTCAAGATCTCAGCTCAGTAGCAGTTATAACCCTTTTCATTTCAGAAGCAGACCTGAGCACACCTAGTTAAAAGATGCCACATTCAAGCAAGGAATCACAGTGCCCACAACAGGCAAAGAGAGCCTCTACAGAAGGCTTCTGTGAAGGATAAAGCGGCCAGGACAAAACAACAAAGCACACACAGCATCCACTGGAGACACTCCCACAAACACCAGACCCTAGGGATCAGGGGACACTATATGTCATGGCACTACAAAACCTTTTCTTCATAAGGCCTTTTTTTCTAAAGAACAGGAAACCAAGCTCACTTTTCTAACACAGAGAAACACATACAGGGGTGTAGACAAAATGGAAAGATAGAGAAATTTAACCCAAAGGAAAGAATACAACAAGGCCACAGCCACATATCTAAACAAAACAGATATAAGTAATATACCTGATAAATAATTTAAAGGAATAATCATAATGATATTTACTGGACTTGTGAAAAGAGAGGAAGACATGAGTGAGACCCCTAACAGAGGGATAAGAAATAATCTAGCAGAGATAAAAGGCTTAATAAATGAAATGAGGGGTGCCTTGGTGGATCAGTTAGTTAAGCGCATCTGCCTTTAGTTCAAGTCATGATCCTGGGGTCCTGGGATGGAGTCCTGTATCAGGCTCCTTGCTCAGTGAGGAGACAGCTTCTCCTTCCCCCTTCCCTCCCCACACTCACTGATGCTATCTATCCTGCTCACTCTCAAATAAATAAATAAAATCTAAAAAGGGGGGCGTCAGTAAGTGACATGAAAAACAGGTTAGATGGACTAAAATTTCTGTGCTGGAAGAAGCACAGAAATTAATTAATGACCTGGAAGACAGAGAGTAATGGAAAGTAATCAGGCTAAGCAAAACAGAAAAAAATATTATGCAAAATGAGAAGTGACAGGGAAATGAGTGACTCCATCAAATATAACAAGATTTGTATTACAGGAATCCCAAAGGAAGATGACAGAGAAAAGAGGGCAGAAAATTTATTTGAAAAAAATAATAGTTGAAAACGTCCCTTACTTGGGGAAGGAAGCAGATATCCAGTTCCAGGAAGCACAGAGAACTCCCAACAAAAGCATACCAAGACATACTGTAATTAAATCAGTGAAATATGGTGAAAAAAAATTTTTAAAAGCAGTAAGACAAAAGAAGAAACTAACATAAAATGAACAACCCGTAAGGCTACCAGCAGCTTTTAAAGCAGAAATTACAAAGTGAAAAAAACATGTAGAAAACTACATGGAAACAAATGAAAATGAAAACACAGTGACCAAAAACGTCTGAGATGGAGCAAAAAAAAGCAAGGTTACACCAATACTAGCTACCTTAAGAGGCAAAAAATATCTGAAATAAACAACCCAATCTTATACCTAAAGAAGCTAGGAAAAAAGCAACAAACAAAACCTAAAACCAGCAGAAGGAAGGAGATAATAAAAATCACAGCAGAAATAAATGATTCAGAAAATAAAAAAATAGAGAAGATCAATGAAACAAGGATCTGGTTCCTTGAAAAATATCAATTAAATACATAAACCCCTAGCTAAACTAAGAAGTAAAAAGAAAGAAAAAGAAGCGTTGACAAGGATGTGGAAAAAAAGGAATCATCTTTTTGTGGGAAAACAAACTGGTAGAGCCACAGTGGAAAAGAGAATGGAGACTCCTCGAAAAGTTAAAAATAGAATTGCCCTATAATCCAGCAATCACACTACTGGGTATTACCCAAAGAGTAGAAAAACACTAATTCATTCAGAGGCATACATGTTTTTTAAACATACTATGTTTTTAAAAAGCATAATTTAGAGCATCCAAATTATGGAAGCTGCCCAGGTATCCATCCATAGATGCATAAGGATGTGACACACACACACACACACTGGGATACGATTTAGTATCAATATCAAATATTGATATTTGATATTTAATAATATCAAAATCTTCCAATTTGCTACAACATGGGCGGAGCTAGAAAGCAAAATGCTAACTGTAGTAAGTCAGTCAGAGTAACAAAAATACCACAGGATTTCACTCATATGTGAAATTTAAGAAAAAAAAATAAATGAACAAAGGGAAAAAAAGAGAGAGGGACAAATTAAGAAAAAGACCCTTACTTAGAAAGAACAAACTAGTGGTTACCAGAGGGGAGGGTGGTAAGGGGACAGAATAAATAGATGATGGGGACTAAGGGGTGCACTTGTCATAATGAGCACTGAGTGATGTATGGAATTAGTGATAACTATACTGCATACCTGAAACTAATAGAACACTGTACATTAACTGAATGGAATTAAAAACTTAAAAGCCAATGCAGGGGTGGTTCAACACCTACAAATCAATCAATGTGATATGCCACATTAATAAAAGAAAGCATAAGAACCATATGATCCTCACAACAGATGCAGAAAAAGCATGACAAAATACAGCATCCTTTCTTAATAAAAATTCTCAAGAAAGTAGGGATAGATTGCAACCTACCTCAACACCATAAAGGCCATATATGAAAGACTCACAGCTAACATCATCCTCAATGAGGAAAAACTGAAGAGTTTTCCCCTAAGGCTAGGAACATAACAGGAATGTCCACTCTAACCACTCTTGTTCAACATAGAACTGGAAGTCTAGTCTCAGCACAAAAAGAAATAAAAGGTATCCAAATCAGCAAGGAAGACATTCAGTCTTTGCAGACAACATGATACTCTGTAGAAAACCTGAAAGACTCCAAGAAAAAACTGATAGAACTGACACACAAATTCAGCAAAGTCAGGATATAAAAGCAATTTACAGAACTGTGCTTCATGTCTACACACCAACAATTAAGCAGCAAAAAGAATAATCAAGGAATTGATCCAATTTATGATTGCACCAAAAAACACAAGATAACTAAGAATAAGAGGTAAAAGATTTATACTCTGAAAACTACAGAACATTTATCAAAGACAATGAAGAGGACACAAAGAAATGGAAAAACAGTCCATTCTCATGGATAGGAAGAACAAATATTGTTGAAATGTCTATACCACTGAAAGCAATCTACACATTTAATGCAATCCCTATCAAAATACCATTAGTATTTTTCACAGAGCTAGAACAAACAATCTTAAAATTTGTATGGAAGCACAAAACACCCCAAATAGCCAAAGCAATCTTGAAAAGGAAAAGCAAAGCTGGAGGCATCATGATTTCAGATCTCAGGCTGTATTACAAAGCTATAATCACCAAGACAGTATGGTACTTGCCTGAAAACAGATACATAAAGCAATGAAACAGAATAGAGAACCCAGAAATGGAACCACAACTATATGGACAACTGACAAAGCAGGAAAGAATACCCAATGGAAATAAGACAGTCTCTTCAACAAATGGTGCTGGGAAAAATGGACAGCAACAGGCAAAGAATGAAACTGGACTTACTTTATTTCCACCACACACAAAAATAAATTCCAAGTGGATGAAAGATCTAAATCTGAGACAGAAAACCATCACATTCTTAGAAAACAGGCTGCAACATCTTTGACCTTAGCCATAGCAACTTCTTACCAGACATTTCTATAGCGATAAGGAAAACAAAAGCAAAAATGAACTACTGTGACTCCATCAAGATAAAAAGTTTCAGCACAACAAAGGAAACAACAAAACTAAAAGGCAACCTACCAAATGGGAGATTCTTGAAAATGACATATCAGATAAAGGTCTAGCATCCAATATCTGTACAAAGAACTTATCAAACTGAATACCCAAAAAATAAATACTCCAGTTAAGAAGTAGTCAGAAGACATGAACAGAGATTTCTCCAAAGAAGACATGAAAAATAGAACTACCCTACAATCTAACAATTGTACTACTAGGTATTTATCCAATGGATAACAAAACTACTGATTTGAAGGGACACATACACCCCTATGTTTACAACAACACTATCAACAATAGCCAAATTATGGGAAGAACCCAAATGTCCACTGACCTATGAATGGATAATTAAGATATGGTATAGCTATACAATGGAATATTACTCTACCATCAAAAAGAATGACACAAGGGCAGCTGGGTGGTTCAGTGGGTTGAGCCTCTACCTTCAGGCCAGGTTACGATCTCAAAGTCCTGGGATCAAGCCCCACATTGGGCTCTCTGCTCAGCAGGGAGCCTGCTCCCCCCTCTTTCTCTGTCTGCCTCTCTGCTTACTTGTGATCTCTCTCTCTCTCTCTGTCAAATAAATAAAATCTTTTTTAAAAATGACACATTGCCACTAGCAAGGACATGAATGGAACTAGAGTGAAATAAGCCAGTCAGAGAAAGACAAATACCGAATGACTTCACTCATATGTGGAATTTAGGAAACAAAATAGGTGAATATAGTGAAAGGGAAGGAAAAAAAAAATAGGGTAAAAACTGAGAGGGAGGCTGGGGTGCCTGGCTGGCTCAGTTAGTTAAGTGCCTGTCTTTGGTTCAGGTCATGATCCCAAGGTCCTGGGATCGAGCCCCACATCGGGCTCCCTGCTGAACAGGGAGCCTACGCTCTTTCTGCCTTTCCCTGTGGCTTGTGCTCTCTCAAAGAAATAAATAAAATCTTTTAAAAAAAGCTGAGAGGGAGGCAAACCATACGAGACTTAACTGTAGAAGACTGTTGGAAGGGAGGTGGGGAGGGCTAGGAGGATGGGCTAAATGGGTGATAGGCATTAAGGAGGGCACTTGTGATGAGCACTGGGTGTTATATGTAAGTGGTGAGTTACTAAATTCTACTCCTGAAACCAATACTACAATAATACAACAATTAATATTGTTAAGTAACTTGAATTTCAATAAAATCTTGGGGAAAAAAAGAACCTTAAAAGCCAAAACAATTGGTTAAAATGGTTAAAAAATAAAAAAAAAATAAAGTGTTCTGACTCACTAAATTTATAATTATTATCTCATGGCTTAATATTACATATATATTCAAAAAAATATATATATATATAAATATTCACTAATATCATCTCTGCCACAAGCCCTGCCAATCAGAAATTCAGTATTTTAATAGTGAAAAATAGTTTATATTCTCATTACTATAGGATCACAGACTATTAAAAAAAAAGGAAGTTCATTTCCACCTCAGAATCTTTGCAGTTTTTACTGGCAATGCCTTGTAACCCCAATCCTTCACTTCATTAGGATCTCCGCTCATACATCACCTCCTTGAAGTTGCATTCCCTCTCTATTCTCTTTGAACACTTACTAGCTGAACGTACATATTTCTTATTTGATTAAAATCTCTCAACTGCACTACAATATAAGCTACCTGAGGAAGAGCTCTTGTTATTCCTGTTTACTGGCTGCTGTATCTCCAGACCCTATAACTTTGCCTGGGACAGAGAATATAATCCAACATATAATCCTGAATTTATTAATGCACAAGAACAGAACACCTTCATGTTCTTACCTGTAAAGTCTTACCAAGGCCCATACAGTGTGCTAGAATGCATCCTGAACCTGGAGATTTCTTTGTTTTTTTTACAGATTCACAGCAGCAATCCCACATAAACTGAACACCTAAAAATGATAGCTTCACTGAGTTTAAAGATCCAAGTTAAAAATCTTCCTTCACACACACATCAAAAACATAATAAAAACTTGTAAGAAACAGAATCTTAAGATGAGATAAAGAATCTTAAATATATATGAAATCCCCCCACCCTCACTAAGGTTAATTAGGAAAAAAAAAGATAGTAAACTGAAGCATACAACAGGGCAATTTTCCTTCATTTGTCTATTCTATCACAGCAAACCTTCATTTCCTGAGAAAATCTGAAGAAACATATGAATAATCTAATATACAAATGTTATCTAAAATTTTATCTAATTTATAGATTCCTATCAAATATTATTTCAGGTTTATTGATTAGGAAAACTACCACGGAGATAATTTATTATTTCTCCTTTCATTCACTAGTAAAGACTAAAGAAGAAGGGGGGCTCACTACTCAAGGAGTAGAACTGTAGCACTTCCCTTATGAAGTCCTTCACTTACACACTCAAAACTGACTTACTCATTCCACTTTAACAAAACAGAGAGCGGGGATAATTTGGTATCTTTCAAAATACCAATGTCAGAATATTAACAAACATACCTGAAAAAAAATGTTGAAACAGAATTTCCTAAAAAAGGCTTTAGCTAATGGTGGTTCTCTCCCTACCCTGTAGCTGCCCCTACCCAACCATGGCAAACTATATGAAATCCACTTGCAATACATACCCATTTGTATGTGGCACTTATTTTGCCTCTACAACACTCATTTTCTTTGCAATCATTCAATTGTTTCTCTTCATTTATTTATGAGCTCTACAAGAGGTCTGAGTTCACGTCTGTTTTGCTCACCAATGTGCCTCTAGTGCTTACCAGAATGTGAGGCACACAAGGGGACACCAAATACTGGTAAGACTTAATTAAAAATGCTTTAATCATGGGGCACCTGGCTCAGCTGGTTAAGTATCTGACTCGTGATTTAGGCTCTGGTCTTGATCTCAGGGTCATGAGTTCAAGCCCCACATTGAGCCTACTTAATAAAAACGTTTTCATCACAAAATTGTTTCTTACCATCTACTTGATGTGGTTTCAATTTGATAACCATATTTCTATGAACCTGCACTAAAGGTTCTTTGGTTTCTTCATCTTCATCTAAAACCAACTTGGTTGTTATTGGACACTTGGTGGGTGAAGCATCTTCAATTTCTATCACCTATAAGAAAGGGAATTATAGTTAGCTAACTCAAAGAAATCTTTCAAGCAATGGTGGAGTATTAGTGTTATTAAGGGAAATTTTCCAAAATATAGACATATCTATTTATGCACCACACATTCACTATTTTGGTTCAAGTAAGATCATGACAGAGCACAGGTTAATACATGATTTCCAAAATTAATACCTATATAAGACTTTGAACCACTGAGGAAATACCAGCAATTTAACTCATCAGTTCTCACATACACGATAGGTACAGTTGTGAGAAAAGCAGTACTCTAAAATAAACTACAGCACCAGCTTACAATTTTTAACAGACACATGGGTCCCAAACAAAGATGCTTTTTTATCTTCCTAGAAGACATATGTAAATGTGAAAGGGCACTTAAGGTTGTCACAATGACTAGTCAGGAGTGGTATTTAATACAGGCAGAGAGCAAAGTAAATACAGATGTTCAGTAACATAAAAGTCCTAAACAAGAACTGTTTGACCCAAAATGCCAAACAATTCCCACTGCAAAACAATGTAAATATGTACTGTGAAAGGGAAAAACTTTTAGAAACATTGGTTTGAGAACTACAGGCTCCAAAAAGTTACAAAAATATAAAATATCCTCTAACTGTAAAAGGGAAACAATAATCTCAGGTTTCTTTTTTTTTTTTTTAAAGATTTTATTTATTTATTTGACAGAGAGAAATCACAAGTACACTGAGAGGCAGGCAGAGAGAGAGAGAAGGAAGCAGGCTCCCTGCCGAGCAGAGAGCCCAATGCGAGACTCGATCCCAGGACCCTGAGATCATGACCTGAGCCGAAGGCAGCGGCCTAACCCACTGAGCCACCCAGGCGCCCCAATAATCTCAGGTTTCTTATATAAGAAGAAACAAATAGATATAAATACATGTGAATACGTGTATACATTTTTTTGCTGTCTTATCCCAATATCTATCCATTACATAATACACCCAAGAACTGTATAAGGTAGGTACAAATATTCCCATTTTACAAATAAGAAGAAGTGAAGGACACAGAAGTTAAATAACTTACACAAAGTCATATAACTATTAAGTATTACAACACTAAGATACCAAGAGGATTAGATATTAGAGTCCTTGCTCTTAAGCACTACACAATACTACTTTAACAAAGGCAGTGCTGGTCTCAACAAACAACTTTATGATTCCATGAAAACCAATAAAGATCCATTATTTTGTTTTTTATAAGATTCATGATTTTAAAAATACAGACATCTTTAAGGAATACAATTTACCCAGTATTTCCTTTCTTATTTAGAACTGTAATAATGTACCCAGAGTAGGCTGGGATGACATCAGGTCAGAGGAGTTCAGTTAGATAGTTATTAAACCATTCCAAACACCTACAAATCCAAAAGGAGATCAAAGAGAAGAGCAGCAATTCTAGGAACAGAAAATCGACCACTTTCTGGAAGGCAGAACGTGTGAAGAAGTAAATCCGAAAAGATGGAAAGATACACCACAGTGGGAGAGGCCGGCTCCCAGCAAGCAGCAGAGCAACAGAACACAAAATCAGAACTATTATAAAAGTCTGCTCCACTGAAGGACATTGCTCCAGAGGGTAAGCGGGGGTGGAGCCCTTGTGGGGACAGCGTGGTCTCAGGTCCCGTGGGGTCACAGAAGGATCGGGGGTGTCTGCGTGTAGAAGAGCTCGCAGGTATTAGAGCAGGGAAGCCGGCTGGCTACAGAGAGCCTAATGAGTGAGCACCCCCAGGAAGACCACAGCAGCAGGATCTGGTGGGTTTGGAGACTCCAAACGGGGCTCTGTGCCAGAGATAAAAACGCTTGGTCACAGGCCAGGTGACATCGAAGCAAGCCCAGAGACCAGGGAGATGAGAGTGACTGAGTGCTTTTCTCCAAGGGCACAATGAGGAGAGGGGCACTGAGCTCTTGGTTTCTCCCCGCCAGAAACTGGGAGGCCGCCATTTTCATTCCTGTCCTCCAGAGCTATACAGAAAGGGTTCAGGGAAAAAAAAAAAAAAAAGCTCCCAAGAGCGAACCTGAGATGACTTAGCCTAGCCCCTGGCAAGGGCGGTGCAATTCCTCCTCTGGCAAAGCCACTTGAGAATCACTATAACAGGCCTCTCCCCGAGAAGATCAGAAAGAACATCCAATGAAGACCAAGCTCACTGATCAAGGAGAACAGCGGAATTCCAGAGGAGGGGAAAGGAAAGCATGGAATTCATGCCTTTCTCCCCAAGATTCTTTAGTCTTGCAAAGTTAAATTTTTATTTTAATTTTTTTCTTATGAGAATATTTTTTACTCTTTCTCTTTTAACGTTTTTTAATGAGTCTACCTTAACAAGACTTTTCTTTAAAAACAATCTTTTTGAACCTTCATTATCATAGTCATATTTTATCCTTTGTTTTAACTAACTTTATTTCTTAGAGACATACAGGGTTTTTTCTTCTAAAAAATTCTGAGATACAACTTCTAATATCACACCATTCTGAACACCTACAAATCCAACAGCTGATTGAAGAGAAGAAAAGCAGCTATTCTAGAAACAGAAAATCGACCACTTTCTGAAAGATAGGACCTACCGAGAAGTGAATTCGAAGCACCAGAAGATAGACCATGGTAGGAGGGGCCAGCTCCTGGCAAGCAGTAGAGCAACAGAGCACAGAAATGGCAGGGGTGTGGGAGGTTGGGGTACCAGGTGGAGGGTATTATAGAGGGCATGGATTGCATGGAGCACTGGGTGTGGTGAAAAAATAATGAATACTGTTTTTCTGAAAATAAATAAATTGAAAAAATTAAAAATAAATAAA
>NC_081575.1:63377166-63435598 GCF_022355385.1 Mustela nigripes | reverse complement strand
ATTATATTGAGCGAAATAAGTCAATCAGAGAAAGACAATTATCATATGATCTCCCTGATACGAAGAATTTGAGAGGCAACGTGGGGTGTTTGGGGAGTAGGGAACGAAAAAATGAAAGAAGATGGGATCGGGAGGGTGACAAACCATAAGAGACTTTTAATCTCACAAAACAAACTGAGGGTTGCTGGGGGGAGGAGGGCAGGGAGTGGGTGGTTGGGTTATGAACATTGGGGAAGGTATGTGTTATGGTGAGTGCTGTGAAGTGTGTAAACTTGGGGATTCACAGACCTGTTCCCCTGGGGCCAATAATACATTATATGCTAATAAAAAATAAACTATTTAAAAAAAGAAAGATACAATGATTAAAAAAAAAAGAATTGTAACAATCAATTACATAATATTCACTACAGAAACTTTCAAATGTAAGAAAAAGTAGAACAGCATAATAAACCCTGTTCCCCATTATCCAACAATATCAAATGTTATCAACTTCTGGTCAGTTTTTTTTTTTTCACTGACAGCCTCCTACTCATTCTCCATCTCCTCATACCCCACAAATGATTTTGAAGCAAATGTTAGAAAGCATGGAATTTCATCTGTAAGTGTTTTTAAATGTCTCTTTAAAAGAATACTCTCTTTTTTAAACCGTAACTACATTAAATAAATAAAATCTTTATTTATTACTGGATATAAACAATTATAACATAAGTCACAAATTTGTGGTAAATTTACTGGAAACTGCACTTACATACAAATGCTAATGATATAGAAATCAAGATTAATACTAGGTGACACCATGGTGGAGTATACATACCATGGACCATTTTGATCCAAACTCCATTTTAACAAGTTACTTAAACCCTCTTAGCTTCAGTTTTTTTCATCTACAAACTGGGAAAGCTTATACACAGCCCTTATGTGGTTGTTGTGGAGATTAAATAAGACAATCTATGCAAGGTAACTGACAAAGACTAAATATTCACTAAATTTTTATAGTATTCTAGTTTGGATTGTATCCAGCTTCATATCACTGGGGCAAATCCATTAAACAAAACTGAAAATTCCCTAAATGTCTTGTTCTTTTTGCAAGGTGTAGCACGCAGAATCATAAAAATGGTTCCTAAGATCCCATCCTCTAGTGTACACGTCCTGTATAGTCCAATGCCTTTCACTGTGGTTGAGATCTGTAAATATGATGGGATATCATTCCCATAACTGAGTTAGCAATCAGTTGGGTTTGACTTAATCAGAAAGAGGGTTTTCCTAGGTGGGCCACAGTTAATCAAGTCTACCCCTTTAAAAGACTGAAGTGTAAGAAATCCTCTCTTAACAGTCTTGAAGCGATTTTGCAGAAAAGTGTCTAGGAGCGAAGGACCTCCATGCTACAACTACAAAAAAGCAATTCTGACCAAAAAAAAGGAGCTTAAAAAGGACAAAAATCTTATATGAAAATCTGAACTCTGGATAACAATTTAGTATCTACTCAGTGAGACACTGAGCAGGTTACTCAGTAGAGCCATACTCTCAGTTAAGCCACTCTGAAATTCCTAACTTATAGGACTATGAGATTATAATGTTGTTTTCTTTTAAGAGGATAAGTTTTTGATAATATCTTAACACATCACTAGAAAAATAATACACATCGCTGTAATTAAGACCTTGGGACCATATGTTCATTAATGAGTTGCATGATATTTTTGTTACTAAGTGATGTCTTTGGATTGAGAATTAGTGAATCTTCATTCTGAATATAGGAGGAGATAATTTATCTTTCTCATCATTATTTTCACCATCATAAGTGTACTCTTAATTCCTCATCTGTTATTTCCTCCAAACCCCTGCCCACCTCCCCTCTAGTAACCATCAATTTCTTCCCTATAGTTAGAGTCTGTTTCTTGGTTTCTCTCCTCTTTTTTTCCTTTACTCTTCTGTTTTGTTTCTTAAATGCGACATATGAGTGAAATCACATGGTATTTGTCTTTCTCTAGCTGACGTATTTCGAGTAGCGTTACACTCTCTATCCCTAGCATGTCATTGCAAATGGCAAGATTTCATTCTTTTTATAGCTGAGTAATAATCCATGCAAGGTAACTGACAAAGACTAAATATTCACTAATATTTCTTATCCACTCATCTATCGAGGGACACTCGAGCTGCTTTCATAGTTTGGCTACTGTAAATAATGCTGTAATTAACATAGGGGTGCATGTATCCCTCTGAATTAGTGCTTTCATATTTTGGGGGTAAATACCCAGTAGTAGTGTGATTCCTGGATCATAGGGTAGCACTATTTTTAATTGTTTGAGAAACTTCTATAATGTTTTCCAAAACGGCTTCAACAATTTGCATTCCCATCAACAGAGCAAGGGGAGTTCATTTTTCTCCACAGCCTTCCCAACCCTTTCGTTTCTTGTGTTTTTCATTTTAGTCATCCTGAGAGGTATGAGGTGATATCTCAACATAGCTTTGATGTACAGTTCCCTGATGATCAGTAATGTTAGGCATACTATAATGCAAAGTTGCTGAATCACTACACTGTTCACCTGAAACAACTAAAACACTGTGTGTCAACTATATTTTAAAAAAAATACAAAAAGGGGTGCCTAGGTGGCTCAGTGGGTTAAAGCCTCTGCCTTCGGCTCAGGTCATGATCCCGGGCTCCTGGGATCGAGCCCCACATCTTGCTCTCTGCTCAGCGGGGAACCGGCTTCCCCTTCTCTCTCTCTGCCTGTCTCTGACTACTTGTGATCTCTGTCTGTCAAATAAATAAAATCTTTAAAAAATACAAAAGGGATTTAACAATAGTATGAACATACAGAATAATTAACAAACACAAAGGTGGCAACTGAAATTATAAACCTACAGAACAGAAAGAAAAAAGAATGAAGAAAAATGAGACTAGGGACTTGTGGGACACCATCAAGTGGACCAACATATACATAATGAGAGTCAAAGAAGAGAATGAGAAAGGGGCAGAATGATTATGTGAGGAAATACTGACCCTAAACTCCAGAAAATTGAGTAAAGACCAGAATCTACAAATCCAATGAATGCAATAAACTAGAAATGAGATAAACTAAGAGAGACCCAGACTGAGCACATTATATTCAAAGCTTTAAGGCCAAAAACAAAGAGAATTTTGAAAGTAGCTAGAGAGAACCTGTCAGATATAAAGATTATCAATAACATTATCAGCTGACTTCTCATCAGAAACTTGGAGGCCAAAAGGTGGTGTGATAATATTTTTTGATAGTATTTTTTTATTTTTTTTTTATTTTTTTTTTGAAGATTTTATTTATTTATTTGGCAGAGACAGAGATCACAAATAGGCAGAGAAGCAGGCAGAGAGAGAGAAGGTGGGGGGAAAGGAGGCTCCCCACTGAGCAGAGAGCCCGATGCGGGGCTCGATTCCAGGACCCTGAGATCATGACCTGAGCCGAAGGCAGAGGCTTAACCCCTGAGCCACCCAGGCACCCCCGATAGTATTTTTTTTTTTTTTTTTTTTTTTAAAGATTTTATTTATTTATTTGACAGACAGATCACGAGTAGGCAGAGAGGCAGGCAGAGAGAGAGAGAGGAGGAAGCAGGCTCCCTGCCGAGCAGAGAGCCCGATGCGGGACTCGATCCCAGGACCCTGAGATCATGACCTGAGCCGAAGGCAGCGGCTTAACCCACTGAGCCACCCAGGAGACAGACTGATTGATTTCTTAGAGTGAGCGAGAGTGAGAATGTGTGATACGGAGAGGTGGAAAGTCTTAAGTAGACTGCATGCAAAAGAATGGAACCCAATGTGGGTGGGACCCGATTTCATGATCCAGAGATCATGACCTGAGCCGAAACCAAGAGCTGAATGTTTATCTGACTGTGCCACCCAAGCACCTAGATAATATATTTTAAAGTGCTCAAATAAAATAATTGTCAGCTGAGAAATTCCTAGCAAACAAAATAACTTTCAAAAAAGAGGGAGAAATTGAAACATTCTTAAACTGAGGGAGTTCATTAAAATTAGACAAGAAATGTTAAAGGAAGGCGTTCAGATTAAAATGAAAGGAATGCTATATAGTCACTCAAAAGATGTATAAAGAAGTAAAGATCTATGGAAAAGATACATATAGGGGAAAATATAAAACCCACTACAATTGGAATTTTGGTTTGTAACTCTAGGTTTGTTCTCTATGTATTTAAAGGACAAAAACAAAAAAGATATTTAGAATATGTTACTAGGCATAAAATGTATAGAAATGTAATTTGTGACATGAGAAAAAGAGCTGTAGAAAACTACAGTTTTGTATATGATTCAATTAAGTTCTTATCAATTCAAAACAGACCATTATGACATTAGGATATTTGATATGATATTTAATACCATGATAATAACCATGAAGAAAATATCTAATGACTACACACAAAAATGAGATGGGAGTCACAATTTATCCCTGTTTGAAAAAGACAAATAAAATAAGAAGGCAGCAAAGGAGAAAATGATGAAAAAAAGCAGTAGGACAAACAAATGGTACCAAAATGGCAAAAGTAAATTCTTACTCATCAATACTTACTTAAAATACAGATGGATTAAACCCTAAATTAAAAGACATAGATTGAGAAAATAGATTCTCATAGATTGAGAAAAATATTAAAAGATAATGTAAATGCTGGTCACCTACAAAAGATTCAACTTAGATTAAAAGACACAAATAAGCTGAAAAAGAAAGAATGATTAAATATATTTCATGAAAACTGTTAACTAAGAAAGCAGGGGTGACTACAAAGATATCAGACAAATGGACCTTAAGTCAACAACTATTTTAAGTGGCAAAAAGATACTGTACATTGATAAAAGAATTTTATGAGAACACTCATAAATATAAATGCACCAACAACAGAGAACCAAGATATATGAAACAAACACTGACAGAATTAAAAGGAGTTCTATAATAATAGGTTGGAGACATCAACACCCAATTTTTAATAATGCATAAAACAAGCCAAAAAAGATCAGTCAGAAATTAGAACTTAAAAACATGATAAAACAATTTACCATAACAGATATATAGGTAACATTCACACAATAGTAGGATACAAATTTTCACAAGTATACGTGACACATTACAAAAGACAAACCACATGTTGGGGCACAAAACAAGCCTTAAAAATTATAAAGGACTGAAATCATAAAAAGTATCTTTTCTGCTCAAAATTGAAAGAAGCTAGAAATCAGTAGCAGAAGGAAAACTGGAAAAATGCAAATATGTGGAAATTAAGCAAGACATACTTAAAAAAAAAAACCAGGTCAAATAAGAAATCACCAAAAAAATTAGAAAAAACCATCAGAAAAATGACAACAACTAACAGACAGACACATGAAAGGATGCAGAACATCACTTATCATCAGGGAAATACAAATCAAAACCAAGATGAGATACTACCTTACACTTGTCAGAATGCCTAAAATTAACAACACCAAGATACAACAGGTGTAGGCAAGGATGCAGAGAAAGAGGAACTGTTTTGCACTTGGTGGGAATGCAAATTGGTGTAGAAATGCTGGAGAAAATTATGGAGATTCCTCAAAAAGTAAAAAATAGAACTACCATACAATCCAGCAATTGGACTACTAGGTATTTACCCAAAGGATACAAAACACAGATGTGAAGGGGTACATAGCCAAACGATGGAGAGAGCCCAAATGTCCATCCACTGAAGAATGACTAAAGAAGATGTGGTATAGGGGCGCCTGGGTGGCTCAGCAGGTTAAAGCCTCTGCCTTCGGCCCAGGTCATGATCCCAGGACCCTGGGATCGAGCCCCGCATCGGGCTCTCTGCTCAGTGCAGAGCCTGCTTCTCTCTCTCTCTCTCTGCCTGCCTCTCTGCTACTTGTGTTCTCTGTCAAATAAATAATAAAAAATAAAATCTTTAAAAAAAAAAAAGGAAGATGTGGTATATATACACAATGGAATATTACTCAGCTATGAGAAAGAATGAAATGTTGCCATTTGCAAAGACATAATGTAGCTAGAGCATATTATGCTAAGTGCAGTAAGTCAAAGAAAGACAAATACATTTCACACATATGTGGAATTTAAGAAACAAAACAGATGAATATGTGGGAGGGGAAAATAAAAGAATAAGGAGAGAGGGAAACAAGCCATAAAAGACTCTTAAAGAGGGGAGCCTCGGTGGCTCAGTCACTTAAGCATCTATCTTCAATTCAGCTTAGGTCATGGCCTCAGGGTCCTGGGATCAAACCCTGCATTGGGATCCTAGCTCAGCAAGGAGTCTGCTTCTCCTTCTCTCCTTTCTTCTCGCCCTGCTTATGCTTTCTCTCTCTCTCAAATAAATAAATAAAATAAACAAATAATAAAATAAATAATAAAATAAAATATTAATTAATTAATTAGTTAATTAATACCTTAAAATACCTTTAAAAAGAGAGAGACTCTTTTTAAGATAGAGTACAAATGTCTGGGGTGATGGATGGAGGCATGTATGGGGATGAATTAGAAGGGTGATGGGTATTAAGGAGGGCACTTGATATGAACAGCATTGGGTTTTGTATGTATGTGCCAAATCACTGAATTCCATTCCTGAAACCAACACTGCACTCTACATTAACTAGAATTTAAATAAAAGTTTGGGGGCACCTGGATGTCTCAGTGGGTTAAGCCTCTGCCTTTGGCTCAGGTCATGATCTCAGGGTCCTGGGATCAAGCCCCGAATCGGGCTCTCTGCTCAGCAGGGAGCCTGCTTCCCTTCCTCTCTCTCTGCCTGCCTCTCTGCCTACTTGTGATCTGTCAAATAAATAAAATCTTTAAAAAATTTTAAATAAAAGTTTGAAAAGAAAAAAAATAAAGTAGAAAAATAAAAACATCAAATACCTTGAATATACATTTTTCAAAGAAATTATACAATTGGCTAACATGCATGTGAAAAACCATGTTCAACATCATTAGTCATATAGGAAATGCAAATCAAAACCATAAGACTTCACTTCACATCCACTAACCACCCCCCCAAAAAAAAACAAGAAAGTAAAAGAAAGAAAGAAAAAAGAATAGAAAAGAAAAAAAAATTTTGGTGAAAATGTGAAGAAATTAAAACTTGTATGCATTGCTGGTGGCAACACAGAAGGTGCAGGTGTTGTGGAAAGTGGTACGGCAATTCCTCAAAAAATTTCATCCAGAATTACATTATGTTCAGCAATTCCACATCTGGGTATATATGCAACGGAATGGAAAGCGGGAACTTAAAGAGATACTTGTATACCCATGTTTATAGCAGCATTATTCACAACAGCGAAAAGGTGGAAGAAACCCAAATATCCATTGACAGATAAATGGATAAATATAATACGATAATATGTATACCACATATTATTCATCCTTTAGAAAGTAATGAAATTCTGTTAGTTAATAAAATGGAGGAATCTTGGGTGCCTGGGTGGCTCAGTGGGTTAAGCCGCTGCCTTCAGCTCAGGTCATGATCTCTGGGTCCCTGCTCAGCAGGGAGCCTGCTTCCCTCTCTCTCTCTGCCTGCCTCTCTGTCTACTTGTGATCTCTCTCTGTCAAATAAATAAATAAAATCTTAAATAAAATAAAATAAAATAAAATGGAGGAATCTTGAAAGCATTATGTCATGTGAAATAAGCTGGAAAGAAAAGGACAAATACTGTGTGATTCCATTTATATGAGGTACATAGAACAGACAAATACTTGAGACAGAAAATAAAAGAGAGGTTAAAGGGGCTGGGAAGAACTTGTTTATTTTTTGATGTATACCTTCTGTTTAGGATAATGGTAAGTTCATGAAAACAAATGGTGGTGATGACTGCACGATACCGTGAATGCACTTCATTGAACTGTGCACTTAAAACACGTAAATTGTAAATAATTTGGCAGGGGGTGGGGGAGCAGGAGAGACAGAAAAAAAGGGAGAGAGGAAGGGAGCTAAAGAATCTTAAGCAGGCTCCACGCCCAGCATGGAGTCCAATGTGAGGCTCAATCTCACAATGTTGAGATCATGACCTGAGCCAAAGTCAGGAGTCAGACACTTAACTGAGCCACTCATGTGCCTCAGTAAACAATTTTTTTTTTAATAAAAGGAGCTGAAGAAGCACAACAAAATTCATTCTAATATGTAACAGGATATTCCAATTTAGTGAAAAATGTTCAAACAACTGAACTGTCCCAAAAAGAAGATTTAGAGATGCTAAGGACTGATGGTACTATACCCATTCAACCATTAAGTTGTACCACAGTTAAGGGCAGACACAACAGGTATAACTTTCCAAACAGTAAGGAAAAGGAAAAAAGCAAGTTGAAGAAAACCACAAAAATATGTAAGATAGATCTGTACATTCCATGCTATGTTGAAAAGAAATGTACACTTAACATTAGTACATTTCACTAAATGTAAATTTTTTTTTAAGATTTTATTTATTTATTTGACAGACAGAGATTACAAGTAGGCAGAGACAGGCAGAGAGAGAGGGGGAAGCAGGCTCTCTGCACAGAGAGCCTGATGTGGGGCTCGATCCCAGGACCCTGAGATCATGACCTGAGCCGAAGGCAGAGGCTTTAACCCACTGAGCCACCCAGGTGCCCCACTAAATGTAAACTCTATATAAAAAGGAAAGCTTGTAAATCTTTACAAATTCCAGCTCACGATATGCATGCTAAGGATGCCTAGGTGGCTCAGTTGGTTAAGTGTCCAGCTTTTATCTCGGCTCATGTCTTGATCTCATGGTTCTGAGTTCAAGCCCCACATTGCATAAAATTCTTTTTTAAATTTATTTATTTATTTATTTATTTATTATATTTTTAATTTATATATGTAGTTACCTTTACCAGAGCTTTTCTTTCTTTTTCTTTCTTTTCTCTTCTTTTTTTTTTAATTTTTAAAAAAGATATGCATGCTAAACCATTTGGATTAAGTGAAATGATGTCTATAATTGACACTAAAATGCATAAGATGTGTAATAATGGATAGAGAGCTTAGCAGATAAACAGAAAGGTAATAAATCAAGTATACTAAATAAAACATTAATGGAAGACTCAAGGAGGTAGCTTATGGGAAATTACTGTGAAATTCTGTTCACCGTGCTGTGCGCTGGAACTTTTCATAATAAAACATTGGAAAAGAGAGATGGAATAGAAAATACTATTAACACATAAAGGAGGTAAGATTTCAGAAGAAGGAAAGTTAAAAAGAGATAAAAGGGTGCATCACTAGGGGCACCTAAGTAGCCCAGTGGGTTAAAGCCTCTGCGCTTGGCTCAGGTCATGATCCCAGGGTCCTGGGATCGAGCCCCACATCGGACTCTCTGCTCAGTGGGGAGCCTGCTTCCTCCTCTCTCTCTCTGCCTGCCTCTCTGCCTACTTGTGATCTCTGTCTGTCAAATAAATAAATAAAATCTTTGAAAAAAAAAAGGGGGGCATCACTAGAAAGACAATTCTACATGTACGTATACTTAACAACAGAGCTTCAACACACAAGAAGAAAATAATGAGAAATGCAAGGAGAAAACAACAAATTAATAATTATACTGGGAGACCTCAACATTCTCTATCAATATTAGACAGAACACCATTAGAGATATAAAACCCTGATTATAATTAACCAGTACAACTTAATTAAAATTTAATTAATTAATTAATTTTATTAAAATTAAAATACTGCAGCTAGAAAAAACAGAATATATGAGAAGAAAAAATAAAAAAATATACACCATTTCTAGGTTTTAAATTAGAGAAGACTCTGAACACAGTAAAAGTGAAACAAAAGCATCAAAATTCATATGGCACAGTGTTTAAAACAGTAAGGGAATTTGTACCATTAAATGCATATATTTTTTAAAAAGCAATATCTAAAATCCACCTTAATTAGCTAGAAAAAGAAGAGTAAATGAAACCCAAAGAAGATGGTAAGATAAAAATAAAAGTGGCAACCAGTGAAATGGAAAAAGGTGAAACAGCAGAGGAATCAATGAAACCCAAAGCTGGTGTTTTTGAAAGTGATACTAAAATTATTAAACCTCTAAAGAGACTAAACAAGGAAAAATGATGAGACACAAATTATCAACAGAAATGAAAGATGAGAGATCATGAAAAAGCCTACAAAACATTTAAAAAAATCCAGAATATTATGAACAAATTTACACCAATAAATTTGACTATTTAAATGAAATGGGCAAATTCATTAAAGACAAAATTTATCAAAGCAGAGCTAAGGAGAAATAGATAGTCTAAATAGCCTTACATTTATTAAATAAACTGAAGCTGTTAAAACATACATACACACACACACACACACACACACAGAGAAAAAACTACAGGCCCATGACTTTACTGGAGAATTCTATCAATCTTTTAAGAATGAAACTTCAAGAAGACAGAGGAGGTGGGAAAACTTCTCTACTCACTCTGTGTGAGAACAGTATTACTGTGATAGCAAAACTAGAAACATATATAAGAAATCTATAAAAGAACATGCATACTTAATACTGAGGTAAAAACATGGTTGAAATATTAGCAAAAGAAATACAACAAGAAATGCACCAATAAGGTTGGTGCAGTCGCTTAGGCACCCAGCTCTTGGTTTTGACTTGGGTTGTGATCTCATTGGTCAGTCATAGGATCTAGCTCTGCGTTGGGCTCTGCACTCAGTGCAGAGTCTGCTTGAGATTCTCTCCCTCTGCCGCTCCTGCTCATGCTCATTTTCTCTCCCTCTCCCTCTCTCTCTCTAATAAATAAATACATAAATCTTTAAAAAAAGGAAATACAACAACTTATAAAAAGTATAATGTACCATGACTAAGCAACGCTTATTCTAGGAATCCAAGACTGACTTTTCTAGATTACCGAGACAGACACATTAAGAGGCATTTGAAGAAAGGAAGCATCCACCACACCTGGCAGGTGGTCTCAGCGAGTACCAACCCCCTCCCCACCCTGGCAGCCAGGATCCCACCTTCCACACTTGATAGGTGGCCTCAGCTGGAACTGGTGTCCCTCCAAAGTGGCACTTGAGAGTGATGGCTCCTGGGGGGTTGATGGTGGCTAACCTTGCCTACCGGCATACCTGAAACAGTTCCAGCCCAGGCACAATAGGAAGATGCATGCAGCCCACACAAGGGACAGCTCTGGAGGCCTGGTTCTGGTTGACTAGTGGGGACTGCACTTCTGGGCCCCAGAGAGGATGCCTTTTACATAAAGCCACTCCTTCAAGACCAAGAGCAGTAGCTATTCTAATACATAAAAACAAACACAAGGAGAGAAAAAGAGGACACAGAAGAATGTGTGCTAAACAAAATAACAAGACAAAACCTCAGAAAAAGAACTAAACAAACAGAGATAAGCAATCTACCTGATAAAAAGTTCAAAATAATGGCCACAGAGATGCTCATCAAACTCAGGAAAAGAATAAAGACAGTGAGAACTTCAATAGATAAAAAATATTTTAAAAGACCCGATTAGGGCAAAAAGAATACAATAACTATTATTGTATATTTGATGAAAAAAATTGATGTTACAAATATATAAAAAGATATACCATGCTCATGGACTAGAATAATTAATACTGTTAAAATGTCCATACTACCTAAAATGATCTACAGACTCAATACAATATCTATCAAAATATTAATAGCATTTTCTACAGAACTAAAACAAAGAATCCTAATATTTGTATGTAATCACAAAAGACCCCAGACAGCCAAAGTAATCTTGAGAAAAAAGAACAAAGCTAGAGGTACTTGGAAGTAGCACCAGATTTCAAACTATACTACAAATCTATAGCTACAAAGCTAATGAAAACAGCATGGTACTAACACAAAAGAACAAAAACAAAAACAGAAACAAAAACAAAAACAAAAAACTAGGTATACAGATCAGCGGAACAGAAGTGAGAACCCAGAAATAAACCGACACTTACACAGTCAATTAATCTACCATGAAGAATGTAAGAATATACAATGGGGAAAAGATGCAGTCTTCAATAAATGTTATTGGGATAGTTGGACAGCTACATGAGAAAGAATGAACAAAACCACTTCCTTACACCCCACAGAAAAACAGGCTCAAAATAAAGTCCTAAATGTAAAACCTCAAACCCTAAGACTCCTAAAAGAAACCATAGGCAGTAAACTGTAGGACATAAATCTTAGCAATACCTTTTTGAATCTATATCCTCAAGCAAGGAGCAAAATAAAGCAAAAATAAATAACTGGGACTGCATCAAATTAAAAAGCCTATGCACAGCAAAGGAAGACATCAACAAAATGAAAAGGCAACCTAATGAATAGGAAAAGATATTTGCAAATGATATACCTGATAAGTGGTTAATATCTAAAATATATAAAGAACTCATACAACTCAACATATACACACACACACATAAAAACAATCCAATTACAAAACAGGCAGAGAACCTAAACAAACTTTTTACAAAGACAACATACAAATGGCCAGGAGACACATGAAAAAAATGCTCAATGTCACTCATCATCAGGGAAATGTAAATCAAATGAACAATAAGATATCTCCTCACACCAATCAGAATGGCTAGTATAGAAAAGACAGGAAATAACAAGTACTGATGAAAATGTGGAAAAAAGGGAAGCAGCGTGCTCTACTGACATGGGAGTAAAAATTGGTACAACTACTATGGGAAACAGTATAGAGGTTCCTCAAAATGATCAAATAGAGTGACCATACAATCCAGATATTCCACTTCTGGGTATTTATCCAAGAAACTGAAAACACTAATTCAAAAAAGATACATGTACCTCTATGGTAACTACAGCATTATTTACAATAGCCAAGATATGGAAATAACCTAAGCATCCACCGACAGATAAATGGATAAAGATGTGCTGTGTGTGCATGTGTGTTGTGTGAATCACTCAGTTATAAGAAAGGACTAAAATCTTGCCAATATGGATGGACTTGCAGGGTATTATGCAAAGAAATAATTTAGAGAAGGACAAATGCCGTATGATTTCATTTATATGCAGAATCTATAAACAAAATAAAACAAAAACACTCTCAAATATAGAACACAAACTGGTGTTTGCCAGAGGGGAGGGAGGTAGAGTGGATTAGTGAAGTGAAAGCAATAAAGAGATACAAATTTCCAATTATAAAACAGATAAGTCACAAGGAACTAAAGTACTATGAATACTAAAATATAGGGAATATACTCAATAATACTGTAACAAAACACTGGTGACAGGTGGCAACTAGAATTACAGCGCTGATCATTTCATAATGTATATAAATGTTCAATCACTATGTTGTAAAACTAATACTGCATGTCAACTATATTTTAATCAAAAAAAGAAATTATGTTCAATGTTCAATCACTATGTTGTGAAACTAATATAATATTGTATGTCAACTGTATATCAATCAAAAAAAGAAATTAAGGGACACCTGTTGCTCAGTCTTAGGTTAAGTGTCTTGACTCTTGATTTCAGCTAAGGTCATGATCTCAGGGTCATGAGATTGAGCCCTGCCCTGGGCTCTGCACTGAGCATTAAGCCTGCTTAAGATTCTCTCCTTTTCCCTCTGCCCCTCCCCCCTCCGCTTGCACAGACACTCCCTGTGTCTCTCTGTCTCTCTCTAAAAAAAAGAGTGAGAGAAATTATATCCATTTATAATTTTAAAACAGAAATTAACAGATTTGGAAGAAATTAGTAGTTATTTATGTATGGATATGATTGTAAAGGTAGAAAATTGTTAAGAAATCTACAAAAAAGCTACCAGAACTAGTTAAGAGGATTTAGCTAAATCACAGACTAGAAAGTCATTAAATCACTTGAAATTTCATTTATCATGTCATCAGAAAACATGAAATACTTAGGGATAATTTTTTTTAAAGATTTTATTTATTTTTTGACAGAAAGAGATCACAAGTAGGCAGAGAGGCCAGCAGAGAGAGAGAAGGAAGCAGGCTCCCCACTGAGCAGAGTCTGATGCGGGGCTCAATCCCAGGACCCCGAGATCATGACTCAAGCCGAAGGCAGAGATTTAACCCACGGAACCACCCAGGCAACCCCTTAGGGATAAATTTAGCAAAATATATGCTGGATTTGTACAATGAAAAGTATAAAACACTGCTAAGAGAAATTAAAGGAAAACTAAATAAATGGAGAGACATACTATATTCATGTAACAGGAGAAAAATACTAAGATGTCACTGATATAAAGATCCAACACAATCCCAATGAAAGTTCCAAAAGGACTCTTATGAAAAGTGGCAACATGATACTAAAATTTATATGGAAATGCAAGTTAACAGTTAATAGCGAAAACAATTCTGAAAATGCAGAACAAAGTTCAGGAGTTACAGTATCTGATTTCAAGATTCACTACAAAATATAAGGTTATGGTAATCAAAACAGTATGGTATTAGCTTAAGGACAAACACATAGAGGACTGATTCACAAATATGTAATAAGTTGATTTTTTACAAAGAAGCAAAATAATTCCATGGAGAAGCAAGTCTTACAACAAATGATAGAAGAATAACTGACCGTACTAGGATAAAATATGAATCTTCACCCATATCTCATATATCATTAACATGCTAAAATTAACATGAAAGAAATCACAAACTTACACTTAAAAATGAAAAGTACGTAATTTTGAGAAGGAATCAAAGAGGAAAATATTTGCAACCTTGGGGTAAACCAAGATTTCTTAAATAGGACACAGACGTGCGCCGCCCCCCCCCAAAAAGGCAAACATTAAAAAACTGATGAGTAAGACTTTATCAAAATTCAAACCTTCTGACTTTTTGAAAGACAAGATTAAATAAATAAAAAGAGAAGTCAATAAGGAAGAAAACACATAAAAACACATAAACCCGAAAAATGACTTTTATACAAAATAACTATCCTAATTAAATAAAAAGACAAAACTCCCCACACACAAAAAAGAGGAAAAGAAAAAAAAAGAGGAAAAGATTTGAATAAACACACCACAAGGATATATAAATGGCCATTAAGCCCATGAAAAGATGTTTAACCTAATTAGTCACCAGAGAAATGCAAATTCAAGTAACAATGAAATAACACTACACATTTTTTTAAATGGCTGAAATTTTAAAAACTGCCAGTACTATTGCTGAGGACATGAAGAAACTGGAATTCTCATATATTGCTGATGGTAATTCAAAATGTTATAGCCATGCTAGAAAACATTTTGGTAGTTTATTATAAAGCCAATCATCAATCTACATAGGCTCATACATATTACAGAAATTAAGTCGATAATTAATAACCTTCCAAAACAGAAAGCACCACTGGTGGGTTTACAAGTGCATTATACCAATTCTCTACAACCTTTTTTAGAGGATAAAGCAGAAGGAACACTTCCTAATTCAATATATCAGGCCAGCATTACCTTAATACCAACACATGATGTGAAACTACAAGCATCTCTCATAATCATAAATACAAAAGCCATCAACAAACTATTAACAAATAAAATCCAAAAATGTATTAAAAGAATTATATACCATAACCAAGTAGGATTTATCCCAGATATGGAACACTGGTTCAACATTCAAAAATCTACACAATCCATTATATCCACAGGCTTTAAAAATCACATAATCGTAACAAGAGATGCAGCAAAAGTATCTCACAAAGATCCAGCACCCATTCATGATAAAAATTCTCAGTAAATAAGACATAGAGGAGAACTTCACAACTTGATTAAGTGTACCTACAAAAAGTCAATAGCTGGGGCGCCTGGGTGGCTCAGTGGATTAAGCCGCTGCCTTCGGCTCAGGTCATGATCTCAGGGTCTTGGGATCGAGCCCCGAATTGGGCTCTCTGCTCAGCAGGGAGCCTGCTTCCCCCTCTGTCTCTGCCTGCCTCTCTGCCTACTTGTGATCTCTCTCTCTGTCAAATAAAATAAATAAAATCTTAAAAAAAAAAGTCAATAGCTAACATAATACTTAATGGTGAGAAACTATAAGCTTTCACACTAAGGTCAGGTAAAGGCAAGGATATCCCTTCTTACCACTCCTTTTGAACATTGTACCAGAAATTTTAGTTAATGCAGTAAAACAAGAAAAGCAATGAAAAGGTACACAGATTAGGAAGGAAAGAAATAAAACTGTCTTTGTTCACAGATGAAATGATTTCATATAGAGAAAACCCAAAACAAATAATGAAAAAATCCAGGAACTCAGTGATTAGAGCAAGGTTGCAGGATGTAAGGTTAATATACAAAAGATAGTGCTTTCCTATATACCAGCAATGAAGAAATGGAATTTGAAATTAAAGTTAAACATGCACATACCATATGGCCCAATAATACCACTTCTAGATATTTTTCCAAAGGAAATGAAAACATCTTTCTACACAAAGACCTGTACAGAAATATTTATAACAAATTGATTCATAAGCCAAAAATAACCCAAACATCCATCAATAAGTAAATAACCTGTAGCCTATCCATACAGTGGAATAGTACTCTACAAACATAAAGTACCTGGAACACATAAACATGAATGAATCTCAAAACTGTTAAACTGAAAATTACATAAAAGAACATATTATGTGATTTCATTGACATGAAACTTTAAAAAAGACAAATATAATCTATGCTGATAAAAGCAGATCATAGATTCCCTATAGCTAGGTATACAGGGTTGAGGACTGACCAAAGAAGTACTGATTAAAGTTTTCTACATCTTAAATGCGGCAATGGCTACTAGGAAGTATACTTTTGATAAAATCCTTTGATTGCGAACTTAGTATAGGAAATACATCATATGTAATTGGTGGTTATGCAAATGTATATTAAATTTCGTGGAAAAAAAAATTTCTTGGGAAATGGGGCACCTGGGTGGCTCAGTCAGTTAAGCATCTGCCTTCAGCTTGGGTCACGATCTCAGGGTCCTGGGATCAAGCCCCAGATCAGGCTCCCTGCTCAGCAGGGAACCTACTTCTCCTCCTCCTCCTTCCTCTCCCTCTCCCTGCTGCTCCCCTGCTTGTACTCTCTCTGTCAAATAAATAAATAAGATCAAATAAATGAATGAATGAATGTATTTCTTGGAACAGTTTACTTAGGCAAAACCATTGCAAGTGGCTAAAAATGGTGGAATGAACATATTTCTTCAATAAAATGACATGAAAGAACAAAAAAGTTATAATCCCATAGGTGAAAAAGAAAAAAGAGGAAGATCTTGGCAGAAATGAAGCGTTAACAAAACTGTGAAAGCTATAAGGTATATGGACAAATGTCACATGACGTAACAAAATAAAGAAGGTTGAAACTTAAGTTCCCGTAGAGAAGAAAAATAACAAGAACCACATATTTGATATTCCTCAGAAGTTTAAGGACAAGGAGGCATCAGTTAACACAAATAGTTCAGGAGAAGTGTGGAGTGAAAGCCAGAAAATTGGTTGAAAGGCTAAATAAGAAAGAGTCACACCTACCAGATCGCCAAATTAGTCCATTATTAAAGTAAGATGACTAACCCAATTGAAAATCTCTGGGAAGTATAGTGCATGGGAAAATAAGTATCTATGAAGTAAGAGATCCAAAACAAGAAATGGGTGAGGTGAGGAAATTCCCAGAAGAGTGAAAGTAATGAAACAGACCAGATTAGAAGTGGGGGAAAAAAGGCTCCAAGAGCATCATTTCAAAAAAAAAAAAAACAAAAAAACTAACCTGATCATTCACTTGATGTGTTAAAGTTACTGAGGAATTTTAGGGTTCTGCCAAATATACAGGAAATTAAGTAGTCAAAAGTATGCAGAAAGTAAGACAAAAAAAATCCAAAACATTATTAATTCTAGGAAAAGCAAACAAAAAAGGACAAAGGAATGTAATCATCATGCACTATGTGTATATACACATACATATATGTGTATGTATGAGAAATATATGCAATATACACTATGTAGCCCTTTTGTGAATATTTAAATAGATACAGGCATGCAAACAGTGACAAATAATTCCACCAGAACTGAGGTATAACCACACTAAGAGAATGGGAGGAGGAAAGTCTGTCTTTGTCAGGCAGTATATGACAAATTCACAACTATCATACAACAATGGTAATGTTTAAAACTGAAAAATAAAAAATAAAATTATATGCCTACTAAACAGAAACATAAAGTAAAAGCAAAGAATAGCTAGAAGAACTGAGTCATCATCTTTGAGTACAGTCTGGGTAAAATGGAAGACTACTGATTTTTCAATACAGCTTTATGGTAATACTTGATTTTTAAAAAGCACATGGATTCAATTTAGTAAACGAAAAGAATTAATTAGAAAATAAACATAAAACAATGAAATGTACGGGGAACATGTTAATATATATTTAAATTACATGAAATAAGAGGGGAAGGAAAATACAGCATATACAGTCACATACAGTGACTGCAGTTATGTGAAAAACATGTATATATACTGATAGGGATCAGAAGAAGAAAATGATAATATAGAATTTTAATGTCTACTTATCAAATGCTATTATTCAAATTTTTAAATAAAATTTAAATAACATCACAAAAAGAGACACCTACTCTTAGATGTACCTCTAAGTAAGATGTAAGATGAGGTATATATTACCACCCATGAGTATTTTTGCCAAGAACTGAATCTAAATCTGGTCAGACCTCTATATCCAACAGTTTAAAGAACATATAGGAACCAGTGAAAATACACCACAGAAATGGGATCGGCAAAGCTCAAAATATAGGAAATTCTACACAAATAATCTAGCTTTTTAAACTCTTGTACAATAAGAAGAAAATGGAAAAAGGAAAACTTCGTTTTTAAAATGAAAATAGACATGAGGTACAACATCCAAATGCAATGTAACAGGTACTAAGACTTTCTTAATTTCCTAATTCATACCACACGTTTTTAAAACCATTGTATTTGGGCACCTGGGTGGCTCAGTTGGTTAAGCATCCAACTCTTGGTTTGGCTCAGGTCATGATTTTGGGGTCATGGGATGAAGCCCTGCACCAGGCTCGGAGATCAGTGGGGAATATATTTGGGATTCTCTCTGTCCCTCCCGACCACCCACGCTTTCTCTCTTTCTCAAATAAGTAAATAAATCTTTACAAACCACTAATATGTTTCTGAGGAAAATGAAAGAATTTGGAATATTAGCTAGATATTTGATGATACTATGGAATTAATGATAATTTTTAAGTATAATAATGGTACTGTAATAATGTCTAAGGGTATTTATCTTTTGACAATATAGTCTGAACTATATATATACAGAATGAGATGATTTCTGAGACTTCTCCAAAGTAATCTGAAGAAAATAGATGAAACAAGATGGCCATGTGTTGGTAACTGCTGAAGTTGAGTATCTAGTACATGGAGATTTGTAGTACTATTCCCTCTGCCTGTAAATGTTCTTGAAAACTATCATGATTAAAAAAGAAAGTTTATTTAAAAAATTAAAATCTTTGGGACGCCTGGGTGGCTCAGCCAGTTATGTGGCTACCTTCAGCTTAGGTCATGACACTAAAGTTCTGGGATCAAGTCCCACATCAGGTTCCTTGCTCAGCAGGGAGCCTGCTTCTCTCTCTGCCTGCCTCTCCCCCTCCCCCTGCTTGTGCGTGCACACTTACTCGCTTTCTCTTTTTCTGAATTAAAAGAAAATAAAAGGCTTAACCAAAAAAAATTAAAATCTTTTATGAATTTAAGCAATATATTTAAATATTTAAAATATTTAATTAATATTTATTATTTAATTTTATTTATTTTTATTATTTAAATTATATTTAAAGATTTAAAGATTTTTCTGCCCCAGGTAAAACAAAATCACTTTGGTGAGAATTCAAGAATCTTAAGTCATTTCGTGTATCTAATTATACTAATATAGCCTAATGAAGATTTTTAAGTTGCATAAAATAGAGTTGAGTGGGTGGCCCAGTCAGTTAAACATCCGACTCTTGATTTTAGCTCAGGTCATGATCTCAGGGTCATAGGATCAAGCCCCACGTTGAGCTCTACACTCAGTGCAGAGTCTGCTTGTCCCTCTCCATTTGCTCCTTTCCCACTTGCATACTCGCTTGCTATCTCCAAAATAAATAAATAAAATCTTTTGAAATTAAAGTTATATAAAATATTGTTAATAGGGAAAAGCAAGTATAATTAAAAATCTGTGGGGATTATAACATTCTATTCTTAAAATACTGAGTAATATATGTGTGTGTGAAGCTATTAAAGTCCTATTTTTTGAAATCATAAATAAAAACTGGTTTACCTCTCTCAATTTTTCTCGTTCACGTTCCCTCTCAGCAATACGTTTTCGCCTCTCCTCCTCTTCCTTAAGAGCATTCTGTGTCTCAGTTCTTAGTTTATCATCTTTAAGAATTTTTCTAATTTTCTTTCTGCCTTTTCCAGGAGACTTGGAATCATCATTTTCATCTTCTTCTTCTTCCTCTTCATCTTCCTCCTCTTCTTTATCCTCTTCAGAATTACTCTATGGAATTTAAATGATCAAAGGTAAATACCACAAAGTTGTCTAATTTACCCATTTCATATTCCAATAATTAATATACTAAGAAAAGGTTAAAGAAAACATACTGAGAAGCTTTAGATTATACTTCGCAATAAAAAAGAGCATTTAAAAACACCCCAGAAAAGGGGGCAAAGAAATGCAACAAGCATCTCTCCAAAGATGATACAGAAATATTCAGTTAATCATGTGAAAAGATGTTCAACATTACTTGTCATTAGGGAAATTTAAATCAAAACCATAAAGGAGATACTATCTTGTACCCATTAGGATGGGTATTAGAAAAAGACAAAAAAAAAAAAAGTAACAAGTTTTGGTGAGAATTTGGAATAACCAGAACCCTGGTACACTGGGAAAACAATGTGATGGTGCCTCAAAAAGTTAAACATAGAATTACCAGATGCTCCACCAATTCCGTATTTCAGATTATAACCAAAATATATAAAGCAGGGACTAAAATATTTCTACACCCACATTCACAACACCATTACTCAAAATAGCCTAAGATGGAAACAATCCCAATGTCCATCAACAAAAGAATGGGTAAACACAATGATATATACATACAACAGAATATTATTTAGCATTAAAAAGAAGGAAATTGTGATATAGTCTACAATATGGATGAACCCTGAAAACATTGTCAGTGAAATAAACCACACACAAAAGGACACATAACTATATGACTTTTGTTAATATGAGGTACCTAAAATAGGCAAAATCATAAACAGAGAAATTAGATGAGGTTACAAGGGGCTGGGTACAGAGTTTCCAATTTTGAGTTTAATTAAGACCACTGAAATGTACTGTTAATTTGATTAAGACCACTGAAATGTACAGTTAAAGGATCATTTTTTAAAAAGACCACTCCCATCCCTGGCCAAGGATGTTACAGATTCATGTTACAGATTCATTCTTTACTCACAGAGTGAAACATATTACAGAGAATTTCTACTTTACATAATCCTGCTTATATATAAGAAACAAATTTGCTAACATCACTTCTGGAAGAAATCTACTCACACGTGAGTCATTATTCAGAAAAAAATGTTTTATGTCTTCAAAAAATAGAACACTACACATCAACTTTATAGGCCCAAGAGCGTAAAACAATGAAAAAGAGCAACTTAAAATTTCCATCAGATTTAGTTAAGAAACAGAAAAAAAAAAGATAATGTGTCATAATATTTCTGCATACTTATACATTCAGTAAGTCAATCCTTCTACAAAAGTGTTAAAAGTGTTAAAAATAAACCAGCAGAATTAAACTAATGAATGGAATGCAGAAAAGGAAGTAACATATTTAGTACACTCTACTATAGTTATAATTCAAGCACATAATAAATGTCATTACCTTGTTTTCACTGGATGAGTCTTCTTGAACCTTAATGCGTCGCCTTTTCTTTTTCTGTTTATAACTCCGCTGATTTTCTTCCAACTCTGCTTTCTTTGCAGACCTAAAAAAACATTTAAAATGCAAAATGAAATACTTCATGATGAATTTCCTTAAATTAATTACATACTATTCTACAGCTTATTTACCTTTGCACACATTCCTAAAAAAGAAAAGGAAAACAAAAAGCAAAAAAGAAAATCTTCACTAGATAACCCTTAATTTTAATCCAACAATCAATATTTTAAGTTATAGAGAGGGGAGGTTTGGCGTAAATAATAAAATGGATGAGGGGACCTGGGTGGCTCAATTGGTTAAGAAACCAACTCTTGATTTTGGCTCAGGTCATAATCTCAGGTCACAGGATGCAGCCCCACGTGGAGTCTGCTTTGAATTCTCTCTCTCCTTCTCCCTCTGCCCTTCACCCCAACTCACTCATGCTCTAAAATAAATAAAATTAAGAAAAAAAGATGGAGGACCTTTAGAAATATTAGTAGCTAATATACAAATGAAAAATATTCACCATCTCTTAGAAGAAAACAGTAACAACAACTTCTGGCAAAAAAAAGTACTTCTGGGCTTATAAACTGGTGGACAAAGTTACATATATAAAGACAGTACATTCAGGTCATAAATAACAGACATACAAATCAATGAAAGAGAAATATTGAGTCCAGAAATAAAACATTACATTTGTGATCCACTGATTTTTCCACTAGAGTGTCAAGAAAATGCAACAGGTAAAATTATCTTTTTTGGGGCGCCTGGGTGGCTCAGTGGGTTAAGCCGCTGCCTTCAGCTCGGGTCGTGATCTCGGGGTCCTGGGATCGAGTCCCATGTCGGGCTCTCTGCTCGGCAGGGAGCCTGCTTCTCTCTCTGCCTGCCTCTCTGTCTACTTGTGATCTCTCTGTCAAATAAATAAGTAAATAAATCTTTGGGGGGGGAATTATCTTTTTAATAAATGGTGCTGAGACAACTAGTTATCTACATGCAAAGCAATGAAGTTGGACCCCTATCTTACATCATATATAAAAATTAACTCAAAATGGATCAAAATCCCCCTAAGATGTAAGTTCTACCTAACAGACTACTCACTATTCCATTGTTGAAAAGTGAAAAAATGATGGTTTACATATTATGCTGGGGGGAGAAAAAAAAATGACCTCTATAAGATAAGTTTGAAAATATGTATGACAGGAGGGAGTTAAGATGGCAGAATAGTAGAAGGACTCTAGGCTTCCACACCCCTCAAACATAGGTAAATAATTATCAAATCATCCTAAATACCCAAGGAACAGACCTGAAGGCTGATAGAGCAAACATCACAATTAGAGGGAAGAGAAGAGGGCACATTCAGGAAGGGAGCAGTGTGGAGAGGGGGTTTGGGGAGAAATGTATCATGGGTGCTGCAGCAGTAAGGGAGTCCTGGTGGCAGAGAAAGGCGAGAGAGAGCAGAGCACACAGGGATATGCACAAGATGAATACTGCCCCAAAGCCACTGTATGGGAAAACAAAAGGGGATGATTTTCATGAATTTTTGCAAGCAGAAGGACTCAAAGACTGGAGTTTTAAAGGCCCCTGGGCTTCGCTAGGATAGATACCTGAGGGCGCTGCCCTACTCCTAGACAGAAGGCAGGCAAACAAGCAACTTACAGGCAGATGACACAATTTGAGGCTTGCCTAAGGTGCAATGGGAGAGACTGTTCCCTCCTCCTGGAGTGCATTTATGAGAGGTGGCATTGTATGTGCAGGGAGAAGAGAACCAGGGAGTGCCATCCCCCCGACATCACACACCTCAGCATAGGCGCAGTCACAGCTGCTGAGGGCAGCTAACCTGAACACTGGGTATTTGGCCTGATTTACTCCAAATCCGATGACCCTGCACTCTGGAGTGACCACTCTTCTGGGTCAAACTTGCATTAGTCCAGGCGTTAGTCAAACTTGCATTATTAGTCCATGCGGCAAGACCCTCCCAGAGAAGACTGGTGCTGATCCCCACCACACCAGGTCACTAAAGTTTGGAATTTAAAAAGTCAGCAGACTTAGCTGGGTAGAGCCCAAAGTGCAATACATTGCCAGGCAGGCAAGCAACCTGGAGACAGTGTGAAAAAAATGATCTGAAAAACACCTAGAATGTATGAAGGGAAATTATTCACTCATCTGGGAGTGCTTCATTGAGAGTAGCAAGCACAGACTCCCCTCCACAAGGAAAAAAGACCTAGCTGACATCATTTCCTTCAGCCACCCCTTAGCATAAACCAACTTTAGGAAATCGTACAGCACCAACAGTGGTTACCTAATCTGCTTATACCGAGTCTCACACCCTGAGCTACAGTGTTACTGCTTTTCTCAGGCAAGTATCACTAAGGACCAGCCCAGGAGACCTCTTCCCCAGGAGACCAGCACAAACCCAGGCACACAAGACATCTACTTACTACAGTGTGCTGCAAAGCTTCCATTCTAGTAGAAACAGCATCACGTCTCTTTTAGAAAGCAAATCAAAGCACAGGTCTTTAAACTTGCCACACTGGCCACGTTCCAAATACCAGGCAAGGAGAACCTCTACAGACAACTAAACTGAGGGACAGAGCAACCAAAATCCAGCAGCAGAGTGCACTCAGCACACACCAGAGACACTTCCTGAAGCACAGGCCCTGGACAGTGTATGACCTCTTCTTCATAAAGCTGTAACTCTCAGGCAGAAAATATAAAAGGCTTCTCTAACACACAGAAGACAGAAACCTAGACAAAATACCAAGAGATGGAGAAATTCATCTCAAAAGAAGAAAAACAAGAAAAGTTCATGGACAGAGATCTAACAGAAACAGGTATAAGTAAGATGCCTGATGGAGAATTTAAAGCAACAATCATAAAGATACTCAATGGACTTCAGAAAAACATGGAAGACATCAGAAAAACCCTTATTAGAAATAAAAAAGGTAAAAAGACAATTAGGCAGAAATTAAAAATGTAGTAACTAAGATTCAAAAGAGACTGGATGTAATTACCACAAGGATGGAAGAAACAGACATAGAAGCAAGTCATGTAGAAGACAATTATGGAAAATAATGAAGCTGAACAAAAGAGAGGAAAAATAATGATAGATCACAAGAGTAGACTCAGGGAATGCAGTGACTCCAACAAATGTAATAACATTTGTATCACGGGAGTATCAGAAGAATACAAATTAAAGGGGGCAGAAGGTATATCTGAGAAACTAATAAAGGAAAACTTCCCTAATCTGGGGAATAAAACAGACATATAGATCCAGGAAGCACAGAGAACTCCCATCAACATAAATAAAAGCAGGATAACAAGATACACTGAAGTTAAATTTGTAAAATATAGTCACAAAGAAAAACTCAAAAGCAGAAGACAAACGAAATCCTGAACTTACAAGAGAAGATGCAAAAGAATAGCAGTAGATTTCTCCAAAGAAACCTGACAGGCCAGAAGTCAGTGGCATGATATATGAAACATGCTGAATGGGAAAAATATGCAAACAAGAATACTCTATCCACAAAGGCTATCATTTAGAAGAGAAGTAGATATAAAGAGTATCCCAGACAAACAAAAACTAAGGGAGTTCATCAGCACTAAAACAGCTCAGGAAGAAATATTAAAGAGGACTTTTTGAGTGGGAAAGAAAGACCAAAAGCGAAAAAGACTAGAAAGGAATGGAGAAAATCTCCAGAAACAACAACAAAACAAGTAATACAAAGGCACAAAATCCATATATATCAATAATCACTCTGAATGTAAATGGATGAAATGCTCCAATCAAAAGACAAAGGATGTCTAAATGGATAATAAAACAAAACCCATCTATATGCTACCTATAAGAGTCATTTTAGACCTTAAAGCACCTGCAGATTGAAAATGAGGAGATGGAAAAACATTTATGCTGTAAATGAATGTCCAAGAAAGCCAGAGAAACAATACTTATATCAAGCAAACTAGACTATAAACCAAGACTGTAATAAGAGATAAGGAAGGGCATTGTATCATAATTGAGGGGTCTAACAAACAAGATCTACTAATTATAAATACTTATGCCCCCAACTTGGGAGCACCCAAATACATAAAACAATTAATAACAAACATAAAGAAACTCATTTACAATAATACAATAATACTATGGAATATTAACACCTCACTTACATCAATGGACAGATCATCTAAGCAGAAAATCAACAAGGAAACAATGGCTTTGAATGATAAATGGAAACAGATGGACTTAAAAGATATATTCAGAACATTATATCCTGAAGCAACAAAACACATATTCAAATGTACATGGGACATTCTACAGAACAGATCACATAACTAGATCACAAATCAGGGCTCAACAAGTACAGAAAGACTTAGATCACACAATGCATCTTCTCTAACCACAAGGCTACGAAACTTAAAGTCAACCACAAGAAAAATTTAGGAAGACCACAAATACAAGGTTAAAGAACTAAAGAATGAATGAGTCAAACAGGAAATTAAAAAAGAAATAAAAAACACATGGAAACAAATGAAAATGAAAACACAACAGTCCAAAACCTCTGGGATACAGCAAAAGCAGTCGTAAGATGGAAATATACAGCAACACAAGCCTACCTCAAGAAGCAAGAAAATTCTCAAATAACCTAACTTATACCTAAAGGATCTAGAAAAAGAACAACAAATGAAGCCTAAAGCCAGGAGAAGAAGAGAAATATAAAGATTAGAGCAGGAATAAATGACAAACAAAAAAAAAACAGCTGAAAAGATTAAAAAACTGAAGGTGGTTCTTTGAAACACTTAATAAAACTGATAAACCCAGAGTCAGGCTTATCAAAAAGAAGAGAGAAATGATACAGATAAACAAAATCACAAATGAGAGAAGAGAAATAACCAAAACCACAGAAATACACAGAAATACAATTATCAGAGAATATTATGAAAAACTATATGCCAGCAAACTATACAATCTGGAGGAAATAAATTCCAAGAAACGTATAAACGTCCAAAACTGAAACAAGAAGAAATAGAGAATGTGAACAGACCAATAGTCAGCAAAGAAATTGAATTAGTACTCAAATATCTCCCAACAAACAAAAATCCAGGGCCAGATGGCTTCACAGGGGAATTCTACCAAACATTTAAGGAAGAGTTAATGCCTATTCTTCTGAAACTATTCCAAAACATAGAAATGGATGAAAAACTATCAAATTCATTCTATGAGGCCAGTATTATTCTGGTACCAAAACCAGACAAAAACTCCATTAAAATAGAAAACTACATATAGGCCAATATCCCTGATGAACATGGATACAAAAATTCTCAACTACTAAGAAATCTAATCCAACAGTACATTAAAAGACTCACTGACCATGATCAAGTGGAATTTATTCATGGGCTGCAGGGGTGGTTCAAAATTCACAAATCAGTCAATATCCATTCATGATAAAAACCTTCAATAAAGGGATGGACAGGGGCGCCTGGGTGGCTCAGTGGGTTAAGCCACTGCCTTCGGCTCAGGTCATGATCTCAGGGTCCTGGGATCGAGCCCCGCATCGGGCTCTCTGCTCAGTGGGGAGCCTGCTTCCTCCTATCTCTCTCTGCCTGCCTCTCTGCCTACTTGTGATCTCTCTCTCTCTCTGTCAAATAAATAAATAAATAAATCTTAAAAAAAAAAATAAAGGGATGGACAGATAAAGAGAATTTGGCATATATATATGAAATATTACTCAGTCATCCAAAAGAATGAACTCTTGCCATTTACAATGACGTGTTTAGAGCTAGAGAGTATTATGCTAAGCAAAACAGTCAGTCAGAGGAAGACAAATACCGTATGATTTCACTCACATGTGGAATTTAAGAAACAAAACAGGTGAACATAGAAAAAAAAGAGGCAAACCAGAAAACAGATTCTTGACTGTAGAAAACAGACCGAGGGTTACTGGAGGGGAAATGGGCAAGGGGGACTAACCAGGTGATGGATACTAAAGAAGGCACTTGTTATGATGAGCACTGGGTGTTATACGTAAGTGATGAATCACTAAATTCTACTCCTGAAACTAACGTTACACTGTATGTTAACTGGAATTTAAATAAAAGCTTGGGGGAAAAGATGAAAATATGTATGACAAAAGTCTTAAAATTGTGTAACTTAGACTCAACAATGTCACTTTTAGTAATTTACTCTAAATGAGTGTCAATATACCCATATGCATATAAATGTGTATGTGTATAACATTGTGTAATAAAAATATTTCCATATCTCTGTTGTGTATATTATACAAATATTTTTTAAGACTTATTTATTTGTGGGGGGGGATAGAGGGAGACAGAGAGAGAGAGAGAGAGAGAGTCCCAAGTAGACTCTACCCTGAGTGCAGAGCCTGATGTGGAGCTTGATCTCACAACCCTGAGATGAGGACCTGAGCCAAAACCAAGAGTCAGATGCTTAACTGACTGTGCCACCCAGGTGTCCCTACAAATATTTTTTATGACAACAGTATTTATACCAGAAAACACTGAGAACTATCTAAACATACAAATCTAGAAGCTTATCATAAACGTCACAGGGAAAAAAAAGGATCAAAGTCCTACATATAATAGGTAAAACTATAAAACTTGTCAATGAAAAGAACAATAAATCTACATGACCTTGGATTAGGCAATGGATTCTGATATGGGTCTTATATCCAGAATATATAAAGCACTGTTATGAATAAACAATAAAACAGTTGCTGTGTTTTCACAGCAACAATAAATCAACAATTAAAAAAACAACAAAAAATCAACAGCAAAAACAATTAAAAATTGGGAAAAGAATTTATTCATTCAGACAGATGTTTCTCCAAAGAAGATATACAAATGGCTAGAGTAAGCACATGCAAAAATGCTCGACATCATTAATCATTTGGGAAAAGTAAATCAAAATCACAATGGCCCATTACATACTCACTAGGTTGGCTATAATAAAAAAAAAAAAAGGTTTGTGGAGGAACCTGGGTGGCTCAGTGGGTTAAAGCCTCTGCCTTCGGCTCAGGTCATAATCCCAGGGTCCTGGGATCGAGCCCCACATCAGGCTCTCTGCTAGGCATGGAACCTGTCTCTCCTCTCTCTGTGCCTGCCTCTCTACCTACTTGTAATTTCTGTATGTCAAATAAATAAAAATAAAATATTTTTTTAAAAAGTATGTGAAGATGTACAGAAATCAGAAGTCTGGTGCATTGCTAGTGGAAATGTAAAATGATAAGCCACTGTGCAAAACAGTCTGACAGCTGCCTTAGAAAGCTGAGCATAATGTTACCATATGACCCTATAATTCCACTTACAGATATATTCCTATGAATGAATATGAAAATATATGACTATGTAAAAATCATATACAAATATTCACAGAAGCATTATAAATAATAGCCAAAAAATGGAAACAACCCAAATGTCTACCAACAGATGAAAAAACGGCAATTAAAATGTGGTACTATCTATACAATGGAACATTATTCAGCCAATCCAAGTAATAAAATAGCCAGGTAACCACAGCAAGATGACAGACTAGGAAGTTCCAGGCTCTTGTTCTCCCACAGAAACACAGAATACACAACATATGGTAAAAAGTAACTTTATGAGAACTCTAGAAACCAGTTAAGAAACTTTAGCAACCAAGTTAGCACCTAATCAAAAGTCACACTTAAAATAGTTGGATATTTTGTAGTGTTTCTGCTTATACTTGTTGTACCCTCTTTCCTGCTCAACTCAAGGAGGTCAGTAGGAAGCTGCCCAATTCTCAGCTCCTCTGCCAGGAGTGAACTTGCTGGCAATGTTCTGGCTTTTCTACGGGCTGCCCAAGGGACAGGATTCTGTCTCCCTTAACTCCGAGCACAAAAGCACATAAGAAGAGGCTTAACATCACTAACCACTAGAAAAAATACAAATCAAAACCACAGTGAGATAGCACCTCTCAGTATTTAGGATGGTTAGATCCCCTCCCACCCCATTAAAAAAAAAAACCCCAGAGAAGAACAAGTGGTGGTGAGGATGTAGAAAGAGGAGAATATGTGCTGTTGGTAAGAATGTAAAATGGTATAGCCACTACAAAAAACAATGTGGCAGTTCCTCAGAGTTAAACACAGAATTACCATATATGATCCAGCAATTCCACTTCTGGGTATAAAACCATAAGAACTGAAAGCAGGGACTGAACAGATATTTGTACACCCATGTTCACATCAGCAAAGGGTGTAAGTAAGCCAAGCGTTCAATGATGGATGAAGAGATAAAATGTGGTACATGCAGACAGGAGAATATTATTTAACCTTAAAAAGGAAGGATACTGTGATCCATGCTGCAACATGGATGACACTTGAGATACTGTACTAAGTGAAATAAGCCAGCCACAATAAGACAACAAATGTGTAAGATTCCACTAATATAAGGTACCTACAGGAGTCAAATTCAGAGACAGAAGGTAGAATCGTAGCTTCTTAAGGATGTGGGGAAGGTGGAGTTACTGTTTAATGTGTAAAGAGTTTGTTTTGCAAAATCAAAAAACTTGTAGAGATTGGTTGTAGAATGATGTGAGTGTACTTAACACTACTGAACTGTATACTTAATTTGTAAGATAGTAAAGTTTACGTCACATGTATTTTATGATCATCTAAAAATATTTTTAAAAGATAAAGGTACCAATACAAGATATGCATGAAGTTTGAAAACATGATGCTAACTAAATCATTAAAAAAATACTATATGAAACCAAACATATAAAATGTCCAGAACAGGCACATCAATATACAAAGTAGATTAGCTTTTGCCAGGGAACGGAGGGCAGGAAAAATGGGAATGACTGCTAGTGGGTACAGGGTTTCTTTCTGTGGTGGTAAAAATATTCTCAAACTAGATCATGGTGGTGGCTGAAGAACTTTGTGAATATTCTAAAAACCACTTATTCTACACTTTAAAATGGTGAGTTTTCGTGTTATGTGAATTCTCAGTTTTAAAAATCTCTCCTTGTATCCCATTGTTATTTCCCTAATGTACAGTATGTTGCTATACTCCAGGCACAACCTGGTTTAAGTGCTAATCTAAAAAGATCTAAAATGTTTTAAAATTTTTAAGATTGACACCTATGCAGACACATATATCACATTCACACAAACACAAACAGCCCATTTGTTAAGTTATAAAAAGATAATATTATTCTGGGGGAAATACACTAGATCTTAGCCAAAAGGCCAAGATGGAATATTTTGGAGGAAACAAAAAAGTTCTTAGAATGGTTAGTATTATCTAAAATACTACACTAAGAAGTAAGCAGAATTTTAAATAACTACTACCAGTAGCTATGTGTATTAAGAGAACAAACAAATCTTAATTACTATAATACTAGTATATAATTAACATTCAGTGAACATTTACTATCTGCCAAGTAGGCATATTATAAACCCATTCAATGTCCATAATAACCAATTAAGTACTATTGTAATCCCCATTTTTAAAAAGAAACTGAAGCACAGAGTATTCATACAAAGAGCAAATAGTAAAGCCAGGAGGTAGTTTGTCTACAGAGTCTCTTATTTACTAAACTATAGCATCCCCCTATAACAACCAAAAAGTACAGTCAAAAGTGTTTTTGCAGTCTGAAAGCCCACCTAATTTATAAGACATAATTCAACCATATATGTTTATATGTATTTTTTTATTTTCATAATTAGTATCAAATCAAAATATTAAATATTTTATTAGTAATAGCAACCTTTCTATAAATAACTTGAAGCATTGTTATTCATATGAATTCTTACAATTTTTGAAAAAGTGATACAATATTTACCTTGTTCTGGGCCGCTGTTCATCTTCAGATTCACTAACTTCTTCACTAACTCCTGATTCCTGGAAATCAGAATCTTCAGAATCTTCACTGCTCACTTAAATAAAAAAAAAATACTAAGTTATTAAATACTTCCCAACAGAAATTCAATTCACCAAATTTCTCAATACTTTCACATTAAAACATGGACCACTGTGAGACTATCTATAGTATCTATACATTCGTGGATATTTCACTCATATAAATGAGACCAGTTAATGATTCAAATAGTATTTATAAAAATAATTCAAATGTAGGGGTGCCCAGGTGGCTCAGTGGGTTAAAGCCTCTGCCTTCGGCTCGGGTCGTGATCTCAGGGTCCTGGGATGGAGCCCCACATCAGGCTCTCTGCTCCGCTGGGAGCCTGCTTTCCTTCCTCTGTCTGCCTGCCTCTCTGCCTACTTGCGATCTCTATCTCTGTCAAATAAATAAATAAAATCTTTAAAAAATAATAATAATTCAAATGTATTCTAACTATGGTTATAAAACTATGGTTCTATATTGAAATGTAAGTATTAATTGCGTGTGAATTAACAAAATGAAAATTTAACTATCAAAACAAATTCAATAGTACCAAAGGTGAATTAATAGAATTCTAGTTATTCAAAACAAGCAGAAGAGGCTGACCAAGATGGAGTAAGGGCAAATAAGGACTCTTCTGCCATTTATGACAACTAGAAACTATGAATAGAACACATAAAGAAGTGACCTAAGCACTATGAAAAGGAAACAACAGCAGGCAAACTGGGGACTGAAATAAAAACCTGAATAATGACCCCTATAAAATTGGGGTTGAGGCAGTGAGTGTCCCAGGTTTTTTTCCCCTCCTTTCTTCCTGGTTTCAACAAGAAGGCAGGCTGAATTCCAAAACTATTGCAGAGGGTGCAAAACTGGGAGAACTCCGTTTCTAGCCATTGCACTGAGAAAAGGGAGCTGGGCCCTACAAATAATGAGAATAAAGGGAATCCCCAATTTTATTTTTTCTCTCAAAAATTTTATTCTTCTGTACCAAAGCTGCTGTGACACAGGTATCCAAAACCCCAGGAGAATACCAATCTTTCTGGCCAGAGGAAGCCAGGCAGGGAAAATACAAGATGAGCTTGAAATATCTTGTGGTGCCAAAAAGTAAAGCAGTGCTCAGAACATTATGGGGGTATATTCAAAGGACACGTGATCCAACTTGAAGGAGCTTCCAATAGCCAAAGCTAAAACAATCTAAGTGACAAAATGAGTAAGTGGGTCACAACTCATAAAATAAAATATCTATAAACCCATATTAACGTAAGTAATGGGATAAATAAATAAGGGAAAACAGACAGCCCTTCCTTACCATTACTAACTATATAAGTAATGAAAGAAGTAGAAAATCACTGCTAGATAAATGTCACAGTAATTGCTTCAGGCAAGATGAATGCTAGAATTAGTGGGCTGAAGTATGATGAGACACAGGATATTTGAATAGTTTCTCTCCACAAGATATTAATTCAATGTGAATAGAAAAATAGATATTTTTGCAGTAGAAAAACCCAGCAGACACCAAATGAACAAAGCAATCAATATTATTACCAGTAATAAGACCTATTGCCATCATATAACCTTGGTGTATGATTAAATGTCACTTTTGTAGTACTCTTGTCAAAATGCATAATAATCTCAATCTAATTATAAGAAAACATTAGACAAATACATACAGATGGACAGTCCAGAAACTAAGTGATAAATAGTCTTCAAAACTGTCAAGATCATGAAAAAAAAGAGACTGTCACAGATTGGAGTAGACTAAGGAGACATCACAACTAATAGCAATGTGGCATCCCTATATTGGATTCTGGAACAGAAAAGACATTAGTGGGAAAACAAATAAAAAGCACGTAAGATCTATAGTTTAATTCAGAGGTCAGAAAACATTTTATGTGAGAAGTCTGATGGTTAAGTATTTTCAGCTTTGTAGGCTATACGGTCTCTGTTGCAACTACTTACCTCCACTCAACGTTGCCACTATAAACACATGAAAACAGTGAGTGAGTAAGAAGTTGGCAAGTATAATGTGATTCTGGTATAGCCTTCAGATATAGTTAGCCAACCCCCAGTTTAACTAATTAGTGTTGTATCAATGTTAACCCTGGTTTGGGTTATCATACTATAGTAAGCTTAAAGTGTAAAATTAGGGAAGCTGGGTAGAAGTTATATAGGAACCCTGTACTGTTTTTACAACATTTGTTTAAACCTAAAATTTCAAAAAAAATTTGCTGAATGGGAAGAAATCAGAGAGGAAGACAAACCATGACAAACTCTGGACTCTGGGAAACAAACTGAGGGTTACAGAAGGGAGGAGGTGGGGGGAGGGGGTAACCAGGTGTATTAAAAAGGGCATGTGATGTGATGGGCACTGGGTGTTATATGCAACTAATGAAACACTGAACACTATATCAAAAATTAATGAGGTACTAAATGTTGGCCAACTGAACATAAAAAAATTGCTAAAGATCATGACCTGAGATCAAAATCTCTTATCTGTTCTATCTAAAAAATAATAATAATAAATTAAAAAAACACATGCTAATGTAAATAAAGAATTGCTATTAGGGGAAATGGGAATAAGGAATTCGTGTTTAAAGTTTTAGGTTGGGATGATGAAAGAGCTGTGGAGACAGTGTTGACTATTGTACAACAATGTGAATATACCTAATATCACTAAACTGCACACTTAAAAATGGTTTAAATGGTTAAAATTTTATGTTGTATTTTACCACAATAAAACAAAAATAAGGGCGCCTGGGTGGCTCAGTTGGTTAAGCGACTGCCTTCAGCTCAGGTCGTGATCCTGGAGTACCAGGATCAGGTCCCATATCGGGCTCCCTGCTCAGCAGGGAGTCTGCTTCTCCTGCTGACCTTTCTCCACTCATACTCTCTCTTTCTTATTCTCTCTCTCTCTCTTTCAAATAAATAAATAAAATCTTTAAAAAACATAATAATAATAAAAGAACTAAGCAACTGGGAATGTGTAGGAGCACACAGGTCCACATGCACATACATACAAATCCTCTGATTAAGTAAAATTCTAGGAGCACCTGGGTGGCTCAGCTGGTTAAGCATATGCCTTCAGCTCAGGTCATGATCCCAGGGTTCTTGGATCGAGCCCCACATCAGGCTCCCTGTTCAGCGAGGAGTCTGCCTCTCTCTTTGATTTGCCTCTCCCCCAGCTCATGCTCTCTCTCGCACACTCTGTCTCACAAAAATAAATAAAATCTTTATTTAAAAAAAGTAAAATTCTAAACCTATTATTCATTTTTATCACTTTATCTTGAAAATTTTCAAATCTACCAAAAATTTGAAAGCATTATCAAATGAACATCTACAGCCCTTCTCCCTTTTACATCCCTACAATTCACTTATTGTTAAGTTTATCACATTTGCTTGCTTGCTCTCTATATATGCACACTTTTTTATACTGAACCATTTTATTTTAGTGCAGAAATGATGACACTTTACCATACTGTCCTATATAACTAAGTAACATTATCACACTTAGAAAAATAACATCAGGGGCACCAGTGTGGCTCAGTCAGTCAAGTGTCTGCCTTCAGCTTAGGTCATGATCCTGAAGTCCCAGGACCGAGTTCCACATCACATTGGGCTCCCTACTCAGCAGGGAGTCCCTTTCTCCCTCTGTCCCTCACCCTGCTCTCTTTCACTCTCTCAAATGAATAAAATCCTTTAAAAAATAACATCAATTTAATATCATTTAATACAAAGACAATAATTACATTTAAAAAATTATCACCAAAATAATATAAGCTTTTTCAAATTTAGGTGAAAAATGAGATTTCACATGTTGCCCCTGATTTACTAAGTCAGCTACTCTCTTGATTTCTCCCCACTGCCTAACTTAAGTTTCCAGACAACAGAGTTTGCAAAACTTGGAAAATCATGCAACTTTAAATGTAGTATCAATCACTATGATCATAATCCATATTAGAAACATAAATATGAAGGGATTTTAGTTTCTCCCTCTTTCACAAGCAAATGAAAAAAAACATGTGGGTAATAAATTACCCACAGACGAGACAGTGGAAACGGGTCAAGTCACAAAATCAAGGTTTTAATAAAATATTTCGAAAGTAACTGTGCCTGCTAAAGGACTCTATATTCTGAACTGAGCCCTCAGAAGCAAAATCCCTATCTCCCACTTTGCTGCCCCTAAGAAAACAGTTTCTTTGAACATTTTGTTAGCCAAAATGCTCAAGTAAATTTCACATTTAAGCTTTCAATATAAATTTCACACTTAATTTTTCAATATAAAAAATTAAGTGATTACTTAAGAATGCTCTCCCCCAATGTTCAAGTAAAATGGACACACCCAAGAGGTGTGCAATGTTTACTCTACAGCCTCATGTACCCGTGGGTCCACTGCCAAGTACTCCAATTTAAGATATGAAAGCTTAGTGTGTAAACCTAGCGATTCACAGACCTGTACCCCTGGGGCTAATAATACATTATATGTTTATAAAAAAATTAAAAGATTAAAAAAAAGAAAGAAATGAAAACTTACAAGTGTCTCCAGCACTTGATGTCTGTCTTGGCCCAGCTTCATTTCCTGATGTTACTTTCCCTATTCCCTCCTACAATCTAACTATACCATGTTAACTGCATCCTGTCTACCACCTGCCAAACAGCTTGCAGAGGCTTCTAAAGTTTTTTTCCCTGCTTATGTTATAAATCTTCATATCTACCTGCTTCTCAATTACAACCTGGTCTGCTGAGTGAAACTCTTCATCTTTGTGAAGTCATCTCTGGGGATAACTGCCATCCCCCAAGAAGATAAAGAAATCTTCCTTTGTGCCACACTATACAATACCTCTGTTATAGAAAACATCCCTCATAGTGCTAAATTTCATATATTATTAATGTCAATAATTCTCATAAAAGTACTGACACCAAACCTGGCTACATATCAGAATTGCATCAGAGGTGGTCTATAAAATATATGGATACCTAGATTTCACCACCAACATTTATGCTATAATTGGTTTGGGATGGAGTCCTGTCATACACGTACTTCAAAATCCCCAAAATAATCCACATGTGTAGTCAGGCTGAAAACCACCATACAAGACAATGATTTCCTTATTCATTTTTATATTTTCAATATTTACTATGATGCTGGAAATAAGTAAGCACTCAATGCAGAAGAATTAAGACTTTAATGTAATGAAAATTTACAAGGTTTGCATATAATAAATTTACCCAAATTAATTGTACCTTCTATCCTTCCTTAGGAAAGCATTATTTCTTCCTGCAGGTACAGAAAAGCATTTTATTTAATGTCATATTTATCTTTTTAATCTAAGTGCATATGACTACTGAAGGTTAAAAATATTCTTTGTGTCATTTCTCAAGTTTCTGGATTCTCCTCACTCTAAATTCTTTATTTCATTCTCATGTAAGAAAACAACTGTTACCAGTGTGCTGATATTCACTTAATATAGCTTGTCCAGATCCACTCAAACTTCATTACTATAATTAGTTTATAAAACTAGTATGTTCCTGGGGCACTTGGATCGCTCGGTCACTTAAGTGTCTAACTCTTGATTTTGGCTCAGGTCGTGATTGCAGGGTCATGAGATCAAGCCCCACGTTGGGATCTACACTGACTGTGGAGCTCGCTTGGGATTCTCTCCCTTTCCCTCTGCCCTCCTCCTCTTTCTCACTCCCTCCTTCCCTCTCTCTCTCTCCTTAAAGATTTTATTCACTTGAGAGAGAGGGAGAGAGAGAAAGCACAAGATGGGGGAGGGTCACAGGGAAAAGCAGACACCCCACTGAGCAGGGAACCTGATGCAGGACTTGGTCCTGGGACTCAGGGATCATGACCTGAGGGGAAAGCAGATGCTTAACTGACTGAGCCACCCACGCACCCCCTCCTTACATTCAGAATTAAAATGTCTTACCTTTCCTTCTATTTCTGCCTTTGGCTTCTTTGTGTTCTTTAGGCTTCATCTTTTTTTCTTCTCCAGATTCTCCATCACTCACAGTGAGTTTGTGCCTCAAAAGCCTATGTCTGTACCTTGGCTTCTTAGATTCTTCAGAATCTGAATCTGATTCAGAATTGAGTTGAATTTTTGCTTCTAAATGGAGAAAATCAGTAAAGCCTTCAGACTTTTTTCCTTTTAAAATGTTTTATAAAACTATTTAATTACCAAGACTTATGAAAAAGATCAGAGCTTGCATTTACTTTGATAACAATGGTAATACCAGACAATCTCATATATCAGACTTGATTACTATGATTAAATATTGATTAAAAATCACCAATAGACACATCGATTTTTTAAAAGTAAAAAAAAAAAATTGCTTGAAAAATCATCTGTTTATTGGCAAAAACTGACAAAATGTGCACAATTACTACCAGATACTCAAAAGGAGCAAAGGTAGTAGTAAAGTTTTAAATATTTTAATAAACTCCAAATGCATATATTATGAAATTTCATGCTCAGATAGTCCTCAAAGACTGAATTGGTCAAACAATCAAGTTATGAGATCCTATACTTCTTGTTGGAGCTCACCCTCATCTCCCAGGTTTTCTTCACTGTGTTTTCCAGTTCTTTTTTTCCCCTCTTCTGGTTCATCATCTGAAGATCCATCCTCATCAGAGGAAAGATTGGCTTTAATTTCTTCTAAAAGCATCTTCTTGGCAATTCTTGAGTAAAAAGACAGTAAAAAAAAAAACTATATATTTGGTAGTGAAGTATAACAAATTTAAAAAAAAAAACTTCTATCAAAATAGAAATAAATGTGCAAAAAGATTTTATACTGTCAGTAGAAGACTACCAAAAACAAATTTTAACTAAGCTACCAACCAAAACTTTTGAAAATGCTCTTAGTACTGATTTTTATCTTCCAATTCTACATACTTCTGCCATTTATTTAAAAATATGAGGGACATTTCTACCATTTTGACCAATTGCAATTTCATGCTGCATAATCTTCTAATCCTATATTTGCTCTGCTGCCATCATCCAACAGCTACAGTATCAGACAGGCCCATGTAATAAATCAACTTATTTAGAAAAATGGCATTCCAAGACAAAACTTCACATGAGAAGACTATTCAAAGCAAAACAATTCGTAGAAAATCAATGTGTAATATACCACTTTCTTATCAAACAGTGCCTCAAACTGGTGAAAAATATTTTTGGCACTTAAATTTCCATTTAATTCATAAATTCTGTTAATGAAATGAAAGCATATACCATATACTAAGTATTGAAGCAATCAGAAATCCCTAATAATATTCAAACTAGGGCAGATAAGAGAAGGGACATGAGTGCTATTAATTATACACATGGTAAAAGAACACAAAATACCATAAATGAGTCTTCACTTTCCCAAAAAGTAGACAGTGCAGTAGCCTCACTCATACCAAAATTTCTCAAGATGTTCCTCAAAGACCAATTTGTTAATGGAAAAATCAACTGCTAAAAGCATGAAAAAATATTTCTTTAATGTCATCTTATGTTACAATAAAATATAATCCTAATAAATTTCCATGTTTACGTTAAAGGAAAACACCTGAAAATGTAAGATAAAAGCAATCATGCAGCTTTTGTATAAGATGAGGTGTTCTGCACCTGGCGTGTCTTTGTGATATAAATTTATAAATCACAGGAACAAAGGAATACCTTATAAAAAGGTTCAAAAGGAAGGCAGCATGATTCTTAGTTTTCCATGAACTAATAATAACTCTTATTATGGGATAAAAATCCATTCTGCAATTAAGATTCTCTCTAGCTCAGTCAAAAACTTCCAGGTGGCATTATGGAACTTCTGCTATTTTTGGATTTGAAACCCTTCTTCAGATTTCTTAACATACATTCACATTTCAATCAAGATTCACTCAATGATAGGAGATGTTAATGCCTTGGTAATTTTATCTGAAAGGCAGACTGTTCGTTACTAGTTTTATTCAAAGATACATATTAAAGGCACCAAATAAGACTGAAGCAAAAAGGTAATCACTTATTATCTGCCTTTTGGTGCTTCCTTCCCTAAACAGACAAATTAGAAATACTTAGACAACACAGAGAGTTACTAAGTGCTAAAGGAAACCACAGATAAGTTTGCTTCTTTGAGGTTTTTTTTTTATCTGATTTGTTTCAATAAAGTGAAGATTAGATCACTCCAATTTAAATCCTACTGCAGTTGAGCTATAAAGTGTTGATATTACACTTCTACATCAATGGTTTGCTGACTTGGATTGTACACAGTAAACTTTTTAAAATGGAGAACAGTACAGGACTGTCAAGTTCTCATCTTGCCAAAAATAAAAATATGAAGCCAAAATTGTTTATTTTCATCATTTTATAAAGTAAAGATTATTTGAACATACCCTCCACAAATTATGAAACAGTTTCAGAATGAAGGGTGGTTCTTTAAATTTAATAAAAGCATCTGTCTAGAAAAACTCTCTAAAATCTTTAATGTACACTACATTTGTCATTTCCCATGGACAAGGAAAAACTTTCTTGAACCAATTTGGGTAAAACCACTGTTTTGGAATGAATGTGGGTACACACACACACATAAATGTAAAGTGTTGAATAACAGATTGCAAATAGAAAAACACTTCACTTACAGTAACAAGATCTTATATAACCATTTGGGTAGTACAATAATAACCAATAAAAATACAAGTAGTAGTTTAGTTACACTGAAGGTTACTTCAATCACCTGATTTGTTTGTATTTACAAGTTCAAAAAAAGTCTAAAATTCTGTATTATCTGTAAAGACTTGGTTCATTTTAAGAAATCATAAGATTTTTCTTCTTTCGAACTCTAGACTCTTAAGAGAATGTCTACCAAATGGAAGTCAAAATATGTAAACCTACCTAATTCATACTCAAGTTCTAGACTGTCATGAAAAAACTGAGAAATATGATACACATGATTTAAGATACAATTCTATGTCAACTGCGAAATTACATAATAAATTATGGAAAATTAAATAAGAGCCATACACTGAAAAATTACATGGTTTATCAATCAACAACCTTCATTAAGAACATAATATATAGAACAATCACAATCGCTTTAGAAACAGGAAAAAAATTACAGAATTCAGAGAATGGTCATTTTTCTCCAAACTGAACTTACATACAGAGTGATGGAGATTCCCTTAGCTTTACCTCCCTAAGATGGTTTAGATTTACCCTCTAATACCTTTTGACCAATGGAAAACCTAATGTATAGTCCTGTGTATTAAGCCCTAAAAAGAATAAAAAGTTAAATCATTTTTCATGACTGATGGCTCAAGCCCACTCCATCAAAGACACACTGTATCATAAACCTAGCCTATCACATAACCTACACCTCAGTTAGAACTTAGCTTGAAGGACCTAAGGGCTGAGGCTGACCTTCAACCTGAGTAGTCAGCAAACATGCTGAGGTGAGATGTGTCCCATCTACAAAGCCTGCTGTTGAGATGCTTTAAGGGAAACTCCACTACCTTAACTCTTGAGTCACGGGCCACAGAGACTTCAAGGACATCATCACTCGAGAACCAGCTGAGGCTGGCAAAGCATCATTTTGGAGGCCTCGGCCGGACCCGTGCTGGTATGCATGTGTTGGATGTATAGTCATGATCCCTAGTTGATTTGTTTGCACTGAAGTTTCCTTTCTTGAAGCTTTCCAGGACGTTTCTGAGAAAATCATCCAGGCAACAAGGTACTGCCCCCCTGGAATCTCAATGCTCAATATTACATCTTGGGACAGGTGTAGCATCCAAAGCAGTCACGACTCTATCAGAAGTATTAGAGGCACAGGCTGTGCCACTCTGTGGCAGAAAACCTGGGCAGAGCTGGAAGTAATGGAGCCACTCCTCCATTTTCCTGAAAGGGAGGGAAGGGAGAAGGGGAGAAAGCAAAACAATATGGGAGGAAGGGTAAAACCCACAAAAAAAAAAAAAAAAAAAACAACAAAAAAAAACAATGATTGGAACTGATGCACAAGAGAATAATAGAACCCCAAAACCCAAACAAGCTAAGGCTTCTAAATCACATAATACCAAAATAATGTCTTACACCTTCAACTACTGTAAGGAAGCAAAAATAAAATAAGGAATCACCCTGAAAATGCAAAGACAAACACCCAAGCAGGAAAAAGAGAGAAAGAGAAAGAGAAAGCCAAGAAAGCCTTTAGTTATTCTGATCCTATCTAGAAAAGAAATGCGTAAATGTTCCTTGTGTAATCACTCAAACAGAGAAAGAAAGTAAACTACCTTTTGCTGGTACATAAATCAATAATTCAAAACATTTAATTTCTAAAATAGGAGCAATCAATAGAGGGATCTGGTGCACCATGGAGGTTTTAGAGAAACAGCCATTACAAAAGCAACACAAAATTTTAGAGCCCCAATTCTGCCATTTGACAGATGAGGAAACAGGCGCAGAAAGGGAAAATGATGTGGCCAAAGAAACAAAGCTAGTTAGTGGCAAAGCAAGAAGTAGCACCTAAGATGAATCCTGAATCCTAAGATTCTCTAAACTTACTATGCTAGTGTTACAGTTTCTGCTCATTCACTACTACCATGCTTATGAGTACCTGGTGAATCTACAACAGTCACATTCTTAAAGATAACTGTATTTTATTAATTTCCAAATATGTATTTAGAAATGGAAGTATTGGAGCTTCAATTTTTAAAATTTTTTTTAAAAGTTCTAAACATCTTTAGTCCAGTATGCTCCATCTCTAAAGTGCTCTTGACAGGCCATCTCAGATACACCCCTATAATCTACTATTTTATCTTTTAAGAGGTTCTGAAAACAGGTTTAAAGAAAATTGCTAAGTAAAAAATACCAAAAACTATGGTGCACCCATACACAAAGATGACAAATTTTTTTAAAAAGTGTTTACATTTTGTGTACAATACAACAGAATTAGTTTAAACAGAGAATTCTGAATAAGATTATAGGTTTAAATGCATACCCTTTAGAGATACAAAATAAGTATATGCCATGCTCAAATACAATACCATATTCAAAATGCTGAGATGTAAAACAATTCAAATGACTACAGCCAAAGAATGTTAAAAACTTTTTGTGAAAACAAGGTTGAACCCATATTCTTCCAGTAAAGTGTGAGGCATTAACAAATGCTATATATACTTCAGGGTTAGTAAAAACAAGTATTTCAAACTGGGTGATGGACATTAAGGAAGGTATGTAATGTAATGAGCACTGGGTATTCTATAAGACTGAAGAATCATAGGCCTGTACCTCTGAAACCAATAATACATTATATGTTGACTAACTGAATTTAAATTAAAAAATGTTTAAAAAAAAACCCCTAAAGTATTTCATAGAATTGCTATGGAATTCATCTTCAAAATCTATATTAGCATTTTTTAACTCCTTAGTTCAAAATTAGTATTCTTGATATGAACGCTTCTATAAAAAATGACTAAGGCATATGATCTGTACCCCAAAATGGTGGAGTTTATGAGATAATAATGATGTAACTAAAGAATCAAAAAGCTAAACAGTAGTTTCAAACATTTGTTAGTCATACGTCCTACAATGTTTGCAGTTACTGAAAAGCAGCACTGTTTCCCTTTTTAGTGAGGGTACCAGGAACATTAGTATCAAATAACTTTTTTAAAAAACTTAGTAGAAATATAAAAGCTGTATGAAATTAAGAACCCACAGTTTATTAGCAATTTATACACAGGCTATAATGTTTGACTAAATTCAAATAACAAAACGTGCATTCCCTGATTTTACGTAAAATCTAAAGCAGTTTTAGAGGAAATTTAAACAGGAAAAACTTTATTAACACTGATATAAATTTAGAAAATTTGATATTAAAGAGATAGTTTAATATTTTCTTATACTTGAAAGGTAAAAACAGGATTGTCTCCTCTCATTTTTATTTATAAACTTCAAAGCTAAAGACAAAGGAGACATATATTAAGTCAGAAAAATGAATCATTTTTGCTATCACTAGAAAATGCAAACTCCCTTTGTGGGGGTGGGGGGTGAGGGTGGGGCTATTTTCCATTCTCTAAAAAGTCCCAGTATCACCAAAGAACAGAGAACAGGAAAGAAGGCTAAACATAATGTTTAAATCTTAAGCAGAGAGATCAGTACTAATGACCATGTTTATTTCCTTGCTGAAAATCCTAGCATGAGAAAGAGATCTCATGACAACTGCAACCAGTTTAGTTATCTACAAATGGATCCTATATACAAGACTAGACATCTATATGTACTTAAATGACTTACAATACTTACCTGCACTACAAAAAACAGAGTAAACTGAAATGGAGTTACCTTAAAATTGCCAGGCATTTAAAACCCTTACTCAAACATAAAAACAAGTAAAATGCTTCATTTAAAATGCTAGCTTTGTTTTTCAAAATAATAAAGGAGAACCAAAGCAATTTTGATAGCCAAACAGGACCACCATGAAAAAAAAATATTTTACAGAGAAAAAATTATTCCAGATTTAGCAAATTCATATAAAAAATAAAAACATGTGTAGAAAATAAACATTCTAAAAAGTGCTTAAAATGGAAACCAAATGAAAAGTCTTTTGTTGAAGGGACCTGAGATATACCCAACCCATTAAACATTGCTGAGATCAGGTAAGCAATCATTAAATATCTTCATTAACATGAACAACATCCAGGAAAAATTAATTACTTTTGAAAATATGCTGAATTAATAGTACAGAACCTTTATCAACAGAATACCTCAATACCTCCACCAAATCAGTAGGGAAAAAACAATCATTTGTGTATTTTCCAGTTGAAAAGTAAAGTATTACCAAATAACAAAATAATTGGAAATCTTTAAGGGTACGGTGTAGTCCCACTATAATTAAGTACAGAACTTCTATTAACAACAGACAATCTTTAAGCAATCTCCACATCAAATTTTGCTTTTATGTAAGTATTTAGCCCCACTGAGAAAGAAACTATGAGAAAACTATGGAGTATTATTAGACCCAATTAAGCATTCTTCAAATAGAAGGTAAATGTTTTTTGTGTGTGCCAGGGGAGGGTATCCATATAAAAATCTCAGCTTTTAGTCAAATTTGAATAAAAAAAAAGAATGCTTAGAAAAAATCTACAAATAAAGAACATACTGAAAATAATTCTTTCTCAGACTCCTCACTGATTTTAGTATGCAACCTCTAAAGACAAGCCTGGTTTAATGACCCTCAACATTAACACTGTTAAACTTGAACAAACTAACATCTTATCACTGAGGCTAATTCACAGTATAGGTATTCAGATATAGGACATTAGAAAATGTCTAGTCAAAATTCCCCTTTTACAGAATCATGTATCTTCGAAGCCAGCTAACTGTAGAAATGCAATCATAATTTTAAAATTACATAAATAAATGTTTTTTCAATGAAAGAACCAATTTAAAATGCAATAGGTATTTGAAAGGTATTTGAAAGGCTACTTAATATAACAGCAAATTAAAATAACGGACTTTGTAAAATAACAGATGTGTAATTTAAATAACTTTACAAACTTTCAAAAAGTACATAAAGTCTAAACTATAAAATTCTAAGTAAATTCCCAATTATACAAAATTCAAACTATAAAGTTAGTCTACTATTTATATTTTTTTCTAAAAAGTTCAACCAAAAAAAAGTTAAACTGTCAATATATAATATTTTTTCATTGTTTATTATATAAATGCAATTTAACAGAAATTACTTTACAATTTAAACCACTCTACCTCACAACGGCATACATTTACTTTCAAATATGAATGATGCTACATAACAGTATGCTAAAACAACAAATTTATATATTCACACCTACTAAAATATTCAGGAAATGACTAAATTTTCTAAATGACTCCAAAAACTATCATAGCTTTAAAAATAGAAAAGACAGAAACAGTAGTGCAATCCACTGTAAAACTCTCCCATAAATTTATATATAAGTATATATTTCATATATAAGTATATATGTTTAGGGAATTATAAAGTATTTACTTCCTCAATATCAGAAATATCAAAACTTCTTTGGTTAAAAACTAACCTCCATATCTTGATTTTAACAAATTCTTTCAACTTTCATGAAAAGATGCATTATAATTAACATTTAATTAACATTAAATGCTTGAACAAGAAAAAAGTTTTATAGAAATTTATTGCATCCAAATACTTAAGCATTGGCATTAATACACTATTTACCTCTCCATAAATGTCAAAACTGAAAATGTATTAACATTGCTAAAAGTCAAAGCATTTGAAATGTATACACAATTTATACACAATTACACAATTGTGTACAAATTTACACACAATCACAATATGCTGTATACTAAAATATGCTGTATACTCAAAAATGTGAAATGGTAACTATAATTCCAAGTCTTAATCATGATCTGCAAATAAATTTTTAAAAGTGCATATTCAAATATGCTCAAATACATCATCTATGCAAAAACAGTTCCAGTGGGTATTTGTATGCCCACCGTGGGTATTAGATACCTCTTTGTTATGCTGAAAATGAAACAAGTTACTAATGATATATTTTATAATGGCACACTGAAATAAGTATAATGAAAAACATGTTCAAGATAAAATTCATTTTTCTCAAAAATACTGAACAGTGTTGTATTTTTTAATCAAAAATACAAGATGGAATTAAATATACCTTTCAATAAAATATCTGCCAGTTACAGAGAGATATAATCAAGCAACTTAAAAGATGAAAATCATATTCATATTTTGACAAGTTCTAACTTAAATATAAAATTATCATACCTCAATGACACTCATTTGGTGGCTAAATAGGAGATTAAGGTTCATCATGTATGTAGTTAAAATAGAATATAGCATGCTTAAAGCATTATTAGCCTTTTAATAACATTTGAGCCCTCATGGTTTACAGGAAAACAAAATAGTAGTCTAAATAAATAAAGAGGAATTAAAGCATTTTAAAAGAGATTTTTTTAATGCTTTCATAATCTTGCTATCATGTACTATAAAACTTGCTGATGAATAAAATATATGCCTTTACCAATCCATTCTGGACCCCACCTCATCTCATAAAATAAGTGGATATATGTATTTTTTAATAAAAAAAATTAGTAGGTAAGCAGCATCTGAATCACTGTGCACATGACTGATCTCTATTTAAAAGTACAAAATAAAATTGTTCATTTACCTTAATAAAAACATTCTCCTATTAGAAAAATGCTGATCTTAAAAACAAAAAACTCTATCAGCATCAACAAGATATAGAAAACAGAGCTACAATAACAGCTGGCTCACAGCATTTACTAACTCAAAGTTAATTTCCTACAAAATATTGACACAAAAATTACATGCATATTTTCATGTTTTCTTAATATTATAACTTACTATTAGAAATAAATGGATGGTTAATAGAATGTTCTTTAGTAAAACCATTAAGTCTATCATTGATAATAGGTGTTAGAATTAATCAGGGAAAATTTCATCCAACCTTTCATTTTAGAAATCAGAAACTTTTGGTAGAATCACTTGCATACAATCACACAGACAAAAGAAGTTAAAACTAGAAATCAGATATTCTTATCCCCATTATTCTAAAATTCCACCTACTATACCACACGATCTTGTTGAAGATTATGAGTGTGGGATATACTGTATTTCAGGAAGGGTTTAAGAGATAGGTAGAAAAATTAGGGTTATATTCTTTAATACATTTCCATTATTCTTCATTGTTAGGATATGGATGTGTCTTTGTATTTTTTTCTTCTCCCAGCCATCCCTCAGGTTAAGTGAATCTGTAAAGGCTACACTGTTTACTTCTAACCTACTGTGTCTTATTAAAATTAATACTATCATACTATTTTATTTGAAAAATGGTTAAAATCCAAATCGGTCTGGACCCTTTATAAATTGATACTTAGTTTGAAAAGAATTTCTTAATCTTACATATCAGAGCAATCTCCTTTTCATCACTTTGAATGGGTCTTAATAAACAGGACCACCATATTAGATGGCAATTAAAAACAATAATCAGATATTGAGGAGATAGATGTCTGTTGTCACCATTTATTGAAATGATTTATTTTCATCAATAAAATACTCTGCCAAAATTAAAATATTCTCAAAAAATTATCACAGTTTACATGGGAACGTAAAATTGACAGTGCTGCATTTATAACACACCCTATGCTAGGTGTGTTAATATTTATATTTACTTTCTCTTAAGGTTTCTGAGTTTTAGCCCATTTTCTGGCCTTTCTTTCAAACTTGCAGGAAGACTGTGAGCGAGTCTTTCTAAGGCAGGCACTCCTGGTTTTTACAACCGGTTTGTGGTTCCGTTGCTGCTGTTTGTGCCCACGCCTAGGGTGTGTTATAATCTTTTTAAAGTCCTTACAGATGGAATCATACCTATTCTCAGGATCATTGTCGTCATCATCATCATCCACTGTGACAGGCACTGATTTAGATAAGGCTTCATCTCCTTGAGGGGAAAAAAGTGCACTTAAAATTAGCTTTAAATTATCTATGTAAGTAAAATCATGTAAAATAAAACTGAAAGCCAAAAACGTCAGAACACCTAGTGGGTTCTAAACTGTACTCTGGTTCCAAAACATGAGTAAAAAATGTACAGGGAAAGCACAATGGGGAATTTATGAAGTACCAGCAGTAAAACAATAGTTGGATTTTATATATTGCAAAGTTCCTTCCCAGAATACAACAGTTTTAAAGCTAATCCTTCCCAGTAACAAGTCTTCATCAATCTAGCAACACAGTACCATAACTTTCTTGCTGAAATTAGCTTTGTAGTGATCCATTTTAAGTTTGAAGTTAACAGATGTCTTAACCTGTTAAAACTGAAGAATAATAAAATTGCTATTAATATTTTGGTAGTAGGAAGTAAAATATACTTAAATCTGTATCATAGTCATGATCAGAATTATCCAGAAATATATTCAAGTACAGTATAAGTATAGATTTCCTTCTAAAAAGCCACACTACTATCCTTTGATTAAAAATCTAAAGAGGTTAAGTAAGATTGGTGCTCTTTACTGTATATAAAATTTACCTGAAAAACAAACTTACATACTGACCTCTAATTAATACTATGTAGGCTGAAATAATTAGGGAACAGTACACTGACGTTTATTTACCATTTATTTTGAAATGCATCAAGGATTTTAAGGGCATTACATTGAGTGAAAAAAGCCAATCTCTAAAGGTTACACACTCCATGATTCCACCCCAAAGTAACAAAATTAGAGATAAAAATGAAATTAACACTTGTCAGGGGTTAAGAATGGGGATAAGCATGGGGATGTGTATAAGGGTAGTACAAGGGAACATTGTGGTAATGGAATAAGTTGAGTATCTTGGCTGTAGTACTGGTTATAAAAAGCTACACATGTGGTAACTGCACAGAACTATACTTACATATACATACACACAGAAACAAATCAGTGCATGGAAAAACTGGTGAAACTGCAGTAACTCTTCAGCTTCCTGGATTTGATACTGTATTACAGTTATACAAGATGTCACCACTGGGGGAAACTCAATGAAGGATATTGTTCCAGACCGCCATATATATATATATATATATATATATATATATATATTTTTTTTTTTTGGCAATGTCCCGTGAATTTATAATTAATTCAAAATGAACAGTTAAAAGTCAAAAAAAAAATAGGTACACTGATGGATAAACAGAAGGATATATAAACAGATATGTGATAAAGCAAACACACTACAATGTTAATGACAAACTTTTCTGTATATTCACTGCTTTGAGGGCACCGGGGTAGCTCAGTCAGTTGTGTCTGACTTTTGATTTCAACTCAGGTCATGATCTCAGGGTCATGAGACTGAGCCCCACATCAGGCTCTGTGCTAAGCATGGAACCTCCTTGAGATTCTCTCTCCCTCTCCCTCCCCCAGCTCAAGCTCTCTCTCGTTCTCTAAAATAAATAAATAAAACTCAAAAAAATAAAACTGCTTTATAATAAAATATACAGAGAACATGGTGGGAAGAAAAAGATCCATAAAGAACACAGAAAGCTATAGGTTCAGGACAGAAATATTCTAAATACAGAAAGGCAAAAATAAATCTTGGAATATCCTACCAAACTCACAATAAATACCTCAAGCAGACCAGTCTTCAAATGAAATATTACTAGTAATATTACTGTCATTCCCCTAATGCACTTTTCAAAATCTGACACACCCTTCAAAGTTGAGTTCAAATGTCACCTGTTCCTCTAAGTCTTCCTCTAATATTTAGATTAAATGGCCCACTTGCTGTTTATTACATAGCCCCATTTTAGTTTTATATGTTTCTTCTGGTGTTTTTTTAAATAATGACTTATCTATATCTATCTTGTTCACTGGACTGCAATATTCTAGGACCATATTCTTCACTCTGGTTGCTCATGTCATTCTCAAGTCCCAATTTTTCTAGTAAACTATTATACCTCATAATAGGATACCCAACTATGGCTGAATAAACTGGAATCACCTACCCATATGGGAGCAGGGGAGCCCTTTTAAAAGTTCAAAAATATTGTTCCCTTAATTAAGCTCGACACATTGGGAAAATATACTATGTTTATATATGCATATAAACAAATTATTAAGGAATGCCACTTATGCATAGAGCTTCTTGCTCAATGGGGAGCCTGTTTCTCCTTCTACCTGCCAACACCCTTGTGCATTCCCAAGATCTTGTGCACTCTCTCTCTGACAAATAAATAAATAAAATCTTTTAAAAAATTAAAGTAAAAGGAATGCCACTTATCTTTTGGCTCACACCCAAACTTTTCTTGAAACAGTATTTTTGGGGTACCTGGGTGGCTCAGGTCATGATCTCAGGATCCTGGGACTGAGCCTGCCATCAGGCTCTCTGCTCAGCAGGGAGCCTGATTCCCCTCCCTCCACCTGCCTCTCTGCCTACTTGTGATCTTGTCTGTCAAATAAATAAATAAAATCTTTTAAAAAAACACAGAACTTTTTATAGTGCTTATTTTCAACCCTTCATAATCTTTTCTGCTTAAACATTTTTACAAAGGCCCATTTTTAGACATGTTAATTCCCGAGCAAAATTATCTTCTTTTTATCATCTAAAGTAATCAGTTCCAAGAAATATCCAGGGTAAAGAAAATCCAATCCAAAGAACAAGGCTGGGCTTATTCCACCAAACAGTTGAGAGACTGGCATTTGCAGAAGAGCTCAATTCTCAAGGCTTCTGTGGATATACACGCATGAAAAAAGGATCACCTCCTAAACAGCATGATGATCCTTCAGAACAAAGTTACATGGAACACAATGATCAAAATGGAACACAGTGATCTACACCAGTGCTCAGGTAAGGAATTATTGAGAAATGCACTCTACAAGTATTTGCCATACACTGCCATCTCTTCTTAAGATCCAATGAATACATACTACTTATTACACTATGTATTAATAGTTCCAAACAGGAGAGATATATCGTGGAATCCTCTCATATGTGTTTTGGGGAAATGAAAATTAGCAATTGAAATCAAACATGCTGATTTCACTAGGGAAGCTGTTTAATGATGGAAATCAGTTTTCCAAAGTTTAAGATAAATCAATAGCCTACAATTTGCCAATGAGAATACTCCATAACTCACAATTTATTATTCTTATACTCTAATCCTTAATAAGAGCTTTCCCAACAAACCTGATAACAAAACATTGATATGCTATCAAAGTAAGTATTAGATGGTACTTTGAATACAATCTCTTATACTACCATATAGCTGAGCCTTGAACATGGCTTTGAACTGCACAAGTCCATTTATACATGGATTTCTTTTCTGCAGTACACCAATGTAACTATTTTCTCTTCCTTATGATTTTCTTGTTATTTCCTTTTCTCTAGCTTACTTTAATGAAATAAAATAGTATATAAAATATACAAAATACGTATTAATCATCTATTTATGTCATTGGTAAGGCTTCCAGTCAACACCAGGCTATTAAGAGTTAAGTATTTGAAAAGTGAAAGGCTAAACATCGGTTTTTGACTGAACAGAGGATGAGCATCCCTAACCTCTACATTCTTCAAGGGTCAACCAAAATTCTTAAATCAAGGCTCTCAGAACTAAGTTTACAAATTGTTGCCAAAGTTCATTTGGCAGCAAAACCTGATCTAAACTGTTTATTCCTTTAACTATGAATGTTCACATGTTTTGCTGCAAAAATACTAATTTGTTTAATTATGGGAGTGTTGCCTCACAAGCAATTGGATCTATTACATAATATATGCTAACTAATTGATACTATCTTTCTAAAACTTGAAAATTCTGAAACACACTGGGTCTGACCATTTTGGGGACAGTAGTTAAAAGCCATACAGGCAAAAATCCATACAGGCATCTGATACAGCAATGCATTAAACAGAATATGCCATGAAAATCACGCCTGCTTTTCAAAACAACTCATCAGATAAACATTCCATATAAGGAATGTAAAGTTTTATTTAAAAGCAACATTCAGGGATGTCTGGGTGACTCAGCTGGTTAAGTGTCTGCCTTCAGCTCAGGTCATGATCCCAGGATGCTGGGATGGAGCCCTGTGTCAGGCTTCTTGCTTAGCAGGGAGTCTGCTTCTCCCTCTCCCTCTGCCCCACCCACCCGCCACTGATTCTCTCTCCTCTCTCTCTCTCTAATAAAATCTTTTAAAGAAATAAAAATAAAAATAAATTAAAATTTTAAAAAGAAATATTCAAATTAAATGCACAAAGCCCAACTGGGATAAAGTGAAAATTTAAACATTCTAGCCCTGCTAGGAACACATTTATATCTAAAATCTACTTTATAAATTTTTAAAAATAAAGTTCAGGTGGATTTCTGTGAAGATGGTGGAGCAGAGGGGTCCCAGGTTAACCTTATTCTGTGGTTACATCTACATAACAGCCACATCAGTGCAAATAAAAGAACATGTTCTGAAGACTGACAGACTCTCCACAGCTAAATGTACAGACAAGGCCACCATAAAGAGGGTAGAAAGGATGAACATGGAGTGGAAGGCAAAGTGACCTGTGGAGCTGTCAGAGGAAAGGAAGGATGCCACGGACACATACAGAGAAGAGCAGACCCCATGCTATGCACCCCCGGCATGGAAGACCCACACACTGGGAGGCAAATCTCAATGACATTTGGCTTTCAAAACCAGAGGGACCTAACTTTCCAAGAACTTACAATGGGTGGGACTTCACACATTAAATATTAAAAATCAGCAGGCTCCACTTTGGAAGAACCAGGGAGCAGTAGGAAATTTGAGTCCCCATCCTTAAGAGACAGCACAACAAACCAACCCCACTGAGATACAGCATACAAACAGCAGTTTGAGAAGGGCCTGGGGTATATGAGAAGGTGGTTTCTTTGCTAACTTCAGAGCATGTACTGCAAGGGCAGGCATAACTGGGAGAGTTCTGCAAGACCAAAAAGCTGGCAGGTGTCATTTCCCTCACGACTCCTACAGGAACCAGGATAGCACTAACTCTCTAGACATACCTTGCTGAAAGTATGGCCCACCCCACTATGTCTTCTGTAGACTTATCCCCTCCACACCAGTCTGCACTATGGACAGTTTAATCAGTTGCCTGCAAGACATCTTCCACATGGGAGTGGCATCGATGTTCCCGGCACCACACAAAACCTGCCCCCATGTTCTTTTACAGACAGCCCCCACCAACATACCCTTGGCAGAAGACCATCCAAAGACGTGATACAAACTAGGCAGTGTGCTTACAGCCCCAAAAGTGGCCAGCACCACTTCAAAATGACTCCTGCCCAGGAGCAGAGGGAAGAATAAGGACAAACATGAGTCAAAACTGTGCCCCAGCAGCAGGGTGAGGGCAGACATCTAGTCTGATCGCAGGCTCAGGCTACCAACAAAAACTTCTCAGGAGGGGCACCCGGGAGGCTCAGTGGGTTAAGGCCTCTGCCTTCGCCTCAGGTCATGATCCCAGAATCCTGGGATTGAACCCCGCTTTGAGCTCTCTGCTCAGCCGAGAGCCTGCTTCCTTCCTCTCTTTCTACCTGTTTCAATGCCTACTTGTGATCTCTGTCAAATAAATAAATAAAATCTTTAAAAACAAAACAAAACAAAACTTCTCAGGAGACAATGTGGGGAGAACACCCTGTAGTTCTGAGCTACCACATTTCTGATAAATGCCTGGCATGACTCAACTCAAGCCCAAGGCAAACATCAGGCTGGCCCATAAGAACACAGGGACCAAACCCTGCCCACAAGAGACAAACAGAGCCATTGCAGATGAATAGAATGAAGGCAAAAAAGGCTCACCCATAAAATTAAGGTAAAACAACACCCAAAGCAGGCAATCCAGAAGTGTCACATGTCAAGGACACCACACTGTAGGGCACTACAGAACCTGCTCTTCATAAGACCACTACTTACAAGAGCATGTGGCTAACATGTAGAAAAAGACACAGAGAACTGGACAATATGAGGAGAAGAAGGAATATGGCCCAACTGAAAGAACATGACAAAACCACAGCAAGAGAGCTAAACAAAACAGAGATAACTAATACGCCTAAAGGAGAATTTAAATTAATGGTCATAAAGATACTCACCAGAATTGAGAAAAGAGTGGAGAACCTCACTGAGACACTCAACAAAGAAGTAGAAAAAAAACAAAGAGGTAGAAAACAAAACCATTAAGAGACGAAGAACTCAGTAACTAAAATTGAATATATATTAGAGAGAATAAATAGTACAATAAAGGGCAGTCAAGATGGCGGAGAAGTAGCAGGCAGAGACTACATCAGGTAGCAGGAGATCACCTAGATAGCTTATCTAAAGATTGAAAACACTTACAAATCCAATGGGAGATCAAATAGAAGAAGAACAGCAACTCTAGAAACAGAAAATCAACCACTTTCTGAAAGGTAGGACTGGAGGAGAAGTGAATCCAAAGCCAAAGACCGCGGTGGGAGAGGCCAACTCCTGGCAAGCAGCAGAGCAACAGAGCACTAAATCAGGACTTTTAAAAGTCTGTTCCGATGAGGGACATCGCTCCAGAGGCTAAAACGGGGTGCAGCCCAAGCGGGGTCAGTGTGGCCTCAAGTCCCGCAGGGTCACAGAAGGATCGAGGGTGTCTGAGTGTCGCAGAGCTTGCAGGTATTAGAACAGGGAAGCCGGCTACAGAGACAGAGCTGAGGAGTGAGCTCTCACCTCAGGGTTACCTTGAACCAGTCGCAGGCTTGAAGAGCTCGGAGCGCGGCCGGAGGCCAGGGAGACGGGAGTAATTGGGTGCTATTCTCTGAGGGCGCACTGAGGAGTGGGGCCCCGAGCTCTCGGCTCCTCTAGGCCAGAGACTGGGAGGCCCGCCTTTTCATTCCCATCCTCCAGAACACTACGGAAGGCATTCTGGGAACAAAAGCTCCCAAAAGTGAACCCGAGCTGATTACTCAGCCTGGCCCCCGGTAAGGGCGGTGCAATTCCGCCTGCAGCAAAGACACTTGAGAATCACTACAACAGGCCCCTCCCTCAGAAGATCAACAAGAAATCCAGCCAGGACCAAGTTCACCTACCAAGGAGTGCAGGTTCAATACCAAGGAGAGCAGCGGATTTCCAGAGGAGGAGAAAGCAAAGCACGGAACTCGTGCCTTTCTCCCCATTATTCTTCAGTCTTGCAGTTAAATTAATTTTTTTTTCAATTTTTGTTTTCTTCTTCTGCTAAATTTTTAACTTTACCCTTTTCTTTTTTAACATTTTTAACTAGTTTATCTAATATATATATACATATATAAATATTATCCTTTTTTATATTTTCTTCTTTACTTGTTTTCTTAACTGTTCCTTTTTTTTTCCTGAACCTCTTTTTATCCCCTTTCACCCCCCCATGATTTGGGATCTCTTCTGATTTTATTAAAGTGTATTTTCCTGGCATCAATGCCACCCTTTTACTATTTTATTTGCTCCTTCATATACTCTTAACTGGACAAAATGACAAGGCTTAAAAATTCACCACAAAAGAAAAAAAAAAAAAGAACAAGAAGCAGTACCGAAGGCTAGGGACCTAATTAATACAAGCATTGGTAATATGTCAGATCTAGAGTTCAGAATGACGATTCTCAAGGTTCTAGCTAGGCTCGAAAAAGGCATGGAAGATATTAGAGAAACCCTCTCAGGAGATATAAAAGCCCTTTCTGGAGAAATAAAAGAGCTAAACATGACAAAGTTGAAATCAGAAAAGCTATTTATGAGGTGCAATAAAAAATGGAGGCTCTCACTGCTAGGATAAATGAGGCAAAAGAAAGAATTAGCGATGTAGAAGACCAAATGACAGAGAATAAAGAAGCTGAGCAAAAGAGGGACAAACAGCTACTGGACCACGAGGGAAGAATTTGAGAGATAAGTGACAACATAAGATGAAACAACATTAGAATAATTGGGGTTCCAGAAGAAGAAGAAAGAGAGAGGGGAACAGAAGGTATATTGGAAAGAATTATTGGAGAATTTCCCTAATATGGCCAAGAGAACAAGCATCAAAATACAGGAGGTGCAGAGAACACCCCTCAAAATAAACAAGAATAGGTCCACACCGCGTCACCTAATAATATAATTTGCAAATCTTAGTGACAAAGAGAAAATCCTGAAAGCAGCCCGGGAAAAGAAGTCTGTAACATACAATGGGAAAAATATTAAATTGCCAGCAGACTTATCCACAGAGACCTGGAAGGCCAGAAAGAGCTGGCATGATATATTCAGAGACTAAACGAAAAACATGCAGCCAAGAATACTATATCCAGCTAGGCTATCATTGAAAATAGAAGGAGAGATAAAAATCTTCCAGGACAAACAAAAACTGAAAGAATTTGCAAACACCAAACCCGCTCTACAGGAAATACTGAAAGGGGTCCTCTAAGCAAAGAGAGACCCTAAAAGTAGTAGATCAGAAAGGAACAGAGACAATATAAAGTAACAGTCACCTTTCAGGCAATACAATGGCACTAAATTCATATCTCAATACTTACCATGAATGTAAATGGGCTAAATGCCCCAATCAAAAGACACAGGGTATCAGAGTGGAAAAAAAAACAAAACCCATCTATATGTTGCCTACAAGAAACGCATTTTAGTCCCGAAGACACCTCCAGATTTAAAGTGAGGGGGTGGAAAAGAATTTACCATGCTAATGGACATCAGAAGAAAGCAGGAATGGCAATCCTTATATCAGATCAATTAGATTTTAAGCCAAAGACTATAATAAGAGATGAGGAAGGACACTATATCATACTCAAAGGGTCTGTCCAACAAGAAGATCTAACAATTTTAAATATCTATGCCACAGACGTGGGAGCAGCCAACTATATAAACCAATTAATAACAAAATCAAAGAAACACATCAACAATAATACAATAATAGTAGGGGACTTTAACACTACCCTCACTGAAATGGACAGATCATTCAAGCAAAAGATCAGCAAGGAAATAAAGGCCTTAAACAACACACTGGACCAGATGGACATCACAGATATATTCAGAACATTTCATCCCAAGGCAACAGAATACACGTTCTTCTCCAGTGCACATGGAACATTCTCCAGAATAGTTCACATCCTGGGTCCTAAATCAGGTCTCGACTGGTATCAAAAGATTGGGATCATTTCCTGCATATTTTCACAGCACAATGCTCTGAAGCTAGAACTCAATTACAAGAGAGGATAGTTGGAAAGAGCCCAAATACATGGAGACTAAACAGTATACTTTTAAAGAATGAATGGGTCAACCAGGAAATTAATGGTTCAAAATCTGTGAGACACAGGAAAGGCAGTCCTGAGAGGAAAATATATAGCAGTACAAGCCTTTCTCAAGAAACAAGAAAGGTCTCAAGTACACAACCTAACCCTACACCTAAAGGAGCTGGAGAAAGAACAAGAAAGAAACCCTAAACCCAGCAAGAGAAGAGAAATCATAAAGATCAGAGCAGAAATCAATGAAATAGAAACCAAAAAAGCAATAGAGCAAATCAACGAAACTTGGAGCTGGTTCTTTGAAAAAATAAGATTGATAAACCCCTGGCCAGACTTATCAAAAAGAAAAGAGAAAAGACCAAAATAAATAAAATCATGAATGAAAGAGGAGAGATCACAACTAACACCAAAGAAATACAAACAATTATAAGAACATACTATGAGCAACTCTACGCAAACAAATTTGAAAATCTGGAAGAAATGGATGCATTCCTAGTGACATATAAACTACCACAACTGAACCAGGAAGAAATAGAAAACCTGAATAGACCCATAACCAGTAAGGAGACTGAAACAGTCATAAAAAATCTCCAAACAAGGGGCGCCTGAGTGGCTCAGTGGGTTAAGCCGCTGCCTTCGGCTCAGGTAATGATCTCAGAGTCCTGGGATCGAGCCCCGCATGGGGCTCCTCTGCTCAGTGGGGGGCCTGCTTCCTCCTCTCTCTCTCTGCCTGCCTCTCTGCCTGCTTGTGATCACTGTCAAATAAATAAATAAAATCTTTAAAAAAAAAATCCAAACAAACAAAAGCACAGGGCCAGGCGGCTTCCCAGGAGAATTCTACCAAACATTTAAAGAAGAAGTAATTCTTATTCTCCTGAAACTGTTCCAAAAAATAGAAATGGAAGGAAAACTTCCAAACTCATTTTATGAGGCCAGCATC
>NC_081575.1:63376168-63377066 GCF_022355385.1 Mustela nigripes | reverse complement strand
TATTCTCCTAAAACTGTTCCAAAAAAATAGAAATGGAAGGAAAACTTCCAAACTCATTTTATGAGGCCAGCATCACCTTGATCCCAAAATGAGACAAGGATCCCATCAAAAAAGAGAACTACAGACCAATATCCTTAATAAACACAGATGAGAAAATTCTCACCAAAATACTAGCCAATACAATCCAACAGTACATTAAAAGGATCATTCACCATGACCAAGTGGGATTTATTCCAGGGCTGCAAGGTTTCTTCAACATCCACAAATCAATCAATGTGATACAACACATTAATAAAAGTAAGAAAAAGAGCCATATGATACTCTCAATAGATGCTAAAAAAGCATTTGACAAAATACAGCATCCCTTCCTGGTCAAAACTCTTCAGAGTGTAGGGATAGAGGGCACATACCTCAATATTATCAAAGCCATCTATGAAAATCCCACAGCAAATATCATTCTCAATGGAGAAAAACTGAAAGCTATTCCACTAAGGTCAGGAACACGGCAGGGATGTCCATTATCACCACTGCTATTCAACATAGTACTAGAGGTCCAAGCCTCAACAATCAGACAACAAAAGGAAATTAAAGGCATCCAAATCGGCAAAGAAGTCAAACTATCACTCTTTGCAGATGATACGATACTATATGTGGGAAACGCAAAAGACTCCACTCCAAAACGGCTAGAACTTGTGCAGGAATTCAGTAAAGTGTCAGGATATAAAATCAATGCATAGAAATCAGTTGCATTTCTCTACACCAACAACAAGACAGAAGAAAGAGAAATTAAGGAGTCAGTCCCATTTACAATTGCACCCATAACTATAAGATACCTAGGAATAAACCTAAAGAAAGAGGCTAAGAACCTATACTCAGAAAACTATAAAGTACTCATGAA
>NC_081575.1:63356445-63375768 GCF_022355385.1 Mustela nigripes | reverse complement strand
AGGGGGTAGGAGAAGAATAAATGAAACAAGATGGGATTGGGAGGGAGACAAAGCATAAGTGACTCCATCTCACAAAACAAACTGAAGGTTGCTGGGGGGAGGGGGGTTGGGAGAGGAGGGTGGGATTATGGACATTGGGGAGGGTATGTGCTATGGTGAGTGCTGTGAAGTGTGTAAACTTGGCGATTCACAGACCTGTACCCCTGGCGATAAAAATATGTTTATAAAAAATTAAAAATTAAAAAAAATAGTATAATAGAGGAAGTAGAAGAATGGACCAGTGACCTACAAAGCAGAGTAAAAGAAAGCTATCAAGGTGAACAGAAGGGAGAAAGAAAATAATAAAAAATGAAAGTATACTTAAGGAATTCAGTAACACAGTCAAGCATGGTAACAGGCACATTATAAGGACCCCAGAAAGACATGAGGAAGAAAAAGGGGCAGAAATTTACTTAAAGAAATAATAGATGAAAACTTCCCAAATCTGGGGAGGGAAACATATATCCAGATTCAGAAGGCACAAAGAGGGGCGCCTGGGTCTCAGTGGGTTAAAGCCTCTGCCTTCAGCTCAGGTCATGATCCCAGGGTCCTGGAATCGAGCCACATAGGGCTCTCTGCTCAGCGGGGAGCCTGCTTCCTCCTCTCTCTCTCTCTCTGCCTGCATCTCTGCCTACTTGTGATCTTTCTGTCAAATAAATAAATAAAATCTTAAAAATAAAATTAAAAAAAGAAGGCACAAAGAAACCCCAATAAAAATAACCCCCAAAAAGTCCATACCAAGACATATAATAATTAAAATAGGAAAATGTACTGATAAAGAGGGAATTTTAAAAGCAACAGGAGAAAAGAAAACAGGTACAAGCAAGGGAAAACATACAAGCATATTTTTTTAGAAGAAACTTTGCAGGCCAGAAGAGACTGACATGATATATTCAAAGTAGTGAAGGAAAACAAAACTATAACCATGAATACTCTCTCCAGCAAGACAATCATTCAGAACAGAAAGAAAGAAAAAGAGTTCCCCGGACAAATAAAGGAACTCATCACAACTAAACCAGCTGTACAAGAAATATTAAAGGGGATTCTCTGAGTGGAAAAGTAAGACAGTAATTATGAGTAAGAAAAGTAGGTAGCACTAAAGCAGTACAATTAAGTAAATACCAATAAAAATCAGTTAAAAATTTACGAACTACAAGGAAATAAAGTATATATCTAAAACACGGAGGGGAGGGGGTAAAAATTTAGTACATTCAAACTTAAGCAACCATTAACTTAATACAGACTGCTACATACAGAAAAACTTTTATATAAAACTAATGACAACCACAAATCAGAAACAACTAATACAGAAAACAATGAAGAGAAAGGAATCCAAGCATACACTAATAAAGCCAGCAATCACAGAAGAGAGCAAGAGAGGAAAAGAACAGAAAAAAACTACAAAAACAAACATAAAGCAAGTAGCAAAACGGCAATACATGCCTACCAATAATTACTTTGAATGTAATTGGACTAACTGCTCCAATCAAAAAATGGAGTGACTGAATAGATAAGAAAGCAAGACCTACCTGTATGATACCAATAAGAAACTCACTTCTGACATAAAGACATAAAGTAAAGGGATGGAAAAATATTTAGCATGCAAATAGATGTAAAAAGAAAGCCAGGTAGCAATACACGTAATGGAAAAACCAAACTTTTAAAAGACTCTAACAAGAGACAAGAAAGAATAATATATAATCATAAGTAGTACAACCCAGAAAGATAACCATAAACCCATTTATGAACCCAACACTGGAACACCCAAAAATATAAAAGAGCTAATAACAAAAAAAGTAATCAACGGTAACATAGTAACAGCAGAGGACTTTAACTCCCCACTTACATCATTCAAATTGAAATCAACATGAAAACAGTAGCTTTGAAGGGCATACTGGACCAGAGCGATCTAACATATAGTCAGAACATTCCATTCTAAAAGAGAACATAATCCTTTGCATGTGCACATGGAACATTCTCCAGACTAGATCACATGTTAGGCCACAAAACAAATTTTAACAAATTCAAAAAGATCAAAGTTATACCATCCACCTTTTCCAACCACGATGCTATGAAACTAGAAATCAACCACAAGAAAAAACCTGGAAGAATACAAATATACAGAGGTTAAATACACACTACTAAACAATGAATGTGTCAACCAAGATATCAAAGAGGAAATCAAAAAAAATGAAAATGAAACCATAATGCTCCAAAATTTTTGGCATGCAGCAGAAGCTATTCTAAGAGAGAACTCTGTAACAATACAAGCCTACCTTAAGAAGAAAAAACTCAAATAAACAACATAACCTTACACCTAAGGAAACTACAAAAAGAACAAATGAAACCCAAAACCTGTGGGAGGAAGAAATATTAAAGTTCAGAGCATAAACAAAATTCAAACTCAAAAAAAAAAAATCAATGGATCAATGAAACCAGAAGCTGGTTCTTTGAAAAGACCAACAAAACTGTTAAACTGCTATCCAGACACATCAAAAAAATAAGACAGGACCCATACAAAATAAAAAATGAAAGAGGAGAAATAATAATGGACACCACAGAAATAAAAAGGACTGTAAGAGAATATTATGAAAAATTATATGCTAACAAATTGAACAAAATAGAAGAAATGGATAAATTTCTTGAAATATAACCTCCCAAAACTTCTTCGCAAAGAAATTTAACATTTGAACAGACTGAAAACAGTGAAACTGAATTATTAATCAAAAAACTCCCATAAAACAGAAGTCCAGAACCACATGCCTTCACAGGTGAATTCTACTAAATATTTTAAGAAGTTAATACCCAATTCTTCTCAAATAATTCAAAAAATGGAAGACAAATGAAAGCTTCCAAATTTACTCTACAAGGTCAGCATTACCCTGATACAAAAGCCAGATAAAGATATTCCTAAAAAAGAGAAATATAAGTCATATCTCTGAAGAACACAGATGCAAAAATCCTCCACAAAATATTAGCAAACAGGGGGGCACCTGGGTGGCTCAGTGGGTTAAAGCCTCTGCCTTCAGCTCAGGTCATGATCCCAGGGTCCTGGGATCCAGCCCCGCATCTGGCTGTAAGCTCAGCGGGGAGCCTGCCTTCCCCTCCTCTCTGCCTGCCTCTCTGCCTACTTATGATCTCTGTCAAATGAATGAATGAATGAATGAATGAATGAATAAATAAATAAGTATTTTTTTAAAAATGTTAGCAAACAGAATCCAACAATACACTGAAAAAATCACTCACACAATCAGGTAGGATTTATTCCTGGGCTGCAAAGGTGATTTAATATTTGCAAATCAACCAATGTGATACCTCATGTCAATAAGAGAAAGGCTAAGAAACATGTGTTCATTTCAATAGATGCAAAAAAGCATCTGACAAAGTATAAAATCCATTCATGATCAAAACTCTCAACAGGGGCACCTGGGTGGCTCAGTGGGTTAAAGCCTCTGCCTTCGGCTCAGGTCATGATCCCAGGGTCCTGGGATCGAGCCCCGCATCGGGCTGTCTGCTCCGCGGAGAGCCTGCTTCCTCCTCTCTCTCTCTTTCTGCCTGCCTCTCTGCCTACTTGTGATCTCTGTCTGTCAAATAAATAAATAAAATCTTAAAAAAAAAAAACTCTCAACAAAGTAGGTTTAGAAGGAACATACCACAACACAATAATGGCCATATGTAAAAAACTCACAGCTAACATCATACTCCACATTCACAATGGAGTTCACTGAGACCTTTTCCCCTAACATCGTAAGTAAGACAAAGATGTCCACTCAAACCACTTTTATTCAACATAGTACTGGCAGTCCTAACCACAGGCATCAAAAAACAAATAAAAAGTATCCAAACTGGTAAGGAAGAACTAAAACCTTCATTACTTGTGGATGACATGAAACCGTAAATAGAAAACCACCAAAAAACTACTAGAATTTATGGATGAATTCAGTAAGGTCACGTGATACAAATCAATGTACAGAAAACCACTGCATTTCTACACACTAATAATGATATACAAATGTCATTAATAATGAATTACAAATTAAGAAACTGTCCCATTGACAACTGCACCAAAAATAACAAAATACCTAGGAATAAAATTAACCAAGGAGGTGAAAGAACTATACTTTGAAAACAATAAAACACTAATGAAAGAAACTGAAGTTGATACAAACAAATGGAGAGATTTTCATGCTCATGGACTTGGAGAACACTGTTAAAACATCCCTACTTCTCAAAGCAATCCACAGATTTAATGCAATCCTTATCAAAATATCAGCACCATTTTTCACAGAACTGGAAGAAATAATCTTAACATTTGTATGGAACCACAAAAAGCCAAAGCAATCTCAAAAAAGAAGAGCAAAACTTAGAAGTATCACAATCCCAGATTTCAAGATATACTATAAAGCTGTAGTAATCAAAACAGTATAGTACTGGCACAATAACAGACACACAGATCAACAGAACAAGATAGAAAGCCCAGAATTAAATTCAACACTATATGGTCAATTAATTTTCAACAAAATTTATTTTTTCAACAGAAGCAAGAATATGCAATAGAAAAAAGTCTCTTCAACAAATGGTGTTCAGAAAACTGGACAGTGACATGCAAAAGAATGAAATGGGACCACTTTCTTATACCATAGACAAAAATAAATTCAAAATGGATTAAAGACCTAAATGTGAAACCTGAAACCATAAAAACCCTAGGAGAGAGCATAGGCAGTAATTTCTCTGACATTGACCTTATCAGCATTTTTTCTAGATATGTCTTCTGAAGGCAAGGGAAACAAAAGCAAAATTAAACCACTGGGACCACATCAAAATAAACTGCTTCTGCACAGCAAAGGAAACAATCAACAAAACTAAAAGACAACCTAGAGAGTGGGAGAAGATACCTGCAAACAATATAGTCAATAAAGGACTAGTATCCAAAATATATAAAGAATTTATACAACTCAACACCAAAAAACTTCACAAATAATCCAATTAAAAATGGGCAAAAGAGGGCGCCTGGGTGGCTCAGTGGGTTAAGCTGCTGCCTTTGGCTCAGGTCATGATCTCAGGGTCCTGGGATCGAGTCCCGCATCGGGCTCTCTGCTCAGCAGGGAGCCTGTTTCCTCCTCTCTCTCTCTGCCTGCCTCTCTGCCTACTTGTGATCTCTCTCTGTCAAATAAATAAATAAAATCCTTAAAAAAAATGGGCAAAAGACATCAACAGATGTTCTTCCAAAGAAGACCTAAGGCTGACCAACAGACACATGAAAAGATGTTCAAAATCACTCATCTTCAGCAAAATGCAAATCAAAACCAGAATGAGATATCACCTGACACCTATCAGAATGGCTCAAATCAAAGACACACGAAATAAAAAGTTTTCTGGTGAGGACAGAGAAAAGGAAATCTGTTGGTGGGAATGCAAACTGGTGCAGTTACTGTGGAACAAAGTATGAACATTCCTAAAAAATGTTAAAACAAAATTACTATATGAGCCAGTAATTCCACTAGTATTTACCCAAAGAAGAGAAAAAGAACACTAATTCATGAAGATATAAACACACCTATAGAGTTTATTGAAGCATTATTTACAATAGCCAAATTATAGAAGCAACTCAAATGTCCAATGATAGATGGATAAAGATGTGGTATATAACTCTACAATGGAATATTACTTAGCCATAAAAAAAGAAAGAAATCTGGGACGCCTGGGTGGCTCAGTTGGTTAAGCGGCTGCCTTTGGCTCAGGTCATGATCCCAGCATCCTGGGATCGAGTCCCACATCGGGCTCCTTGCTCAGCAGGGAGCCTGCTTCTCCCTCTGCCTCTGCTTGCCGTTCTGTCTGCCTGTGATCACTCTCTCTCCCTCTCTCTCCCTGATAAATAAATAAATAAATAAATAAATCTTTAAAAAAAAGAAAGAAAGAAATCTTACTGTCTGCAATAACATGGATGAATCATGAGTATAATGCTAAATAAGTCAAAGAAAGACAAATACCTAATGTTTCATTCATATGTAGAATTTAAGAAACAAAACAAATGAACAAAGAAAAAAGACAAACACAAAATAACAGACTCTTAACTACAGAGAACAAACGGATGGTTACCAAAAGGGAAGGAGGTGATGGGTGAAATTGGGGAAGGGGATTAAGAGTACACTTATAACGAGCACAGTAACGTATAGAGTTGCTGAGCCACTATATTGTACACCTGAAACTAATATAACACTGTATATTACACGTACTAGAATTAAAATTTAAAGAAATAAAGTAAATAAATAAATAAGCAAGTAAGCAAGCAGCTGTGAGTTGTAATATAAATAAATAAATTTTTAGAATGAATGAAGGAATAAGTTTAACATGTCCCTAGTTAACTGACAAGGTTTACTAACTTAAATAAAAACACAATGCAAGTGACATATGCACATGTATTATAAACTGATTTTTAAGAACTGCAACAGTAATAAAAATTATTTTTAAAACTCTTTTTTTTTTGGGGGGGGGAGATACACTGACTGTTTGACCCATATCCTAATTGTCCTAGTTCTCTATCTCCTCAGGGTAAGGTAATTCATCTACTTTTTGGATTTTCCTTTTATTTTGTTACTGTTATAGACAGAAACATCTGTTCACGTGATTAGAAAAAAATGACAAGGAGCAGCAGTAGGTTTAATGATGTAAATTTAAAATTTTCAGGGGCACCTGGGTGGCTCAGTGGGTTAAAGCCTCTGCCTTCAGCTCGGGTTGTGATCCCAGGGTCCTGATCAGGCTCTCTGATCAGCGGGGAGCCTGCTTCCTCCTCTCTCTGCCTGCCTCTCTGCCTACTTGTGATCTCTGTCTGTCAAATAAATAAATAAAATTTAAAAAAATAAATTTTCAGAGAATTTTACCAGACACAAAGTTAGTCTGTCCAATTTAAAAAGTCATATATATGCAGGTGTGCCTGGCTGGTTCAGTTGTAAAACCATGATCTTGATCTCAGGGTTGTGAGCTCTAGCCCCACACTAGGTACAGAAGTTACAGAAAGCCATATGCATGGCAAGGCAGTTAAAACTTCCACACACTGTTATACCAGCACAAAGCACACATCTCCATTACATAAATATATACCTACTAAACTACCAGCACACATCTGATTTTCCATCATAAACTATTTATTACTCCAGAAAAAGCACTAAACATTGGTAAAGAAATTCTGTCAGGTACCCAACCAACCTGGTATATCTGACACAGAATACTAAAAATATTTGGAATACCTTCCAATGATGGAGTAAAAATAAATGAAGGCTTTCTAGTACATCTTTAAAGAATTTTAAAGAGCCTTTTCCTATGCAGTATCCTTGCATATGACTGGCTTCAGGGAAAATTAAACCATGTAGTTATTCAAGACAGTAAAAGCATAAATTATGAATTAATTTATTTTTGCATACCTGATGATTGGCAAAATCCAGTATGTGAAGACAGCACTAAATTTTCAGTCACAGGCTTAATTTTCTGCTCATCACTGCTCCCCTCACCTACAGAATTCTGATCATCATCTCCTATATCAGAAGAAGATGATGATGTAATGTCAGCTTGCTTCCTTTTAGTGCTTGTTCTTAAGGAGTTTCTCATTTTCTCCTTGATACCGCCTGTCTTCTTTTTTGCTGAAGTTCTCTGTTTCTTCAGCTTTTTATTGTCTTCAGAACTTTCCTCAGCATCCGAAGACGATGAGCCACTATGTACTTCCTTGGTATTTCTCTTTGAATTTAAATTTCTTCTTTCCCTCAGTTCTATTCTTTTCAGTCTCTTATCAGAAGAATCACAACCATCTTCTTTCATGGAATATTTCTCAGTATCAGATGACGAACAATCTTGTCTCTTCCTCAAACTCTTTTCAGGCAAGTTGCATCTTTTCTTCACTCTACTGGATGCCCCGTTCTTACTCCTTTTGTCTTCTGAAGAATCACAACTATCTCTTTTTCCCTGTAATTTCTCAGTATGATCAGATATTTCACCCTTCTTTTTAGAAGTTTTATCTTTTATTTTCTTACTTTTCTTGTCCCTGTAAGTTGTGTCATTCTTATTTTGTTTTATGCCTTTAGGAAAATGAGAAATTTCTTCTCCCTCAGGTAACTTCTCAGTGCTATCAGATGATGATTCATACTGTTGTTCGATCTTAATTACATTTTTCTTCAAGTCTATAGTTTTCTTTTCTTTTACTCCAATTCCCTTTTTGCTCTGCTTTTTGTCATCTTCAGAGGACTCATCACTCTGCTCTTTCTTTGGGAAATTCTCAGCAATGTCAGATATGCCAGCCTGTACTTTCTTACACGATTTGGTTTTCAAATGCTTACTCTTTTCTTTAGTTTCAGCAAACTTTTTGTCTTCTGGAGAATTAAAACTCTCCTCTTTCCCTGAAGGCAGCTTATCAGCACCATCAGAAGAAACACCTAACTGTTGCTTCTTAGAAATTCGATCTCTTAAGTCCATGTTGGTCCCGTCTTTATCGACTGTGCCTTCTGCTGGAGTGAAATTCTCTCTCCCATGTTTCCTTTCAGCATCATCAGATGATCCTTCTTGTGTGGTCTTCAAATTTTTCTGCCCTTGATTATCCATTCCTTTTTTTCTGTGTTTTTCATCTTCAGAAGAATCATAATCTTCTTTATTTGGAACTCTTTTTTTGGTTGTTTTGGCAGCCCCAATTTTACTCATACTCTTTATCTCTTTTTCTAATTCTGAGTCATAATTGGAAGATTCAGACTGGTTTTGTCGTTTCTTTTTAGAAATTATAGACCTCTTAGCTGATTTGCCTTTTTTAATATCATAATCTGAACCAGAAGTAGAACTTTTTCGTTTCCTTTTTCCTTTATCATCTTTCCCTGTTTGAGTCTTTAAATCATACAAAGTCTTCTCATGATTTGTATGAGTTTCATTGATATCAGTATCTGAAGAAGAACTGTGATTCATCCTGGATACCTCTTTGAGGATTGCTAACATTTCATCAGAATCTGAATTCTGATCCACAATCTCCGACTGTTTAGATTTAGCCAATTTATTAGGTTTGGGATTATCTATAGCACTGTCAGAAGAATTCCGCTTATCCTTTTTTCTCATTGGAACTGATAGTTTTTGTTTCTCCTTAACTGTTTCATTACTTTCTTCATCTGAGTTAGATGTTGCAGGATTGGTTTCTGTCTGTCGCCTCAAGGGAGTAGTCTTTACACGTGGAGATCTTCGAAGATCGGATTCTTCTGTAAGTAATGGAACTTCACTTTCAAATAAATGCTCACTATCATTCTTTTCCTGTCCAACTCCACAGTTCTCTGGCTTGGGGTTCAGACCAGAACTTTTACAGCCATCTTTATCTTGTGGTACTTCCTGACAATCAGCACCTTTAATTGGAGAATTAGAAAGGGAAACGGGGGTGAGTTTAACATATAATTCTTTTGTTACTTTAGCAGTAGTTTTTGACTTAATACCTCCTCTGTTGTCTTTTGAAGTAATATTTAATTTTACAGAAGAACTCTCCAGTTCTTGGTCAGTTCCACTATTGCCATCTCCCTGATTATCAGCAGAACTCTGAACTTCCATAGCTGTCTCAAGATTCTCAAAAATGTCTTCTGGAACTGAGGAAGGAACAGAAACAATATCCATGTCTAAATCTTCAGAAGTGTTAGCAGGTTCATACTGAGGTTCTTCTTTTTTATCTGATTTCTTATGTTCACCAGTGGCATTTTTATTTGTTCTTTGTTCCTGTACTGTAATATTCTGATCCATGTGCTCACTATCCACCAGCTTTCTTGCCAGTTTAGCTTCTGATTTTGAAATATCTCTTTTTTCTAAAGCACAGGGTTTTTCTCCTTTTCGTACTTTTGTTTCAGACTTAGCATCTATGACCTTATGCTCTTTGGTATTTTTCTCTTTGTTTCCAGCATCCAAAGCTCGAATCTCTGAATTCAACTCTTCTTCTAATGCAAGATGAGCTTTCTTGATATCAGCTAACACAGATTTAAAAGCCTTAAGCTGGCGTAACTTTATAGCAGAACTGGTTTCTGAATTATCTGCTGCCTGCTTCAAAAACTTAACGTAACTGGAGTTCATGTTAGATGTGGTCTCAATCAGTTTTTTTGCCTTCTTAATCATCTCTTTGGGCACAATTAGTGCTGAATAAGAGTAGGTTACTGAACCAGAACATGAATCATCTAATTTCTTTTCTTCTCCATTACAATTGGAACTATTTTTCTTTGGAGAAAATCTGGGTGTGTGGTCATATACTTTATTACTCTTTTCATTGTCAACTTTTATCTTCTTCTTATTTTGTTGCAACAACTGTTCTAAATTTTCAAATACGCTATTACATGCAGTGACCAAGTCCAACAAAGGTTCTGGGTGACAAATGTAGCAATACCACTGGTTGTTTTCATCCATTATTGCAGAGAGTTCCTTTCGACCAAGGTTGCGCAGAATGCATTTCTTGCAGAAGGCATTATGGCAAAAGTCACAGCAAATCAAGTTTCCACCTTCTGCACACCACCTGAAATTATTAAAAGATGAAAATATTACTCCAAAGTGAAACTCACTCTAAATTTTTTTCATTATTAAAGCAATTTAAATTTTCCTGCCAGGAATTCTAATAGTTATTTGGGTCATCTGCTTATTCTTTACTGGAAACTTAAACATAAACCTAAGGTTTTGTAGAAAAGAATAACCTTCCTTTAAAGACATCAATGATGATACAACAAAAAAATGGATCTAGTAACATGCTATGTAAGAATTTCCCCCAAAAAAGTAGACAATACTGAATTTATGTTCATCTTGATTTATTACCTACCTACATTGCTCATCCATTCCATCAGAGTCACGGCTAATATCATCACTCATGTAATATTTAAAGCAATTCTATTAAAAGAAAAGGGGAAGGGGAAATTTTATATTCAAAATGCATAATATTCATAAAGGACAAAAACTTTATTTTCAAGTCATTAAAAAAAGCCGAGGGAAAGTGTGTGTATTTGTGTGAGAAAACCAAAGCAAAACACTCACTACCCCATACTAGTACTTTCCTGACACAGAAATACCTCAATAAATTAATTCCTTGAAATAGATTTCCATATCATCAAGTACCACCTACTTTATATAATGTTTGTAAAAGATTTCGGCAAATCAGGATTCTAATTTTATACGATGAACTACTAAACCTCTACATAAAGATGTATCAGATGCTGCTACTTCAGGTATTTAGTAACCTTCACATATAAACACCTGCTTTGTGTACGGCTAAGCAAAACTATCCTACATTTAGTTTCATTCTCTTTAAATCTCAAAACATTATACACAACTGGAAGTAGTACACCCAATTTTAGAGAAAAGGCTAATACGTAAGTAAATCTCAAGTCATACAATTAGGTTACAGGCAAAGCTGGTACTCAAATTCAAGTCTGACTGACTTTAAATTTATTTTCACTAAGCCTGGAGAAAGGGAAGGTTCTCCAGTGATGAAAAGTACCAATTAATAAAATGGGCTAGGCTCAACAGACTAGGCCTTGAAAAAAAAATTATATATTTTAGAAAAGAGAAAGGAAATGCACATTAAAAATCCAACCATATGAAATTCAACTGTCCCATTTTAAAACTAGAAGCGACAACATGTCCCCCTAAATAGGCTTATGGTTGAACTGAATTCAAGCAATGGAGAAACACAAATTGCTAAAAAAAAAAAAAAAAGTAAATTCAGTCTACTTAAGTAGGTCTATATCAAAAACTCATACAATGAAATACTTAGAGGGGGCGCCTGCGAGCAGTAAAGCATATGCCTTCAGCTCAGGTTGTGATCTTGGGGTCCTGGGACAAGCCCCACATCTGGCTCTCTGCTCAGCAGGGAGTCTGCACTCTCTCTCTCTCTCTCTCTCTTTTTCTCCTTCTTTCTCTGATCCTCTGCCCCACTTGTGCTCTCTCACTCTCAAATAAATAAATAAAATCTTGAAGAAAAAAAAAAAGACCTAGAACTGGATCTCTGAGGAAAATCTGGTCTGCTCCTGCATTTCAAGGAAGCATTTTGTTGGAAAACAAACTAACCCAGAATTAATCTTAGCAGTAATGAGTAAGGGAAATCATAACTTTGATATTATAGATATTTAAAATTAACTCCACAGTATCACTAATAAAAGAGTATACACAGACTGTTAAAACTATCTACAACACATATGAAGCATTTTTAATTCTATCATCACCAACTTATGTCAAAACCCTGCCCCACATGGAGAGTTGAGATTTGGGTAACCAGAATACATGAGAGGGAAGGTTATAAAACATACATCTGCACACACGTATACTCTTTAGATTTGCCAACACACCATGCTCTGCTTCACTTACCAGCCTTTGAATACCATGTTGCCTCTGCTTAGAATACGCTGAGCCAATCCCACTCCACCAGGCTAATCTATTTACAGCTCAGATATCAGCTTATAGCATCTCCATTATAAAGCCCCCCAACCCAACTCCAGATTACACAGGATTCCTATATGTTCCCACATTACACAGTACTTCCCCGATCATGGCACTTACTGGGCTTTTTGTAATGTCTGTTCTCCCCATTACCACATAAGCCCTCCAAAGACAGAGACCAGGCCCATACTATTCATCACTATGCACCAGAAGTCTGACACTGTAAACCAAATATCTAATACACAGCAAACGTTCAAATATTTGTGGAATGAATTATAAATAGATCATTACATACCTTACAAATAAGTACTTGCAGTGAAGGATGTCTGTAAATGGAATCTTTTTGAAAATGATTGACCTGTTGTCCACAAGCTGTGCAGCTCACAATCCCATGAAGCCCATCTTCTAGGAGAAAGGAGTGACCATTATTCAGACATATACACACACACACACACACACACACACACACACACACATAAAAAAAGATATTTACTTTAGTCAGCATTTTGCAATTTTCATATTGGAAATTAAATACTTCATAATCCTTAGAAAAGTGACATTTTGGACACGAAAGGCTAATAATTTTACGGACTTACTAAAAACATGACAACCTTGGAAAATTCCAGAACTACAAATCCTAATCTGTTTCCTTTTACAGATGCAAACCCTATTTCTCAAAATGATAAAACATGAAGAGACTCCATAAGAGAAGTTCTAAAAATATGGGTCAAGAACTCTTTTTCATTTTACTATTGCTTTGCAAATAAATTAATTATCAGTTCTTAAAGAATGCGGAAGCAAGTGACGTATGTGGAACAGTCTTTTGTATCCTTATACTTAAAAATTAGGTATCCTCAAGATGAAAACGTCTACACAGACTCTTCCAATATAGTACATGAAAACCTGCGAATTTTAAATTACCAATTTCTTACCTTAGATTTATTTCAATACTATCTATAATTCCCATTAACCTCTCTATCTCACTATCCACTACATATCAGCACTGTCTACTATTTCCAATTAAGGACAAATAAGACTTGCAGGTGTATCTATCGATGTTGACAGCAAAACCTGAGAATGACTTGGAGGAGGGGGAAAGCAGAGCCCCATTCCACAGTGTCTGCAGGAAAAGAGACTAAAGATAACCCAATGCAACAAAGAGGAAACCTCTCCTGCCTCACTTTCATCCCTAGTTCTGCGTAGGGCAGTGCTTCACAATCTGAGCGGAACATCAGAATCATCTGAAGAAACTTTTTAAAAGCAGAGACAGTCATTCTCATCCCTAAACCACTGAATAAGAATCTCCTAGACTTTTTTCTTCTAGTTTTAACAGATGATTCTGATGTGCAACCAAGATCTTGACAGAAGATGACAGATTACGATTCCAAACCAGCCAATGAAAATGCCTGCATTCACAAATAAAAAGATAATTAAAATAATAACCTATATCCCTAAATAAAAAACAAAACAATACATACATTTCCCACCTCTCAATTTTCTATTTTGTTTTTTTCTTCCTCTTTAGGTCCAAATCACCATGGACCTGAATATCACAAAGATTCTTATTTGCAGAAGTTAAGAAAGTTTAACCAAGTTTTAAGGGTACCATCATACTTTTCCAGACAATATAGAGAATTTGAAGACTCACTATGTAAGTTGCTAATATTTTATTTTTTTTTTTATAAACATTGGCCACAGAAATTAGCTTTATTTTTTTTTTAAGATTTTATTTATTTATCAGAGAGAGAGAGGGAGAGAGAGCGAGCACAGGCAGACAGAATGGCAGGCAGAGGGAGAGGGAGAAGCAGGCTCCCTGCCGAGCAAGGAGCCCGATGTGGGACTCGATCCCAGGACGCTGGGATCATGACCTGAGCCGAAGGCAGCTGCTTAACCAACTGAGCCACCCAGGCGTCCCGAGTTGCTAATATTTTATATCATACTGTCCTATGCTAGTGTTTGACCCTGAGTGCTAAATACAGTGTGCTTCATTTCAAATAATGACTGCATTAAGATATACTAATAAAAGAATATGAATGTTCATCCAATGTTAACATAATAAATATTAAGCATCTTCTATATGCTTTTGTACACATATCACTCAAAAATTAAAACTAAGTGATCCTTTGGAGAATTCTCCCACATGTGCACAAAGAATCACATATATGATATTCATTGCAGCACTAAATAGGAAATTAGAAAACTTCAAAAACAAAAAATTGGAAATAATTTCCATCTGGGAAATGGACAGTGGTTTATTCACATTACAAAATTCTATAAAGCAGTGGAAAATAAAAAACCAGATGTATATTCACTGAGATGGACACACTTCAAAAGCAATAATGAATGTGAAATACTACTTTATATATTTTAAGTGAAAAATAAATGCTTTATGAATAAACATGAACAGGAAAAATACAAAAACATATATGAAGATAATATACACACATGCATACAAACTTCAAAATAATCATCATGGCGGGGACGGGGTGGAAATGGAGGAGTAAGACTGAACCAGTATTTCATTTAAGTGAGATGTAAAGCCAACACTGAATAATGGTGAAATGTTACTTCATGTACTTGTTTCTATATGTAAATGCTTCACATTTTTACTTTTAGCTATAAAATATTATAATATAATCCTTAAGGATTATAATATAATGTGTAAATGGAAGAGAAGCATTTTCATTTCTGAGCTCAACGCATTTTAATAGATTTAAAGAGAACAAAACTCTATAAAACATTAATGATAAAAACTGAAGATGACACAAAGATATGGAGACATTCCATGCTAATGGATTAGAAGAACAAATATTGTTAAAATGTCTAAAATTACTCAAAAAAATCTACATATTTAATGCAATCCCTATCAAAACACCATGGCATAGCACTTTTCACAAAACTAGAAAAAACAATCCTAAAATTTGCATGGAACCACAAAAGACCCCAAAAAGCCAAAGCAACCTTGAAAATGAAAAACAAAGCTAAAGGTATCACAATTTCAGACTTAAATTATTTATAAAGCTGTCAATCAAAACAGTATAGTACTGTCACAAAAACAGACATATAGATCAATAGAACAGAATACAAAACCCAGAAATAAGCCCATAATTATATGGCCAATCTCTGACAAATCAAGAAGACTATCCAGTGGGAAAAAGAGAGTCTCTTCAACAAATGGTGTTGGGAAAACATGATGTGAAAGAATGAAACTGGACCACTTTCTTTCACTATACACAAAAATAAACTCAAAATGGATTAAACACCTAAATGTGAGACCTGAAACTATAAAAATCTTAGAGGAGGGAGACCTGGTTGGCTCCATCAGTGGAGTGTGCAACTCACGATCTCAAGGTTTTAAGTTTAAGTCCCATAGTGGGTGTAGAGATTACTTAAAAAATTTTTTTTTAAATCCTAACTGGGTTTTATACACAACCAATGAATGTACTATATGTTGGCTAACTGATTTTAAATTTTTAAAAATCCTAGAAGAAAGCAAAGGCAGTGATGTCCCTGATATCCACCATCATAACACTTTTCTAGATATGTCTCCTGAGGCAAAGGAAATAAAAGAAAAATTAACTCTTGGGACTACATCAAAATAAAAGGCTTCTGCACAGTGAAGGAAACAATCAACAAAACTAAAAGGTAACCTACAGAATGGAAGAAGATATCTGCAAATGATATCTAAGAAAGGGTTAGTATCCAAAACATATAAAGAATTTATAAATCCCAACACCCCAAAAATGAATAATCCAATTAAAAAATGGGCAGAGGGCACGGATTGCATGGAGCACTGGGTGTGGTGCAAAAATAATGAATACTGTTATGCTGAAAATAAAAAATAAATTAAAAAAAAATAAAGACAATCAAATCTAGAATTTACTATCCAAAAAAAAAAAAAAAAAAATGGGCAGAGAACATGAACAGACATTGCTCCAAAGAAGACACCCAGGCAGCCAACAGACACATGAAAAGATGCTCAACATCAGTCATTATCAGGGAAATGCAAATCATAAATATAATGAGATATCAACCCATACCTGTCAGAATGGCTAAAATCAAAAACACAAGAAAAACAAGTGTTGACAAAGACGTGGAAAAAAAGGAACCCTCTTCACTATTGGTAGGAATGTCAACTGGTGTACCCATTCTGGAAAACAATATGAAGGTTCCTCAAAAAGTTAAAAATGGAACTATCCTACAATCCAGTAATTGAATTACTGGGTATTTACCTCCAAAATACAAAAACACTAATTCAAAGGGACACATACACATATTTAGAGAAGCAGTATTTACAACAGCCGAATTATGTAAGCAGCCAAAGTATCCATTGACAGATGAATGGATAAAGAAGATATGGTATATATACACAATGGAATATTATTCAGCCATTAAAAAAAGAATGAAATCTTTCCATTTTCAATGACATGGCTAGAACTAGAGAGAGTAATGCTAAGGAAAATAAATCTGAGAAAAACAAATACCATATGATTTCACTCATATGTGGAATTTAAGGGAGAAAAAGGAGCACAAGAAAAAAAGAGAGAGAAGCCAAGAAACAGACTCTTAGCTATAGCAAACAAAACTAATGGTTACCAGAGGGAAGGTGGGTATGGGGATGGGTAAAATAGGCAATGGGGATTAAGAAGTACTCCTGTCACAATAAGTACTATGTGATGTATGGAATTGTTGAATCACTATGTTGTACACCTAAAACTAATGTAACACAGTATGCTAAATATACTGGAATTTAAAATAAAAGAAAATTATTGTGCCAGGTAGAAAAATTAGGTGTAAAATATACTTTCTAACAAACTGCAGAAAAGGTTGTCAGTAGGCTATGGTGTTTTGTTTTGTTTTGTTTTTAAAGATTTTATTTATTTGTCAGAGAGAGAGATAGAGAACTTAAGCAGGCAGAGCAGCAGGCAGAGGCAGAGAGAGAAGCAGGCTCCCCACTGAGCAAGGAGTCCAATGCAGGACTCGATCCCAGGACCCTGGGATTATGACCTGAGCCGAAGGCAGTGGCTTAACCAACTGAGCCACACAGCCGTCCCAGCTATGGTGTTTTATAAAAGGGCGCCTGGGTGGCTCAGTGGGCTAAAGCCTCTGCCTTCAGCTTGGGTCATGATCTCAGGTCCTGGGATCAAGCCCCGCATCGGGCTCTCTGCTTGGCGGGGAGCCTGCTTCCTCCTCTCTCTCTGCCTCTCTGCCTGCTTGTGATCTCTCTCTGTCAAATAAATGAATAAAATCTTAAAAAAAAAAAAAGTGGCTCCTAAAATGGTGGATAAAACTATACCTTTAATTTTGTTTCAAAGCAATATAAGATTATACAGAATTTACCTTCTTGACAGTTTCCTAAGCTAGGCTTTAATTATAGAACTTTCCTAGGAAGCTTGAATATTAACTTGCAATTCAGTACCTCAGATCACTGGTTTATTCATACACGTGTACATAAGCAAACAGTTAAATTCCCTGTATAATTTCTGACAGTTTAAAGATACAGAAAATCATTAAGACAAAAATTAACATGAGAGATTTAGGTACTACTATATATAGGTCTATAAACATACATTTCATTAAGCATAATATAAACATTCCTACACAGAACACTCAATAAAATGTTCCAAATGTATCAGCTTAGACCAAACACCAGCAGCATAGTGAAATGGTACTAAGAATGCACTCCCCACTCCCCATTGGTGGGGAGTATGTGTTGTGGGGAGTGCTGTGAAGTGTGTAAACCTGGTGATTCAAAGAACTGTATCCCTGGGGCTAAAAATACATTTTATGTTTATAAAAAATTTTAAAAAAAAAAAGAATGCATTCCCCAACAACTGTGCTTTTTTTCCATTCTCCTTTTGGGCCCTTATACACATTCTAGACACTGAATAAGAGCGCCTCATCAAAGACCCCACTTAGATACTAATTTTGATACAATATAGTACACTTAGTTATCTATTCTCCAGACTCTTGCTACTGATCCCTCCAGTCACCTTCAACTTGCTGATTCTCTTCCTTTTAACAAAACTATTCAGCTTTGGCGAGCTCTGCTGCTGCAATGACCGTTTCCCTACTATGAACTACATTCTCCATAAATTTTCCCTATGCGTGAAAGGAGCAGAACGCCCCCTTGTGGACAACAGACTAAACATTTCTTTGATTTTCTCCAACAACCTACTGAGTTATTTAATCCAAAAATATATATAATACAGATATACTTTACTAATTCCATCAAGATAAGCATATAGCACTGAAATAAAAATCTGCACAAAATTTCACCAATATAAGTACTATGCTATAATTTCACAAGTAACATGATAAATATTAAAGACATGCTTCCATTACACTTCTACTTAGAAATTTAGTGTCATGTTCTATTTTTTAGAGATTTGTTCCTTTTACCGTCATGGATTATGGCTCTGCAAATCTGCCCAAAAAATATACAGGCACTATTTAAAAATCACACACAAATTGGAAACATACCCCACTGTCATAAATTTCCAAATGAATCCTCCTTACACTAACTTTCTACAGATGATTAGTCAACATGGTGTGTGTATAAGTGGGGGTAGACAGACAAAAGAAGAGATAGCTCAGACAACTGGAAGGAAGGTTAATAGCTCTAGCTCCCTTCTCCTTCCTACTCATTTCTACATTATTTTCCTTACATCAGTTGATCTCCAACTTTAATATACAAAAGAACAAAATGGGGCTCATTCTTGATCATCCCCCAAAATTCTAATTTGTTAGTGGAGTTAAGGGACTTGCATTTTTAATAAGCATCCCAAATAATACTAACACATAGGTAACTCTGTGATACAATGTATCATATATATATATATATATATATATATATATATATATATA
>NC_081575.1:63339340-63356345 GCF_022355385.1 Mustela nigripes | reverse complement strand
ACACACCTACACACCTACACACACACACACACACACACACACACACAGTTACCTGAAGGCCACAGGCAAGATTTTGTCCAAATCTGAAACTCTTTCCAGGTGAAAGGGAACACATGGTATTTTGGCGTATAGGCATTACAGAACTAATACTCAAGAAGGAAATGCTAAGCTTCTTGAGATAACTTTATAGCCACTGAAGGCAAAGGTATTTTGATAAATGTTTAACCTTTTCTGCTTCAGAGCTCAGAGAGAAACAGAGGCTATTTTTAAGTAGTGCTTTTAATAAACAACGGGCAGAAAAGTGGAGGTATTTTTAATAAGCACATCAGATTTTCCAATATGGTCATAAACAGCAATTTAAACTCATGTTTTCATTTCCACTTGTATTTACCTCCGCGTTTTTTGAGATTTTCAGTTTTCATTTTACTTCTGCTTCTAAATTCAGGCCCTTTAAAATCATCTTTGTCTTCATTCAGCACTGGCTCTGGTTGTACAATCACTGTACCTAGAATGATTTCATTTAAAAAACCATTACACATATTAAATGTGCAAATGAAGTACAAGACTTCAGTTCAGATAAAGCCAACATTGCTGGTACATAATTTTGTTCTTTCAAGCTTTCAATACTTGTGTAAGGACCTCTTCAAAACTAAATAAAACAGGGAAATAGGAGAAGGGCCAGGTGTCAGCAATAAGATTACTTGTTGGAATATAATTAATAAAAAAAATAGGGTGGGGATCTTATGAACTGATTATAACAGAAATGTGTGAATAAAGTAGAAAGTCTCAGCCCAGTTCTGAATTTTTAGTGCCTATAACAAAAACTGTTTTGAGTATAAACACCCATGCTAAGCTCCAAAAAAGTTTATAAAATAGAAGGACCAGAAGGAAAATTTTAAAAAGATATCCTATTCTTCTCATAATTCAAATCACAAACTCAGAAAAAGATTTGTAAGGGTTTTTTTTTATATTGTTTTGGGGGAGGACAGTGGGAGGCAATGTGAGAAGTTAATTCTGCTATTATTGCTATACCTATTCTGAGGCATTTCCCAACTAGTATGTCAGATTTTTAGTACCCAGAAAAGTCCTTAAAGAGTCTTAAAACAGAAGATTGCCTTAAGGTATTTAAGCTCAACTGTTCTAACAATAAACTGTAGAATGAGATCAACTATTGGTCTCTATGGAATATTTTAGAAAAAATGTACTTCTTAGTATAAAACATGTGATCTGAGAAGACAGGTTGTTAATTTATGTTTTCTTTATAATCTCTCAAGAGCAAATAAAGCAGGAGCATAGTAAAAAGGGTCCAGCTCTCACATTTACCTACATTGCTGGGCTTGGTAATACAAGGGGCAGGGGCAGTACTGTCAGGGGCAGTATCCCTGAAACATGGGCCTATGTTATTCAGCACACAGATTTTGGCAAGGTATAACATCTAGTAATATGTATTTCTGAGTCTCTGAAAAAAAGGAAGGGAAAGCAGGCATAGAGGATTGAGTTTTTACAAACTGGTGATTATTTAATCTACACACCAAAAAAAACCTTCATTTACAACAACCATTTCACATACATACTCTCGGAGAAGCCATAGCATTTGAAAAAGCTCAAGATTTATAATTAATGAAAAAACAGAATTATTTCTGAAGATTCTTCTCTAAATGGAAGCAAAGTCGTAGAGTGGAGAAAGCACTCACTAGCTTTGGATTCAAGCAGACCCAGTTTCTCAGTTTAAAGCTTGAAAAAGTTCCTTGAGCTCTGAATCTGTTCCTTTATTTCTACAAGTAGAAACAGTAACTACCTTACAATACTGGTTTGAGGATTAAATGAGTTAGTTCTATTAAGAGTCTGGTATCTATACACACTCAATATAGCATTATAATAATCATCATCACCCAAATTCTACCTTATGAAATGGGTCTATTTTTGGTTTGGTGGGAGAGAATTATGTTTAATTCAGGTTAGAAACATACCATACTTTCTGCCACAGTACCACTGAAAGAATGAATTTAACTCCTATTTCTTAGCTCACCCAGTAACCATCATAAGGACTCCCAGTGACAACCACTGAGAATGTAACAGTCGAAAGTGAGTCACTGCGTATGGGACTCACACTCCCTCAAGTCGTTGTTTCTGCCCTCGGCCACCAACCATGCATAAAATTGTCACAGGTGCTTTGCAAAGACAAGTAAATGGTAGGCCCATCAATTTTCTTTGTTTCTACTTTCTCTCATTCATTCCTTTTCCCCATTTCATATTTCATCTACTATAACTCCTAATTTGTCCTAGTCAAGTAATGTCTTGTGTTCCTTCCCACCATTTTCTTAACTTTCATAATCAAAAAATGTGTCGCAAAAATATAAATATAGACATAGAACAAAATATAGTAAACACAGCTATCAATGATCTGTGAGGATAAATTTGAAAAATCTAACATACTTTCACATATTATTAATAAAGAAAAAATCTAAATCTTTGACTCTGAAACACCATGAAATTACCAAGACCTTTATCATTACTCTTATCATATATCATACTTCTCTCAGACTTGGGCTATGAAATATCCAAGATTTTTATTTGGCTTTTTTCCCCCAATCTAATTAATGAGGTTTTAAAGTTAGAACTGCAACAGTTGAAAGGCATGTGACAAGGCATTTTAAAGAGATAATTACAAGAAATACACCTAAATCTATCTTTTATAATTAACTTCAGCTTTCAGTCTTAGAGAATTTAAGAATGCGGTAAGATGAAACCAGATTTTTAAATGTTTTCTTGAAGTTTAAGAATATTTGTATGTTAACCTATAAAGAAAGCATATTTAAATTTGCTGAGCCAAAATTAAATATAAACATTTAAACTAACTTCCACATTCAAATACAATTTAGAAACCAAAATCTCTGTTCTAAAACCCAATGGAAAGAGAAAATAAGTTTTGTTCTTTTTCAAACCTGACTGCATATATTCTAACTTTTTAATCTCAGTAACACACATTTTCATTACCATTCTAATAATTTCCAGACAACCACTATTAAAATGCTAGCTCTGCTCCTTTACACAAGCTAACAATAATCAAGCCCCAATTTTATAATGACATTTAAAAATACACTTTAACTTCATATGAAAAATACACATTACCTTTTGGCAAGCTTTGCATAGTAATATCATTTTCTGAATTTTCATTAGAAGCATCTTCATTTACAGTTTCATCCAAAGGTTTTTCATCATCCGATTCAATATACTTTGTTACAATTGAAGGTTTCCTATGAAAGAATTAAGTCCATAGAATTATGGACATTTCTGACAGTAAGATTAATAACCAAAGAATGTGTTTAGATTGAATGGTGATTCTTAACCAGAGATACACATCAGACTCACCTACAGAAGCACACATCTCTGTACCATATTACCAAAAATTATGATTCAGTAGGTCTGGGGTAGGACCAGGGTATGTTCACTCTAAAAAAGCTACTGGGGGGAATCATAAAGGGATCTCTTCTTTAAGAATCATTACTTTAGGGTGCCTGGGTGGCTCAGTGGGTTAAAGCCTCTGCCTCTGACTCAGGTCATGATCCCCGGGTCCTGGGATCGAGGTCCACATCAGGCTCTCTGCTCAGCGGGGAGCCTGCTTCCCCTCCTCTCTCTCTGCCTGCCTCTATGCCTACTTGTGGTCTCTGTCAAATAAATAAATAAAATCTTTTTTTTAAAAAAAAGAATCATTACTTTAGAAAATAAGTTAAAATAAAGCTGTGGTTATTAGGAGACATGCCCACTAGTAAGAAACAAGGAATGCCCAGGGCACCTGGATGGCTCAGTCAATAGAGCACCTGACTCTTGATCTCCAGGTTTTGAGTTCAAGCCCCACACTCAGTGTGGAGCCTTCTTAAACACACACACACACACACACACACACACACCCCAAATACCAACAACAAATGCCCAATAAACTGCAAACTTCTAATAAAATCAATACTCTGCAGTATATTATGCTTTATAGTATGATTAGAAGTATTTTCAGTCCTTACGTACAATTCATTTTGACAATTTAACACAGAAAAGTATTTTTACCACTCTTTGATCTCCTTATAACTTTCCCATAAGTGTAATGGCTACACCTCCCCATCATCCTGGACAATTTAACATAATCCTAAAAAACCCGTATTACTTCATGAGGCATTCATTTCATTTTCCCTCTGTCCTTCTTTTGATCACATATATCATCTAAAATAAATGATCAACATATTGCAAGGACCACTAAGGCATGATAAATCCTCCTTGGAAAATTCCATTAAAATTCAAAGTCAGAATGAATCAGTAAATATTGAAGTTAATTAATGGATACAAAAGAATTCATTATACTACACTGTCTAGTTTTTAATGGGTGCATTTGTATAAAATACTTTAGTCAGAACAAGAGCACCTGAAGTTTCAGAAAGATTATTATTCTTAGAAAAAGAAAATAAAACAATCTGAAAATGTTTTCCCTTCAATATCAACCAACCTTTTTGATCGTGATGATCCTGATGATTTGGATTTTTCTGAAGAGCTAGCTCCCTAAATGTGAGAAATAAATAAAAAAGTGAATACAACTCTCAAAGAACAACTCTACAATTAATTAACTATTTCCTTATGCCAAAATCTCTGATGTAGTTAACATAATGGGGTATTACTTTTAAGTCTAAAATATTTTTTTAAAAGGAACTTCAAAAACTAAATATCATTTATTATCAGGCCTCCTTGAGTTGAGATTAACTTCCTGGTTGTTCTTATTAAACTGTTTCTATTGAACTTTGTGTGTAGGTGAGGATATACTACTACACCATGATCTTGACCCAAGTCAATAAAGACAAAGATACAGAAGTAATCAGATCCCAATGGAATTAAAAAAAATGTGTCATTTTCTCTATCCTAACAGATGGCACAAAGTACCTTCTACTATTTGCTTTGAGATACTAAATTTATTGTCATTTTGCCAATATAATCAATATATTTTTTTGGATTAAAATTCTTATACTAAGTAGCATAGGCCTGGGTATCATGAGTGAAGGATATCAGAACGGGTTCCTGTATAATGCTTAAGATACTCTAAATATCCAGTTTTGAGAGATGTCAGAACCATGGAATCATGCCTATAACAACCACCTTGAGCACCACTGCAATATAATAATGTTCAAATACTTACCTGTTAGAAAGTCTTCAGTAGTCTGACTTTAGGTATATTGCTGAAGTGAACCATACAATAATAAAAACAATGAACACCTTCTAAAAATAAACAACTACCCAAAATGAAGTATCATAATACTTCAGTATAACAGTAAACTTAAACACATGCATGTACTAAACAGAAGCAATCTGGGGTGCCTGGGTGGCGCAGTCGGTTGAGTGTCCAACTCTTGGTTTCAGCTCAGGTCATGAACTCAGGGTCATGAGACTGAGCCCTGTGTTGGGCTCCATGCTCAGCGTGGAGTCTGCTTGAGTTTCTCTCTCTCTCTCTCCCTCTGCCCCTCCCTGTTATGTGCTCGCTCGCTTGCTCTCTCTAAAATAAATCAATAAATCTTTTTAAAAAAACAGAATCAATCTGATAACATATACTCCAGTTGGTTATTAGCAATTAGTAAGTATCTTTTAAATACTTTTAATTAGTCTTACCTCTTCCTTGCTGTTTTCCATCATATCTGAGTTATTTCCAGAACCACTGACTTTTTCTTAAAAGAGAAGAAATAAAAACTTTATTTATCTCTTCAAAGCATTATCAAACAGAATACCAATACTACAACTCCATGAAGCCATTTTTCAATCTATGAAGTACAACAGTACTGGTACTATATTACTCACATTAAAATATTTCTAGAAGAATTTTCTCACCAGAACCACCCCCTCGACACACTAACTCCTTCTTTAAAAGCACTAAGTTTCTAGGGATGCCTGGGAGGCTCAGTCAGTTAAGGATCTGCCTTCAGCTCAGGTCATGATCCCAGGCTCCTAGGATGAGTTCTGCATCAGGCTCCTTGCTCAGCCAAGGACCCTGCTTCTCCCTCTGCCTGCCACTTCCCTTGCTTGTGCTCTCTCTCTCTCTCTCTGACAAATAAATAAAATCCTTAAAAATAAATAAATACAAATAAATTAAAACACTAAGTTTCCAGGGAGCCTGGGTGGCTCAGTCATTAAGCAACTACCTTCGGCTCAGGTCATGATCTCACAGTCCTAGGATCGAGCCCCACATCGGACTCCTGGACTAATGGCTCAGCGGGGAGTCAGCTTCTCCCTCTCCCTCTGCCCACTACTCCCCCTACTTGTGCTTGCTCTGTCTCCCTCTGTCAAATAAATAAATAAAATCTTTTAAAAAAAGAAGATTTTTTTTTAAAAAAGCACTACGTTTCTAAAAATAGTAGTTTGGTGTCAAAACATTTCCTATTGTAATCTTCTCAGTATTTTCTCTTAAAATTTAACCTCCATCTTTTACTAACAATATAATCATACTATTATTAAATTTTATATCCTTTCACCGAAGACACTGGAAAAATAACAGAAAACTAAACCTAAAGGAAGCAGAGGGAAAGAAATAATAAAGATTATAGCTAAATTTAATGAAACAGAATAGAAAAATCACCAAAACTGAAGTTAGTTCTTTGAAAAGATTAACGAAATTAAGCAACCATAAGCTAGACCAAGAAAAAAGAGCTGAACTCAAATTACTAGAACCAGAAATTTAAAAGGGGACATTACAAGCTACCTTAAAGAAATAAACAGATTACAAAGGAATATCATGAACAATTGTATGCCAAAATACTAAAAAACAAAATATGAACAGATTCCTAAACACACATAAACAAAACTGACTAAAGAATACACAATGTAGGGATGCCTGGGTGGCTCAGTTGGTTAAGCAGCTGCCTTCAGCTCAGGTCACGATCCCAGCATCCTGGGATCGAGTCCCACATCAGGCTCCTTGCTCAGCAGGGAGCCTGCTTCTCCCTCTGCTTCTGCCTACCACTCTGCCTGTGCTCGCTCTCTGATAAATAAATAAATAAAATCTTAAAAAAAAAAGAATACACAATGTGAACTGACCTGTAACTGAAGAGACTGAATTAGTAATCAAAAACTACTCAGAAAAAAATCAAAGGTTCAGATGCCTTCACCAGTGAAATATACCAAACATTCAAAAAAAATTCTTTAAAAATTCTTCCAATATAAAAAGGAGGGATACTTCCCAATTAATGGACATAAACAATTGCCATAATGGCAATTGCCATAATAAATAATTAATGTTTATGAGACCAGTATCATACTAAAACCAGTAAAGCTACCACAAAAGAGAAATCTACAGAATACCATCACAAATATAGAAAGAAATGTCCTCAACAAAATACTAGCAAACTTCAACAGAATAAAAGACAAGTCCTTCTCCCACAGAGGGGGAGAAAATCTGCAAAAAAAAACAAATCTCATAAGGGGCTATTATCTAAAGGCTACAAAGAACTCAATAATAATAAACAACATGATTAGAAATGGGCAAAAGATCTGAAGATACCTTACCAAAGATACACAAGCGACAAGCATATGAAAAGATACTCCACATCACATGTCATGATGGAATTGGAAATTAAAACAAGCAGATAGTACTATACAATCAATGGATAAATGCAGAACACTGACAACATCAAATGCTGGTGAGGATGTGGAGCAACACAAGTCTCATTCAATTGCTGTTGGGAAGGGAAATTGGTACAACCACTCTGGAAGACATTTGGGCAGTTTCTTACAAAATGAACCATTCTCTTACCATGTAATCCAGCAATCACACTCCTTGATAATTACCCAAATAAAATGAAAACTAAATCCACTCAAAACCTGCACACAGATGCCTATGAACACTTTTATTTTACATAAACACCCTTTTTATTTATGTAAAGATCTTTATAAGTAGCTTTATTCATAGCCACCAAAACATGGAAACAACCAACATATCCTTCACAAGGTGAACAGGATAAATTAACCCTGGTACATCCAGACAATGGAGTAGTATTCATCACTTAAAAAAAAAAAAAAAAAAGAGAGAGCACCTGGGTGGCTCAGTGGGTTAAGCCATTGCCTTCGGCTCGGGTCATGATCTCAGGGTCCTGGGATCGAGTCCCGCATCGGGCTCTCTGCTTAGCGAGGAGCCTGCTTCCCTCTCTCTCTCTCTGCCTACTTGTGATCTCTCTCTGTCAAATAAATAAATAAAATCTTTTTTAAAAAAAGAGAGACAGATGGAGGAAACCTGAATGTTTATTACCAAATTAAAGAAACCAATCTGAAAAGGCGACCTATTATGACATACTGGAAAAGGCAAAGCCATGGAAACTGTAAAAACATCAGTGATTGCCAGGAGTTGAAGGGGAAAGGAAGAACGGATAAATGGAACAGAGAATTTTAAGTGTAGTGAAACCAACCTGCATGATACTACAATGGTAGATCCATGTCATTACACATGTGTCAAAATCCTTAGAATGTATAACACCAAGAGTGAAAGCTAATGCAAACTATGGGTTCTAGGTGATAATGGCTTGTCAGTATAAGTTCATCAACTGTAAAAAATGTACAGCTGTGGTGTTGCCTGTTGACAGTGGGGTAAGTTGTACATGTGTGGGGAGGAAGATATAGGAAATCCTTGTACTTTTCATTCAATTTTTCTGTGAACCTAAAACTGCTCTGGGGTGCCTGGGTGGTTCAGTTGGCTAACCACTGCCTTCGGCTCAGGTCATGATCCCACAACTCTGGGATGGAGTCCCACATCCAGCTCCTTGCTCAGCAGGGAGACTGCTTCTCTGCCCCTCCACTGGTTTGTGCATTCTCTCTCTCTCTCATTCTCTCTCTTAAATGAATAAATAAAATCTTGGAAAATTTTTAAAAAGTAAAACAGCTCTAAAAACTAAAAGCTGTTTTAACAGACCCTAAAAAAAGGGAACATCCTCAACTATCTACAAAATACCCACCAGTTAACATCATACTAAAGGGGAAAGACTGAATCCTTTCCTCCCCAAGATCAGAAACAAGAAAGGAAATCCATTCTTGCCACTTCTATTCAATATTGTAATGAAGATTCTAGCCAGAGAAAGCAGTTAAGAGAAAGAAATAAAAGGCATCAAGATTGAAAACAAAGAAGTCGAACTATCTCTCTTTGGAGATGACATTATCTTATATGTAGAAAATCTATGGAATCCACCAAAAAAACTATTAGAACTAGTAAAAGAGTACAGAGAGATTGAAAAATACAAGAATAATATTTAAAAAAAAAACTGTATTTCTACTCACTTATAACGAATGATCTGAAAATAAAGGAAACAATCCCACAGTAAGATGGTAAGTCCCCAAACTGATCTATCAATATAATGCAATCCCTGTCAGAATCCTAGCTGACTTTTTTCTAGAAACTGACAAGCTCGTTCAAAAATCTGTATAGAATTAAAAACAGGAATAGCCAAATTTGCCTTCAAAATAAAAAACAAAATAGGAAGATTCACACTTCACAATTTCAAAACTTACTATAAAACAACTGTAATTAATACAGTGTAGTACTGGCAAAAGGACAGACATATAGATGTGTCAAAAAACAACAACAACAACAACAACAACTGAAGGTCCAGAAATAAAACCGTGGTTGACTGGTTTTCTTCCCTCCCCCTACTCCCCCCAACTGATTTTCAGTAAGGATGCCAAGACCATTCAGTGGGGAAATAGTCTTTTTAACAAATGATGTTAACATAACTATGTATCCACATGCAAAAGGTGAACTTGGAACCCTGCCTCACACAACATAAAAAAGTTAACTCCAAATGCATCAGAGATCTAAGGAGTTAAAACTGTAGAACTCTTAGAAGAAAATATAGGGGTAAACTGTTGTGACCTCAAGTTTAGTACTATGAATTCTTAGATACCAAAAACATGAGCAATAAAAAGAAAATTAGATTAACTGTACTTTACCAAAATCAAAAGCTTTTCTGCTTCAAAGGACACCATCAAGAAGATGAAAGACAACCAACAAAACGGGAGAAACTATTTGCAAATCATATATCTGACCCAAGTTCCCCTTGACAGATGAATAACAAAATATGCTATGTACATACAATGGAATGCTATTCAGCTTTAAAAAGCTCATTTTGATACAGGCCACAATACTAATGAACGTTGAAGGCCATTATGCTAAGTAAGGTAAGCCAGACACAAGATGACAAAGACTGTATTAGCCCTCCCCACTTAGATGAGGATCCTAAGTCAAGGTTATAGAGACACAAAGTAGAAGGGTGGCTGTCAGAAGCTAGGGAAGAGAGGATTGGAAAGTTAGTGCTTAATGGGTACAGAGTTTCCTTTAAAGAAGAAAAGTTCTGGAGATAGATGGTGGTGATGTTTGCACAACCACATGAATGCATATAATGCCAGAGAACTGTATACTTAAAATTGGTTAAAATGCTAAATTTTATCATAATAAAAAGTCTGGAATATATAAAGAATGCTAAAAGTCAGTAACACAAACAAATACCCAATTAAAAACTGGGCAAATGGTCTGAAGAGACAATTCTCCAAGGAAAATATATACAAATTACCAATAAGCACATGAAGCTCACTATCATTAGCCATAAGATAAATGAAAACAAAATCCAAAATGAGATGCTACTTCACATGCACTAGGAAGGCTAAAAATCACAAAGTCAGAAAATAATTGTTGTCATGGATGCAAAGAAATCAGAATCCTCATAGACCGCTGATGGGAACATAAAAAGGTGCAGCCACTTTGGAAAACATTTTGGCATTTCCTCAAAGGATTTAATGTAGTTACCATACAACTTAGCAATCCTAGTCATAAGTGTGTACCCAAGAAAAATGAAAATACACTGTTGGGGCGCGTGGGTGGCTCAGTGGGTTGGGCCGCTGCCTTCAGCTCGGGTCATGATCTCAGGGTCCTGGGATTGAGTCCCGCATCGGGCTCTCTGCTCAGCAGGGAGCCTGCTTCCTCCTCTCTCTCTCTGCCTGCCTCTCTGCCTACTTGTAATCTCTCTCTGTCAAATAAATAAATAAAATCTTTAAAAAAAAAAAAAAGAAAATACACCGCCATACACAAACTTGTTTACAAATGTTTGTAGCAGCATTATTCACAATAGCCAAAAGCTATAAACAAGACAAATATCCATGAACAGATAAAACAAATGTCATATAAAAGAATGTTACTTGGCCATAAAAGGAATTAAGTATTAAAACGTGCTACAACACAGATAAACCTTGAACACATTACACTAAGTGAAAGAAGCCAGTCACAAAAGACCACGTATTATACAATGCCATGCATAAGAAAAGTCCAGAGGGAAATCCATAAAACCAAGAAAGATTAGTGAGGTTGCTTGGTAGATTAGTGAGGGTGTGGGGATGTTTCTTTCAATGTGATAAAAAGGTTATACAATTATGGTGATGGTTACACTTATCTGTGAAATATAAAAACTACTAAATTATATACTTTAAATGGGTAAATTTTATGCTATACAAATTATATCTCAATAACAGTGTTAAATGTGTTATTAGTCATTAGGGAAATGCCAATTAAAACCATAAGATATCATTAATTATCTAACACAATACGTAAAATTAAAAAGCAAACAATGGTAACAACAAATGCTGGTATAGTTGCAGAAAAACTGAGTCACTCATACATTGTTTTGGGAATATAAAATGGTATGTCCCCTCTGGAACTCAGTTTAGTTTAGGAGTATCTTAAAATAAACAAGCAACTATCATATGACCCCACCAACTGCACTCCTAGGCATTTATCCCAGAGAAATGAAAATGCAGCTCACACAAATGTTTACCAGCAGTTCTATTTGTAATATCTCAAATATGGAATCAGCCCAGATGTCCCTTAACAGGTGAATGGTTAAACAAACTGTAGTATATCCATACCATGGAACACTACTACACTGCAATAAGAAGGAAATAACTACTGGTACATGCTAAAACTCAGATGAATCTTTAGGGAATTACGCTAAGTGAAAAAACCAAATCCCAACTACATACATACATATAATTACATTTATTTAACATGTTTCAAATGACAGACCTTTAGAAATGGAGGAAAGATTAGTGACTGCCAGGTGTTAGGCCTGGGTAGGAGTCGGTTAGGGAGGTGAGCATGATTATGAAAGAGCAAGATGACTAATCTGTGACAGTGGATATATGACAATAGAGGTGGAGCTATGAAGCAACCCAAGTAATAAAACTGTATAAAACTCAATAAACCCATACAAGTAAAGGAAAACTTAGGAAATCTGAACCAGACCTGTAGATATCAATAACTTGATTACAATAACATATTACAGCTTGAGAAAGAGTTACCATTATGGGGAAAATAGACAAAGTGTATATAAGACCTCTATATTAGTTGTTACAACTATATGTGAATCTGTAATTATCTGAATATAAACGTCACTGTAAAAAACCACCAGAAGACTAGGAATAGAGGGAAACATCCTCAACTTGATAGAGTATTTACAAAAATCATTACCATCATACTTAATGGTGAAAGACTGTTTTACCACCAAAATCAGAAACATCAAGAGAACGTCTGCCATCATCATTCAAGATAATAATGGAAAATATAAAAACTCCTATCCAGCACAATGAGGCAAGAAACAGAATTAAAATGCGCACAGATGAAACAACTAAAACTGTCCCCATTTTCAGACAAGATTATGTAGAAAATTCCAAGGAATCTACAAGGCAAAAAATAAAAACCCTCCCTACATCAAGTTCACAGGATTCAAGGACAACATAAAATGAGAATAAAATTCCAACATACCTGCAATGAACAAATAAAATACAAAATACATGTAACAACAGATTTTAAAATAGCACCCCAAATACCTGAAACACTTACGTAAAAACCTAACAAAATATATGCAAAATTAGTATATGGATAACTATAAAACGCTGGGCCCACTGAGAATTACCACTGACTTTTTTTTCCTGAGCATGGATTACACATTCTTACTCTTTGCATGCGTTTGATTGATTACTATACAGTTTTACTGGGGAAAGGCTTTGAAGAGCAAGTATCCACACACTTTCTTTTTTAATGTTTTCTAGTCTCAAATGGATAAAGTCTATTAGTCTGTCATCAAATTCACGAACACTTATACTGCTACCTTTAATCTCCTGTCAAGTACAATGATCTGTTATTCAAAACTGTATTTTAGTTCTAGAATTTCAAAATGGGGTTCTACAGTTTTTATGTCTATGCTGATTTCCTATCTCTCTTTTCATCATAAACATATTTGCCTTTTTGTGCTTGAGCTTAGTTGTAACTGTTGCTTTCCATATTCTTGTTTGTTAATCTCAAAGCTGGAGTCATCTGCAGATTGGTGTCTATTGATTGTCTTTCCTTTCCAAGCATGGGTCACATTTCTTCTTTCTTCATCTATCTAGTATTTATGGATTGGTACAGGTCATTTGTTTGAAGATAAAATGAAGACACTGAAGCCCACTATGTTCCTCCAAAGAGCTGATATTTCTGTTATGAGGATGCAGGCAGTTAACTTAGTTGAATTCAAACCCCAAACTGTTTACCCTGTACTGGAACCAACTAAAAGTTTTCTACTGTTCTTTCAGCCCATAACTGAGCTACCTGGAATCTGGGCCGCACTTGAACAATTCAATCACAGCTATGGCTGGAGTTTTTGAAGCTTTTGGAATTCTCAATTTGTAGCTCTCTTTTGAATGGAATACACCCCCTTCATTTTACAGAAGCTGTTAGGGTTCCCCTAAATTTCTTCATTCTTCATCCAATATGAATGCAGATTTCTATCCAATCTTAACTGCCCCCGACTGAGCTACCTGGCACTTTCCATAAGGAAAAAAGGCTTAACAAGTGGGAATCCACTAATAGTATTTCCTTCCTCCATGTGTTCACTCCCCTCCCATTTGTGTCTGCTTTTTGGCACTTTACAGTTCCTTCAAATAATTATTTTCAGTATTTTGGCCAGACTTTATATCTGCGGGAGATAATATGCTTGTATAAATGAAGCCAGTCTACCAACACCAGAGGCATAATTCCCCATCTACCCAAACACAGAACTCTGACAATATTATGTCATTCTAACGACAAAGAGAATTTAAAACAATTACTTAATGATAGTTAGGTTTCTCTGTTGTGATGGTATGGTTAGCAAATTTGAAACCAGGAAGATAACATGAGGACTGAGCGAATGAGTACAAGAAGTGAGGATAGCAGGGCCAGATTTCTCTGTTACAAAAAGAAGTTAAAATACAAAAAGAGGAAGACTACAATGAAATCTGAGGTAAGAAATTAGAATTAAAAGTATCAATATCAACTTTAGGAGATGATAATAGAGTAGAAGGGTCCTAAGCTCCCATCCACCCATGAAACACCTAAATAACACCGACATCAGTGTAAATAACACAGAAAACAAGCCAAAGACTGTTAAAAGAGATTCTCCACAGCAATCACAGAGAAGAGGTCACATCAAAAACAGCAGAGAGGGCACAGACATGGTTAAGAACAAAACCGACCCAGAGACTGTCTGCAAGAGTGAAGGAAATCACAAGCACAGAGAAGGGAGAAGAGCAGACCCCATACCACGTTCCCCAGGCATGGGGGGCCTGCACTGGAAAGAAGGAGCCCCATAACATTTGGCTTTGAAAATGAGAGAAACTCAACACTGAAAATTCTCATTATCAGTGGGGCTCAACACTTTGAACTTCAAAAATCAGCAGGCTGGGCTCTGGGAAAACCACAGAGCAAGAGGAAATGGAGTCCCTGCCCTTAAAGAGCCAGCATGAAAAACAACCCCAGTGAGATACCACATAGAAGCAAGCTTACGGTAAGGAAATTGGTTTATTTACTTTTCTGAGAACCTGCACAGGAGGGGAAAGGATCGTCAGGAGACTACTCCAAGAACAAAAGAGTGGGCAGGTGCCACTTAACCTCCCCAATCCCTAGTCCTGACACCAGGGACCAGAGAACACTCTCCACCTAACTTGCAAACAGTACACCATGCCCTCTGTTAGAGTTCTCTAAAGCATCTCCAGGTCCCCTCTAGAGTAGATTAGCTCATACGTTGCTGATACTATGGGCCCTGCCCACACCCCCCTCCTTCCAATATAGCCCACTGAATCCAACAGCAAAAGTCCACCTAAAGAGGAACCAAAACACTGGCATTGTGCAAGCAGACCTATAAGTGGCCAGAACCAATACAAAATGACTCATGCCCTGGGGGAAGAGACAAATAAGCACACAGACCAGTTCAAATGCAGCCCTGCAGAAGGGCAGACAAATGGTATGATGACAGGCCCCACCCACTTATGCAAGTCTCAGGGGACAATACACGGAGGGTACCCTGCAGTTCAGTTAAGAGGGCGCCCTGCAAATGTCTCATATAAGCCAACCCAAGCACAAGCTGTCCCCAGACTGGCCTATTAACAATGCAGGGACTAAACTTTGCCCCTAATAGACAAAGGGAGCCACTGGATCCAACTGCACTGAAGAAAACTGTGGCTCAGGCACAACAGTATGGTACACACAACACATACAGGAGACACCCCTGAAATCTTCCTCAAAGGACCATTACTTCCAAGTGTAAAACACATAGATGACTTTCCTAACACATATAAATGACAGAGAGTTACACAACATGAAAAAAAAATATGCACCAAAAAGGGGGGAAAATGACAGGAAAAAAAGCAAGCAAAACAGAGATAAGCAATATGCCGGAGAGAAATTTAATGTAATGGTCCTAGAGATACTCACTAGAACTGACAAGAGCGGAGGATCTCACTGAGAACTTCAAAAAGAGATATAAAATACCAAAAAAAAAAAAAAAGCAGTTGGGGCACCTAGATGGCTCAGTGGGTTAAGCCTCTGCCTTCGGCTCAGGTTATAATCTCAGGGTCCTGGGATTGAGCCCCACATCCAGCTCTAGCTCAGCAGGGAGCCTGCTTCCCCCACCACCACCTGCTGCTCTGCCTACTTGTGATCTCTCTCTCTCTCTCTCTCTCTGTCAAACAAATGAATAAAATCTTTTAAAAAATAACCAAGCAGAGATGAAGAACACAATAAATGAAATTAAAACTACACTAGAGGGAATATATAGTAGACTAGAGGAAGCACAAAAACACATCAGTGATCTTGAAGACAGAGTACTGGAAGGTAATCAAGCTACACAAGAGAAATAACAGAATTAAAAAAGAGAACAAATTAAAGGAATGCAGCAACACCATCAAGCATAGGAACGTATAGGGATCCCAGAAAGAGAAGAAAGACAAAATGGGGCAGAATGTTTATTTGCAGAAACAATACCTGAAAAATTACCACATCTAAAGAAGGAAACAGAAATCCAGATCCACAGAGAGGTACAGAGAGACCCCCCCAAAAAATCAACCCAAGGAGGTCCACACCAAGACACACAGTAATTAAAATGGCAAAAATAGTGATAAAAAGATATTAAAATTACAGGATATTTTATCCTAAAGTAGCAGAACACACGTTCTTTTAAAGTACACATGGACATTCTCCAGAACAGATCACATATTGGATCACAAATCAGCCCTAAACAAGTACAAAAAGATGGAGATCAGACCATTCATATTTTCAGATCATAATACTAGGAATCTTTAAGTCAACCACAAGAAAAAATTGGAAAGACCACAAATACACAGGGGTTAAAGAGCATCCTACTAAAGAATCTTATGGTTTCACTTATTTGTAGAGCATAACAAATAGCATGGAGGACATAGGGAGATAAAGAAGAGAAGGGAGGGGCGCCTGGGTGGCTCAGTGGGTTAAAGCCTCTGCCTTCGGCTCAGGTCATGATCCCAGGGTCCTGGGATCAAGCCCCACGTCGGGCTCTCTGCTCAGTGGGGATCCTGCTTCCTCCTCTCTCTCTCTCTCTCTGCCTGCCTCTCTGCCTACTTGTAATCTCTGCCTGTCAAATAAATAAATAAAATCTTTAAAAAAAAAAAAAAAAAAAAA
>NC_081575.1:63336561-63339240 GCF_022355385.1 Mustela nigripes | reverse complement strand
AGGTCGGGGTACCAGGTGGTGGGTATTATAGAGGGCACAGATTGCATGGAGCACTGGGTGTGGTACAAAAATAATGAATACTGGTTATGCTGAAAATAAAAATTAATTTAAAAAAAGAATCAAAGGGTTAACAAGGAAACCAAAGAAATAAAAAAAATACATGGAAACAAATGAAAACGAAAAAACAGCAGTCCAAAACCTTTCAGATACAGCAAAGGCAGTCCTAAGAGGAAGTACACTGAAATATAGGCCTACATTAAGAAGCAAGAAAAGGCTCAAATAACAACTTAAACTCAAACCTAAAGGAACTAGAAAAAGGAAGAGCAAGTGAAAACCAGCAGAAGAAGGGAAATAATTAAGATTAGAGCAGAAATAAAGGATATATAAACAACAACAAAAACAAAACAAAACAAAACAAAAAAACAGAACAGACCAATGAAAATGAGAGCTCATTCACTGAAAGAATTAATAAAACTAATGAACCACTAGCCAGAATTGAAAAAAGAGAGAAAGGACCCAAATAAATGAAACCACCAATGAAAAAGGAGAAATTACAACGCCACAGAAATACAACTATAAGAGAATATTGTGAAAAATTACTTACAAACTGGGTAAACTAGAAGATAAATTCCTAAAAACACACAAAATTATCAAAACCAAAAAAGCAATAGAAAATTTAAACCGAATGAGTAATCAATAATCAGTAATCAAAAATCACCTGGTGGCTCAGTCCTTAAGTGTCTGCCTTCGGCTCAGGTCACAATCTCACAGGACTGGGATCAAGCCTAGGCCCACATCAGGCTCCCTGCTCGGCAGGAAGCCCGCTTCTCCCTCTCCCACTCCCCCTGCTTGTGTTCCCTCTCTTGCTGTCTCTCTGTCAACTGTTTCCCTGTCTCTCTGTCAAAAAAATAAATAAAATGTTAAAAAAAAAAATCTCCCGGGTGCCTGGGTGGCTCAGTGAATTAAAGCCTCTGCCTTCGGTTCAGGTCAGGATCTCAGGGTCCTGGGATCGAGCCCTGCATCAGGCTCCCTGCTCAGCGGAGAGCCTGCTTCCCTCTCTCTCTCTCTGCCTGCCTCTCTGCCTACTTGTGATCTCTGTCAAATAAATAAATTTTAAAAATCTTTAAAAAAAAAAAAAAAAAGAGGTGCCTGGGTGGGTTAGTGGTTTAAGCCTCTGCCTTCGGCTCAGGTCATGATCTCAGGGTCCTGGGATCAAGCCCCGAATCAGGCTCTCTGTTTGGCATGGAGCCTACGTCATTCTCTCTCTGCCTGCCCCTCTGCCTACTTGTGATCTCTGTCTATCAAATAAATAAATAAAATCTGTAAAAAAAAATCTTAAAAAAAAACTCTCAACAGGGGCACCTGGGTGTCTCAGTCAGTTAAGCATCTGCCTTAGGCTCAGCAGGGAGTCTGCTTCTCCCTCTGCTCCTCCCCTCAACTTACTTTCTCTCTCTCTCTCTCTCTCTTGCTCTCATATAAATAAATAAATAAATCTTAAAAAAATAAATCTCCCAACAAACAAAAGTTCAGGCCCAGATGGCTTCCCAGGGGAATTTTAACAGACAATTAAAGAAGAAGTAATGCCTAGTTTTCTCGAAATGCTCAAAAAGTAGAAAGGGAAGGAAAACATCCAGGATCTTTCTACAAAACCAGGATTACTTTGATTCTAAAACCATACAAAGAACCCACTACAAAGGACAATTACAGGCCAAGATCCCTGATGAAAAAGAATGCAAAAATTCTCAACAAGAAACTGGCAAATCAAACCAAATAATACATTAAAAGGAATATTCAGGATCCAACAGCACATTAAAAAGATTATCCACCATGACCAGATGGGATTCATCCCTGGGCTACAAGGATGGTTCAATATTCGCAAATCAATCAATGTGATAGAACAAATTAATAAGAGAAGAGAGAAGAACCACATGGTCCTCTCAATCGATGCAGAAAAAGCATCTGACAAAATCCAGCATCCGTTCCTGATTAAAAAGCTTCAAAGTATAAGGATAGAGGGGACATTCCTGAACTTCATCAAATCTATCTATGAAAGACTCACAGCAAATATCATCCTCAATGGGAAAAAGCTTGCAGCCTTCCCGTTGAGATCAGGAACAAGACAAGGATGCCCACTTTCACCACTCTTGTTCAACATAGTATTAGAAGTCCTAGCAACAGCAATCAGACAACAAAGAGAAATGAAAGGTATCCAAATTGGCAATGAAGAAGTCAAACTCTCTCTCTTCGGAGATGACATGATTCTTTATATGGAAAACCCAAAAGACTCCACCCCCAAACTACTAGAACTCATACAGCAATTCAGCAATGTGGCAGGATACAAAGTCAATGTACAGAAATCAGTGGCTTTCTTATACACTAACAATGAAAATACAGAAAGGGAAATTAGAGAATCAATTCCATTTACTATAGCACCAAGAACCATAAGATACCTGGGAATCAACCTAACCGAAGAGGTAAAGGATCTGTACTCGAGGAACTACAGAACACTCATGAAAGAAATTGAAGAAGACACAAAAAGATGGAAGACCATTCCATGCTCTTGGATTAGAAGAATAAACATTGTTAAAATGTCTATACTGCCTAGAGCAATCTATACTTTTAATGCCATTCCGATCAAAATTCCACCGGTATTCTTCAAAGAGCTGCAGCAAATAATCC
>NC_081575.1:63324122-63336461 GCF_022355385.1 Mustela nigripes | reverse complement strand
AGCAAATAATCCAAAAATTTGTATGGAATCAGAAGAGACCCCGAATTGCTAAGGAAATGTTGAAAAACAAAAATAAAACTGGGGGCATCACATTACCTGATTTCAAGCTTTATTACAAAGCTGTGATCACCAAGACAGCATGGTACTGGCATAAAAACAGACACATAGACCAGTGGAACAGAGTAGAGAGCTCAGATATGGACCCTCAACTCTATGGTCAATTAATCTTCGACAAAACGGGAAAAAATATACAGTGGAAAAAAGACAGTCTCTTCAATAAATGGTGCTAGGAGGGACACCTGGGTGGCTCAGTTGGTTAAGCAGCTGCCTTCGGCTCAGGTCATGATCCCAGCGTCCTGGGATCGAGTCCCACATCGGGCTCCTTGCTCGGCAGGGAGCCTGCTTCTCCCTCTGCCTCTGCCTGCCATTCTGTCTGCCTGTGCTCACTCTCTCCCCCGCCCCCTCTCTGATAAATAAATAAAATCTTTTAAAAAAAAAGAATAAATGGTGCTGGGAAAACTGGACAGCTATATGTAGAAGAATGAAAGTTGACCATTCTCTTACACCGTACACAAACATAAACTCAAAATGGATAAAAGACCTCAACGTGAGACAGGATTGCATCAGAGTCCTAGAGGAGAACATAGGCAGTAATCTCTTCGATATCAGCCACAGCAACTTCTTTCAAGGTATGTCTCCAAAGGGAAAGGAAACAAAAGCGAAAATAAACTTTTGGGACTTCATCAAAATCAAAAGCTTCTGCACAGCAAAGGAAACAGTCAACAAAACAAAGAGGCAACCCACAGAATGGGAGAAGTTATTTGCAAATGACAGTACAGACAAAAGGTTGATATCCAGGATCTATAATGAACTCCTCAAACTCAACACACACAAAACAGACAATCATATCAAAAATGGGCAGAAGATATGAAAAGACACTTCTCCAATGAAGACATACAAATGGCTATCAGACACATGAAAAAATGTTCATCATCATTTGCCCTCAGGGAGATTCAAATTAAAACCACATTGAGATATCACCTTATACCAGTTAGAATGGCCAAAATTAGCAAGACAGGAAACAACATGTGTTGGAGGGGATGTGGAGAAAGGGGAACCCTCTTACACTGTTGGTGGGAATGCAAGTTGGTGCAGCCTCTTTGGAGAACAGTGTGGAGATTCCTCAAGAAATTAAAAACAGAACTTCCCTATGACCCTGCCATTGCACTCCTGGGTATTTACTCCAAGGATACAGATGTCGTGAAAAGAAGGGCCATCTGTACCCCAATGTTTATAGCAGCAATGGCCACGGTCGCCAAACCGTGGAAAGAACCAAGATTCCCTTCAGTGGACGAATGGATAAGGAAAACGTGGTCCATATACACTACGGAGTATTATGCCTCCATCAGAAAGGATGAATACCCAACTTTTGTAGCAACATGGACGGGACTGGAAGAGATTATGCTGAGTGAAACAAGTCAAGCGGAGTGAGTTAATTATCATATAGTTTCACTTATTTGTGGAGCATAATAAATAGCATGGAGGACATGGGGAGTTAGAGAGGAGAAGGGAGTTGGGGGAAATTGGAAGGGGAGGTGAATCATGAGAGACTATGGACTCTGTAAAACAATCTGAGGGGTTTGAAGGGGCGGGAGGTGGGAGGTTGGGGTACCAAGTGGTGGGTATTATAGAGGGCACGGACTGCATGGAGCACTGGTTGTGGTGAAAAAATAATGAATATTGTTATCCTGAAAATAAATTTTTAAAAAAATCTTTAAAAAAAAGGATTATTCACCATGATCAAGTGGGATTTATTCCAGGGCTGCAGGGTCAGTTCAATATATGCAAATCAATGTGATAAACCACATTAACAAAAGAAAGGAAAAGAATCATATGATCCTCTCAATAGATGGAGAAAAAGCATTTGACAAAATACAGCATCCATTCTTGCTTTTAGCAATTAAGGTATAGATAGAACATACCTCAAAATCACAAAGCCCATATACCAAAGACCCACAGCCAATAACCTCAATGCAGAAAAAAGGATAGTTTTTCCTCTACGGTCAGGAACAAGACAGGGATATTCAGTCTCACCATTACTATTTAACGTACTACTGGACGTCTCAGAAATCAAACAAAAAGAAAAGACATCCAAATTGGCAAGAAAGAAGTCAAACTTTCACTATTTGCAGATGACATGATACTCTATGTAGAAAACCAGATGGGGTGCCTGGGTGGCTCAGTGGGTTAAAGCCTCTGCCTTCAGGTCAGGTCATGATCCCAAGGTCCTGGGATTGAGCCCCGCGTCGGGTTCTCTGCTTAGTGGAGAGCCTGCTTCCTCCTCCATCTCTGCCTGCCTCTCTGCCTACTTGTGATCTCTGTCAAATAAATAGATAAAATCTTTAAAAAAAAAAAAAGAAAACCAGAAAGATTCCACACACACAAATGCTAGAACTAGTACATGAATTCAGGAAAATCAATGTACAGAAATTGGATGCATTTCTATACACCAATAATGAAGCAGGAGAAAAAAATAATCAAGGAATCACTCCCATTTACAACTGCACCAAAACCCATAAGATACCTAGGAATAAATCTAACCAAAGAGGTAAAAGATCTGTACTCTCTAAACTATAAAACACTGATGGAAGAAACTAAAGAGGGTGCAAAGAAACAAAAAAACATTCCATGCTCAAGGATTGAAAGAAGATACATGGTTAATATATATTTATTACCAGGAGCCTAAGTCCTCTCAGTGTAGGAGGATTCTTCAGCCACTATGTCAACTGGCACAGATCTTTCTCTTTCTTCATATGATGAAGACCAGGAATCTAAACTTATCCCAAAAGCTAGAGAGGAGGGGCACCTGGGTGGCTCAGTGGTTGGGCCGCTGCCTTCGGCTCAGGTCATGATCTCGGGGTCCTGGGATCGAGCCCCACATCGGGCTCTCTGCTCAGCAGGGAGCCTGCTTCCTCCTCTCTCTCTGCCTGCCTCTCTGCCTGCTTGTGATCTCTGTCAAATAAATAAATAAAATCTTTAAAAAAAAAAAAAAAGCTAGAGAGGAACTGTTTGTTCCCATTGGAATGGTGTCATCTGTAGCAATTGTTGCATAGGGATTATATAAATTGAAGAGCAGGGGAAATACTAAAATGTCTGTTCACCTGATTGACATGTGTTTGACAGCCCAAGGCTTTGTTGTGGGAGCAATGACTCTCAGTATGGGCTATTCCATGTATAAGGAATTCTGGGCAAATCCTAAACCTCAGAAGAAGAGAAACTGTCTCGATTTTGTTGGTATTGCTTGCTTTAGTTAGGCATCTCACGTTGAGTTTATATGTTTACGTTGAAAATAAATTGTTTGAATGGGTCAGACAATTAAAAAAATGTTGGTATCACAATTACAGACATCAAGCTATATTACAAAGCTACAGTGATCAAGACAGTATGGAACTGGCACAAAAAAAGACACTTAAATCAATGGAACAGAATAGAGAATTCAGAAATGGACCCTCAGCTTTGTGTTCAACTAATCTTCAACAAAACAGGAAAGAATATCCAATGGAGAAAAGACAGTCTCTTCAACAAATGGTGCTGGGAAAACTGAAGAGCAACATGCAAAAGAATAAAATTGGACCACTTTTCTACATCATATACATAAATAAATTCAAAATGGATGAAAGACCTAAATGTGAGACAGGAAACCAACAAAATCCTAGTAGAGAACACAGGCAGAAACCTCTTTGACCTCTGCTGTAGCAACTTCTTACTAGACACGTTGACTAGTGGCAAAGGAAACAAAAGCAAAAGCGAACTACTGGGACTTCATCAAAATAAAAAAACTTCCACACAGCAAAGGAAACAATCAACAAAATTAAAAGGCAGCCTATAAAATAAGAGAAGATATCTACAAATGACATATCTGATAAAGGGTCATTAATTTGATAAAGGGTCAAAATCTATAAAGAACTTATCAAACTGATCACCCAAAAAAATGAATAACCCAGTTAAGAAATGGGCAGAAAGCATGAAGAGACATCTTCTCAAAAAAGACAATCCAGTGCGGTTGGTAAGTGCCTTTATCTCCTCACTATAAACTTGTATGGCACAGGATACCTCACCTTCCTAATGGTGTCTAAAGTTGTAGTATACACTTATCTTTATGATTGTTTTGTTAATGTTTTACTCATGTTATAAGGCTGGGTCCATGTGTTCTTTCGCTCAGCATTTTGTATCATTACCTAAACAATAAATGATACATAGTATCTGCTCATTAAATAATGAAAAAATTTAAATTTGAAAATACTTTATTACAGTAAACTGTTTAATATTTTAAAAATATAAAGTATGAAAAAATAAAGTCATGGTATCAATATTCAGACAAAAATCTGACCAGCAGACATATGAAAAGATGCTCAACATCACTGAATGTTAAAAATAGCTATCCTAAACATACAAACGCCCAGCAGACCTATGAAAACACGCTTGACATCACTGATCATCAGAGAAATACAAATCAAAACTTCAATGAGATAACACCTGACACCTGTCAGAATGGCTAAAATTAACAACACAGGAAACAATGGATATTGGCGAGAATGTGGAGGAGGAGAAACCTCTTACACTGTTGGTGGGAATGCAAGCTGGTGCAGCCACTCTGGAAAACAGTATGAAGGTTCCTCAGAAAGAGAAAACAGACCTACCATATGACCCAAAAATTATACTATTAGGTATTTACCAAAAGGATATAAAATTACAGATTTGAAAGGGTACATGCACCCCAATGTTTACAGCAGTATCAACAATAGCCAACTATGGGGAGAGCCCAAAGGTCAATCCACTGATGAATGGATGAAGAAGATGTGGTGTACACACACACACAAACACACAGACAAGAATATTACTCAGCCATAAAAAAGAATGAAATCTTGCCATTTCATTGAAATGGATGGATCTAAAGTATGTTATGTTAAGTGAAATAAGTTAGTCAAAGGAATACAAATACTATATGATTTCACTCATATGTGAAGTTTAAAAAAACAAAACAGATGAACATATGGGAAGGGGGGGAGAAATGTGAGGATAATAAACCAAAGGAGACTCTTAATGACAGAGAACAAATGGAGGGTTGATGGAAGAAGGCAGGTGGGGGATGGGCTGAATAGGTCATGGGTATTTAGCAGAGTACTTGTTGTAATGAGCACTGGGTTTTATATGTAAGTGATCAAGCACTAAATTCTACTCCTGAAACCAGTATTATACTATTGTGTTAACTAACTGGAATTTATAAAAATCTGAACAAAAAAGAGTATTCTACCAACAATGCTATCATTCACAGAAGGATAGATAAAGAGCTCCCAGACAAATAAAACTTAAATTCATCACTACTAAACCAGCCCTACAAGAAATGTTAAGAGGGATAATCTGAGTAAGAAGGTTATACCCTGAGGAGTAAGAAGAAAGGAAGCACAAAAGCAGTAAAATTAAGTAAATATAATAGAAGAATTCACAAAATAAAAGGATGAAAAATAAGATACCATACATGAAAACATGGTGGGGTGGGGAGAAAAGTAAAACTTTAGTGCGTTAGGAATGGGTTCAAACTTAATCAACCATCAGCTTATATTCAGAAGATGATATATATAAGCATAATGGTAACCACAAGTCAAAAGCTGGTAAGGGATACACAAAACATAAAGAGAAAGGAGTCCAAGCATATCACTAATGAACAGAAGCAAACAATGAGAAGAGAGCAAGAGAAGTGAGACGGAAGTACTACAAAAACAATCATAAAATAGATAGCAACATGCCAATAAATACATAACTATTTAATAATTACTTTGAATGTAAATGGACTAAATGCTCCAATCAAAAGACATAAAAGTGAAGGAAGCAATAATAAAGCAAGATCCATCTATGTGCTACCTACAAAAGACTCATTTCAGACCTAAAGATACATTCATGTTGAAAGTGAAGGATGGAAAAACATTTATTATGTGAAAGGAAGTGAAAAGAAAGCTACACTAGCAATATTTATACAGGACAAAATAGACTTTAAAACATCGACGGTAAGAGACAAAAAAGGAGACTACATAATCATAAAGGGAACAATCCAAAAAGAAAATGTAACAACTGCAAATATATATGAACCCAACATGGGAGCACACATAAAAACAAAGCAGCTAATAACAAAACTAAGGAAGCAATTGATAGTAATTCAATAATAGTAGGGGATTTAATTTACATCAATAGATCATCCAAACAAAAAATCAAAAAGTAAATAGTGGCTTTGAAGGACACATTGGAACATATAAATGCAATAGATACATTCAGAACATTCAATCCTACCATCAGAGACTATGGACTCTGAAAAGCAATCTGAGGGTTTTGAAGGGGCGGGGGGTGGGAGGTCGGGGTACCAGGTGGTGGGTATTATAGAGGGCACAGGTTGCATGGAACATTCGGTGTGGTGCAAAAATAATGAATATTGTTATGCTGAAATAAATAAATAGATAGATAGATAAAACCTTTAAAAATAAATAAATGAATAAATAAGGTTTTCAATTAAAAAAAAAAAAAGGAACATTCCATCCTAAAACAGCAGAATACACATTCTTTTCTCATACACATGGAGCATTCCCCAAAACAGATGATATGTTAGGTCACAGAACAAGTCTCCAAAAATTCAAAAAGGTAAAAGTCATACCATGTAACTTTTCTAACACTAGCACTATGAAACTAAAATCAACCACAAGAAAAAAATGTGGAGAGTACATAAAAACATGAAGATTAGGGGATACCTGGGTGGCTCAGTGGGTTGTAGCCTCTGCCTTCAGCTCAGGTCATGATCCCAGGGTCCTGAGATCGAGCCCTGCATCAGGCTCTCTGCTCAGCAGGGAGCCTGCTCCCCCCCCCCCCCCCCCTGCCTGCCTCTGCCTACTTGTGATCTCTGTCAAATAAATAAATAAAATCTTTAAAAAAACATGGAGATTAAATAACATGCTAATAAACTGTAAATGAGACAAACAAACAAGAAATCCAAGAAGAACTAAAAATAAATGTAAACAAGCGAAAACAAAAACACAATAGTCCAAATCTTTTAGACGCAGATGTTCCAAGAAGGAAGTTTATAGCAAAACAGACCTACCTCAAGAAGTATGAAAAACCCCAAATAAACTTACACCTAAAGGAACTCGAAAAAGAATAACAAATTAAACCCAAGTAGCAGAAGGAAATAATAAAAAATAAGAGCAGAAATATGGGCACCTTGGTGGCTCACTCGGTTGAGGGCACAACTCCTGGTTTAGGCGCAGGTCATGATCTTCCCAGTTGGAAGATGAAGACCTGCATCAGGCTCCCCACTCGTAGGGGGGTCTGCATCTCTCTGCCCCTCCCACTGCTTGCACGCATGTGCTCTGTAAAATAAGTAAGTAAATCTTTAAAAAAAAAATAAAAGCAGAAGTAAAAAAGAAACAAAATACAACAGATTACTGAAACCAGGAGCTGGTTGTTTGAAGAAATCAACAAAATTGAAAACCTTATCCAGACTCATCAAAAAATAAAGAGGGAGAACACAGAACTGGCAATGAAAAGAGTTGAAATAACAACCAACGACACAGAAATACAAAGGATTATACAATAATATTATGAAAAAGTATATGCCAACAAACTGAACAGCCTACAAGAAATGGAAAAACTCCTAGAAACATAATCTCCCAAAAGTGAATCAGTAAGAAATTTGATTTGGGCAGACTAATACCAGCATTAAGACTGAATCTGTATTCAAAAACAACCAACAAAAATCCACAATCAGATGGTTCACAGGTGAATTCTACCAAACATTGAAGAGTTAATACTTATTCTTCTCAACTATTCCAAAAAGTAGAAGAGGAAAAAAGCTTTCAAACTCATTCAATGAGGCCAGTGTAACCCTGATACCAAAACCAGATAAAGCCTCCACTAAAAAAAGAATACCTACCACAGGGCAATATCCCTGGTGAACAGAGATGCAAAATTCCTCACCAAATATCAGGAAAGTGAATCCAACAATACATTAAAGAATCATTTACCATGATCAGGCAGGATTTATTCCTGGGATGCAAGGTGAATCAATATACACAAATATGTCAATGAGATACATCTCATTCAATACAGAAAGGATAAAAACCATATGATAATATCAAAAGGTGCAAAAAAAGGATTCGACTAAGTATGACATCCATTCATGACAAAAACACTCAAAGTAGGTTTAGTGGGAACATACCTCAAAATAATAAAGGCCATTTATTAAAAAAAAAAAAAAACATAGCTGCCATCATCCTTAATGGGGAAAGAACTGGGAGCTTTTCCCCTAAGGTGAGGAACAAAACATGGGATGTCCACCCTCACCACTATTACAGAATATAGTACTGCAAGTCTTAGCCATATGAATCAGAAAATAAAAAGAAATATAACCCATCCAAATTGGTAAGGAAGTAGACAAACTTCTACTGTTTCCAGAAACTCTAAAGACCAAAAAAAACTAGTAAAATTGATATACAAATTTAATAAAGTTGCAGGATATAAAATCAATCTGTAGAAGTCTGCTGAATTTCTATGCACTAATAATGAGGTACTAGAAAAAATTTTCTAAAACTAAAAAATAATCCCATTTATAATTTTACCAAAACCAAAAAGAACCTAGGAATAAACCTAACCAAAAAGGCAAAAGATCTGTGCTCTGAAAACTAAAGAACACTTGTGCAAGAAAGGACACAAGGAAATGGAAAAGCTTTCCATTCTCATGGACTAGAAGAACATACATTGTTAAAATGTCTATATTAACCAAAGCAATCTACACATTTAATGCAATCCCTATCAAAATACCAACAGCATTTTTCACAGAACTATAACAAACAATCCCAAAATTTGTACAGAATCACAGAAGCCCCCAAATAACCAAAGCAATTTTGAAAAGGAAGAAAAAAACTGAAGGTATCAAATCCCAGATTTCAAGATATACTACAAAGCTGTAGTAATCAAAAGTTTGGTTCCGGAACAATAAAATACACATAGATCAATGGAATATAATAGCCCAAAAATAAATCCAAGATTATTTTTGCAATAGGAATATGCAATGGGAAAAAGTCTCTTCAACAAATACTGGGAAAACCAGACAACAGTCAAAAGAATGAGGGTGCCTGGGTGGCTCAGTAGGTTAAGCCTCTGCCTTCGGCTCAGGTCATGATCTTTGGGTCCTGGGATGGAGTCCCGCATGGAGCTCTCTGCTCAGCAGGGAGCCTGCTTCCTCCTCTCTCTCTGCCTGCCTCTTTGCCTACTTGTGATCAATATCTATCTATCTCTCTCTCTATCTCTCTCTCTCTCTCTGTCAAATAAATAAATAAATAAAAATCTTTTAAAAAAAAGAAAAAGAATGAAACTGGACCACTTTCTTATACCATACACAGAAATAAACTCAAAATGCACTGAAGACCTAAATGTGAGATCTGAAACCATAAAAATCCTAGAAGAGAACACAGAGTAATTTCTCTGACATCCACCACAGCAACATTTTTCTAGGTAAGTCTTCTGAGACAAGGGAAACAAAAGCAAAAATAATTTGATTTGTAGTACAAAACATAATCTTCTGCACAGCAAAGGAAACAATCAACAAAACTAAAAGGCAACCTACTGAGTGGGAAAAGATACTTGCAAATGACATATCCAATAATGGGTTAGTATCCAAAATATATAAAGAACTTACACACCTCAACACCAAAAAAAAAAAAAAAAAAACCCACACAGATAATCCAATTTAAAAATGGGCAAAAGACATCAAGAAAATTTTTTCCAAAAAATACATAGAGATGGCCAACATGAAAAGATGTTCAACATCAACTCATCGTCAAGGAAATGCAAATCAAAACCTCAATGAGCTATCACCTCACACCTGTCAGAATAAAAGAAATTTAAAGCACAAGAAACCACAAGTGTTGGCAAGGATGTGAAGAAAAAGGAACCCTTGTGCACTGTTGCCAAGAATTCAAACTCTGCAGCCACTATTGAAAACCATATAGAGGTTCCTCAAAAACTAAAATTGGAATTACCATATGATCCAGTGATTCCACCACTGGGTATTAACCCCGAAACACAAAAACATTAATTTGAAAAGATATGTGCACACCTATGTTTACTGCAGATTATTTACAATAGCCAATATATGGAAGCAACCCAAGTGTCCATCAATAGATGAATAAAGACAATGTGGTATGTATCTACCATGGAATATTACTCAGCCATAAAAAAGAATGAAATGTTACCATTTGCAATAACATGGATAGATCTAAAGGATATAGTGCTAAGCAAAATAAGTCAGTCAGAGAAAGACAAATACTACATGATTTCTCTTGTATGTGGAATTTAAGAAACAAAACAAAGAAAAAAAGTCACAAACTAAAAACAAATAGGTGGTTACCAGAGGGCAGGTGAGTAGGTGAAGTAAGTGAAAGGGACTAAGAGCACTCTTAATGTGCAGAATTGCTGAATCACTATACTGTACACCTGAAAATAATATAAAACTGCATTTTAGTTATACTAGAATTTAAAAATAAATTAATAAAAAAACAAAACTATCAATATCAATTCATGAAAATATTAACACAGATAGCCACTTTTCTCTGTGAAAGGGCCTGTAACCAAAGATGTCCTGGTGGCAATGAAAAGAACACTGTACAACCAGATGTTGTTTTCTAAATAAAGTATCTCACTAAAAGGAACTGGAACTCCTTGGAGAAATAACTGATTTCTGGGCCAGGTAAAGGACAATGCAAAATATACATTCAACATCTTAAGAGGGCAGAAAATAACGAAGTGCTCTAGGATGGTGATGCGTAAAAGGGTTAGCAGGAGCCATAAAGAAGGGCCTCCCACTTGCCAAGAGTGATACAAAAGAACACTGAAATAATGATAGAGATATCAACAAAGAAAGAATATTAGCATATACAAATTAAACAAATGAAGAGAGAATAGAATGTAAAGCCCTCTCATATACTTATAGCAATATATCAACTAAAACATATAAATAATAAAAGATTATTCAGCATTTGGAACCCATCAAAGTAATATATCATTCAGCCAAGAATCATGAATGGATACTATAGTATGCAGAATTTCTACATATGGCCCCCAAGATTTCATGCTCCCTAATCTCCAGAACCTAGGAATGTGAGGAAATGCCACTTCCATGACTGTACTATGTAAAATAGCACCACTGACCTTAAGAATTGGAGGGAGGGGTGAAAGGAATTTGGCTAGTGTAATCACATAAGTCTTAACAGTAGATAAATTTCTCCAGATGATGGCTGATGAAGCAATCAAGAGTTAGATTCAAAGCATGAGACTCAACGTGCTGGCTTTGAACATAGAGGGGGCCATTAGAGAAGAAATACAAACAGCCTTAAGCTAAGACAGAGGAACCTGGCCAACATCCAGCAAGAAATGGGAACCTTAGACCTATAACCACAAGGACTTGAATTCTGGCAACAACCTAAATGAGCACAGACATGGATTTTTCCACAGAACTTTCAGAAAGGAACATAGTCTTAATGATATGTTAACTTTAGCCTTGTGATACCCTAAGGAGAGCCCAGAAAGGCTCACTGGACTCCTGACCTACAGAACTGTGAAATGATACATTTGGATTATTATAAGCTGCCATGTTTGCAGTTATTTGCAACAGCTAGGTTTCTGATCCACTCTATCTTTTCTCCCTTCTGAGATACTAATTACACATATGGCTGAACTTCTTACTGTGGTCTATTTCTCTTATACTTTTTGTACATACTGTATTTGTAGTGCAAATGCATGTGCGTGTGTGGGGGGTGTGTGTGGGTGTGTGTGTATTCAGCTCTTACATATGTAGTCACCCTTGAAAACCTCAAAAATGATCACCACATGATATAGGACACTTACAAAGGAGAAAAGGAGGTAGAAAGGAGGTATTGAGACATTTTTGTTAAGAAAAAATGCACCAGGGCGCCTGGGTGGCTCAGTGGGTTAAGCCGCTGCCTTCGGCTCAGGTCATGATCTCGGGGTCCTGGGATTGAGTCCCGCATCGGGCTCTCTGCTCAGCAGGGAGCCTGTTTCCTCCTCTCTCTCTCTCTCTCTGCCTGCCTCTCTGCCTACTTGTGATCTCTCTCTGCCAAATAAATAAATAAAATCTTTAAAAAAAAAAAAAAGAAAGAAAAAGAAAAAGAAAAAATGCACCAATTCTATTCAGAGAAGTTATGAACAATGTAAAAATTTAACTCATAGAGGTCCCTGGGTGGCTCAGTGGGTTAAAGCTTCTGCCTTCAGCTCAGGTCA
>NC_081575.1:63303759-63324022 GCF_022355385.1 Mustela nigripes | reverse complement strand
CCTGGGATTGAGCCCTGCATCAGGCTCTCTGCTCAGCAGGGAGCCTGCTTCCCTTCTTCTCTCTCTGCCTGCCTCTCTGCCTACTTGTGATCTCTGTATGTCAAATAAATAAATAAAATCTTTACAAAAAATTTAACTCGGGACGCCTGGGTGGCTCAGTCAGTTAAGCTGCTGCCTTCAGCCCAGGTCATAATCCCAGTTTCCTGGGATCAAGTCCCCCTTCGGGCTCCTTGCTCGTCAGGGAGCCTGCTTGTTCTCTCTCTCTCTCTCTCTGACAAATAAATAAAATCTTTAAAAAAAAATTTAACTCGGGCATCTGGGTGGCTCAGTGGGTTAAAGCCTCTGCCTTCGGCTCAGGTCATGATCCAGGAATCCTGGGATCGAACCCCGCATCGGGCTCTCTGCTCAGCAGGGAGCCTGCTTCCTCCTCTCTCTCTGCCTGCCTCTCTGCCTACTTGTGATCTCTGTCTGTCAAATGAATAAATAAAATTTTTTTTAAAATTTTAACTCATATACACAAATAACTAAAATAATATATTTCTATACTGCTCCCACCTCTTCTAATACTACCTATTTTTCATAGTGAACATTTATCACCCATGCTATAAGGTATCTCTATTATACATAAAATCATAGTGCATCCTTTTCTAAGCACCTATCCATATAACCTTGTATTATATTTATCTAAATTAAAACCTCCAATTATCAGATACCAGCTAAACACTATGTTCAGTAGGGCTAATAAACCCTTCAATAGCTGCTCTTTCCCAAAACGAAATGGAAAATAGACTAGAAGATATTGCACATTATTTCTCAATTTACCTGTGCTTTGGTTCATCACAAGTCTTGGAGGAGAACTTGTTTCTTCAGATTCTTCTGATGAGTGTGCCAGGAAGTCATGAAGCTTCTGCACCAATGTATTCAACTTGCTTTCACTATCAAAACAAAAATTTAAAGAACTTCTTTAATTAGCCTGTCATGTATTTAATCAAATGTAAAGGTCTAACAAACTGAAAACATACCTATACTGTATGTGGTCTGAAAGAATATATATTCAAAATAAAAGTAAATGAATTTTCATTATTTCACTAAAGATTTGAAAACATGAGTAAAATGCTGATGTGACTTTGCTTTACATCATTTAAAATAGCAATAATGTATCAAATATATTTACTAAATACTCCCTGGAAGCCTTCTGTATTTTTTTAATCACTCTATCTTCTGCTTGTCACAGAATAATTAATGACAAAAAGATGAAGAAAATCCAAAACAGAACTTAGCAGAGCTCACAGATTCCCAGGGAAATATTTATGTAACTAAATCATTACAGCATATCCTGCTAAGTTATATTAATAAGTGTATCTGTAACCCAACAGATTTATAAAAGCTGAAACCTTAAAAGAATGCACAAAATAAACATGTATCCCATTTCGAATACAGGATTTACTAAACTTAAAAGAGGGAAAATAGATAAAACTGACGACTGAAATTTAAAACTTTTGTGTATTCAAAGATACCATTAAGAAAGTGAAGAGATGAGCCATACAACTGAAGAAAACTATTTTCAAATCATACATCTGAAAAGGTATTAATATCCTTTTGCATAATATATATATATCCTTCAAATAAGATGGTATATCTTCTTTAAATACTTTTTATTGGACGCCTGGGTGGCTCAGTCCTTAAACTGCTGCCTTTGGCTCAGGCCATGATCCCAGGGTCCTGGTATTGAGCCCTGCCTCAGGCTCCCTGCTCAGCAGGAAGCTTGCTTCTCTCTCTCCCTCTCCCCCTGCTTGTGTTCCCTCTCTCTCACTGTGTCTCTCTCTGTAAAATAAATAAATAAAATCTTCTTTAAAAATTAAAAAAATAGATTTTTATCCTTTTAATAAATAATTTTTGTAATTTAACAATAAAAAAAAGGACCCAATTTAAAAATGGGCAAAGGACATAGACACCTGGGTGGCTTAGCTGTTTAGGCAATTGCCTCCAGCTCAGGTCACGATTCTGGAGTCCCAGGATCTGGAGTCCCAGGATCAAGTTCCACATCAGGCTCCCTGCTCAACAGGGAGTCAGCTTCTCCCTCTGACCCTCCCCCACCTCAACCTTGCTGGCTCTCTTTCATTCTCTCTCAAATAAATAAAATCCTAGAAAAAAAAAACAGACAAAGGACATAGACATACACTTCTCCAAAGAAGATATACAAAGCGCCAGTAAACACATGAAAAATGTTCAAGATTATTAGTCATTAGAAAAGTGCAAATCAAAACCACAAGATACTATTTTACACTCATTAGGGTGGATATAATAATTTTTTAAATGAAAAGTAAGGGTTGGCAAGGGTATAGAGAAACTGGAATCACACTATAGAGATAATCCTTGCATTGTGTAAGTCTCATATGTGGAAATAGTGTTTTAAACATACCAACACCAACTATTTAAAAAGGCAACATTTATCAATCCTTTTGTAAAGTGAACAATCTTCCTAAGGCAAAACCACACACGTTAACTAATCATCAGTTTTATAACTGTGAACTATTACGAATGATATTTTTTATTAAATCTAGACATGGTTGTCACTTTCTTCCTCTCTCTACCAAAATATGAAGCTGACTCAACCAGTACTACATACTAAATAAGCCCTTAAAGCCATCCTTTAGGAATGGTTAAAAATCTCTACTGGGAAACAATGTGTTCAGCCTTCATGCTTATAGTCACACAATTGGTTTTTTTAGATTTTATTTATTTGAGAGAGAGAGAGAGAGCATGAGAAGGAGGAGGGTCAGAGGGAGAAGCAGACTCCCTGCCGAGCAGGGAGCCTGATATTGGACTTGATCCCAGGACTCCAGGATCATGACCTGAGCCAAAGACAGTTGCTTAACCAACTGAGCCACCCAGGTGCCCCACACAATTTTTTTTTAAAGATCTTATTTATCCATTTGAAAGACAGAGATCACAAGTAGGCAGAGAGGCAGGCAGAGAGAGAGAGAGAGAGAGAGAGAGAGAGAGGAGGAAGCAGGCTCCCTGTGGAGCAGAAAGCCGGATGTGGAGCTCGATCCCAGGACCCTGGGATCATGACCTGAGCCAAAGCAGAGGCTTTAACCCACTGAGCCACCAAGGCGCCCCATAGTCACACAATTTTAACAGTGGCTTGATGAAGATGACCTGTGAAATCTGACCTGCCTATCTGCAAGTAGATCAAAAATATTTAATTCTTCCTGTAAACTAATCACATCATCAATGACAAGATTTTAGACGAGTCCTAATTTCAGTATTTGAGTCCTAATGTCAGTATTCATAACTACAGGCTAATTTCTTTCCCTTGGATATTTTACTATACTTTTTTTCCAAGAGGAACTATAGAATTCCAAATATTTTATGTGTATTCTTTTGTACTATTATTTTGGAGATGTTGATGCACAGAGGAACTAGCCTCTTTTTAAATTAAATATTTTATCATGAGATAAATGTAGATTCACATGCAGTTTTAAGAAAGCTTCTGTGTATTCATTACCCACTTTCCTTCAATGATAATGTCTTACATAACTATTTTTCACTTTCAACTCATTCATCTACCTGTTCCCATAGATGGGCTGCTGTGCTTCAGACACAGCAATGGACCACACAGTCTCTGAAATTTAGTTATACGATCATGGGTATGATCACATTGACCAAAATGGTTTTTCTGGAAAAATGAACAGTAAGTAATTTAAAATTTTTGTTCACGTCATGATTGTTTAAAATAGCACAGACAAAAATACTATTATCCAAGCAGGAAAGAGTTATATTATCTCTGTTCACAAGATGGCATCTTATATGCAGAAAACCTTAACTATATCACAAAAATTTCTGAGACAGTTAATAAACAAATTCAGTAAAGTTAGTGGATACAAAATCAACACACAAAAACCAGTTGCATTTCTATACACAAACAACGAACAGTCCAAAATGGAAATTAAGAAACTGATTCCATTTAAAACAGCATTGAAAACAATTAAATATTTTAGAATTAATTTAACCAAGGAGGCTAAAGATTTGTACAGTGAAAATTGCAAAACAGCACTGTTTTCACTACTCAAAGAAATTAAAGACACATATAAATGGAAACCCTGTGTTGATGGATTAGAAAAAGTAAATATCGTTAAAATAACAGTATTACACAAACTACCTAGAGATTCGTTTCAACCCCTATCAAAATCCCAATGCAATTTTTGCAAAAATAGAAAAACCCATCCTAAAATTCATGGAGAAACTCATTGAATCCCAAAACACCAAAACAATAATGATAAAGAAGTTGGAGAGATCACACTTCTTGATTTCAAAACGAACAGCAGAGCTAAAATAATCGAAACAGTGTGGTCTGGACAAAAGGACAAATATACAGACCAGTGGAATAGAGAACTCAAAACTAAACCGTTGTATAGATATGGTCAATGACTGAAGCTGGACCCTTGCCTGACATCACATATAAAAATTAACACAAAAAGCATCAAAAAGATAAACACAGTAGCTAAAACTATTAAAATTTCTGGAAGAAAACATAGGGAAAAATTCTTCATGACATTATATTATTATATTCCATGATGATTTCTTGAATACGACAGAAAAAGTGCAACAGAAGAAAAAAAAAATAGACGAACTGGATTTCATCAAAATGAATACCTTCTGTGCATCAAAGTACACCATCAAGAGAGTGAAAAGAACCCAAAGAATATGAGAAAATATTTCCAAATCATATATCTCAAGTGGTATTCATATCCAGGACATAAGAAAATCCTAGAACTCAACAACAACAAAGATTTAAGGAGCACCTGGGTGGCTCAGTCAGTTAAGTGTCTGCCTTTAGCTCAGGCCATGATCCCAAGGTCCTGGGATCAAGCCCTGCATCGAGCTCCCTGTTTGGCAAGGAGTCCGCTTCTCCCTCTCCCTCTGTCTCTTTCTGCTGATGCCCCTGCTTGTGCTCTTTCTCTGTCAAATGAATAAATAAAAAACTTAAAAAAAATCAGAGATAGGCAAATGACTTAAATAGACATTTCTCAAGAAGAAAAGATGTACAAATATCCAATGAGCACACATAAAGAGACTACATTGCTAATTATTAGGGAAAAGCAAACCAAAACCACAATGAGATACCATTTCACACACATTTATGTTACAAAAAAATGGAAAATAACAAATCCTGATAAGGATGTAGAGAAATTAGAACCCTGAATGTACTGCTGGTAGGAATACTGAACGGTTCAAGCACTGGAGAAAAACAGTATGGTAATACTTCAAAAAGTAAACATGGAATTGCCATATGACCCAGCAATTCCACCTCCAAGTATATATCTAAAAGAAATTGAAAGCTGGGACTTACACACCAACATTCATACCAGCATTATTTATAAGAACCAAAAGGTACAAATAACCAAAATCCATCAAAGATAGATAAATGGAAAAATAAAACACAACAGATACATGAAATAAAAGGAATGATATTCCCCAAAAAGGAATGAAATTATGACACATGCTATAACCTAAATGAAATTTGAAAACCTTATACTAAATGAGTAAGCCAGACACAGCAAAAGAACAAATATTGTATAAATTCCACATAGTTGAAGTTCCTGAAATAGCCAAATTCATAGAAAAGGAAAGTGTATTACAAGGCTGGAAGGGGGAGGTAATACACAGTTACCGTTAATGGAAACAGTTTTGTGTTGAAAATAATGAAAATGTTCTCGAAATGGAGAGTGATAACGATTGCACAAGAATGTCAATGTATGTATCTAAAGGCAATGAATCACACACTTAAATATGGTTAAAATGGTAAATATCTTTAAAAACTTTCCAATATCTGAGACAAATATTATAAAGTTATTGGGGGAGTTTGTGCTGCACATGGCCACTAAAGATAAAAACAAAGAATTGCATTGCTTACACTAGAGAAAATTTGGAAATAACCCAATTATTCACAAATAAACAGAATGAATAGACTGTTCACACAACACAATCCTATATAGCACTTAAATAAATGAACCAGAACCACATGAATCAATATAGACTAAAAACAGTTCAAATGGGACTTCAGCTTCATTTACAAAATTCTAGGATTATAAAAGTCTGAAGGAAATATCATTAAATTTTAAGTGCCATTTATTTTAATAATAAAACAACTTATCTTCATGTAAGCCCACAAAACAAGCCCCAACAAATAAAAAAATATTGAAGTCATACCATACATATATTCTAAACACAACATTCTTAAACTAGAAGTCAACCACAAGAAAAAATCTAGAAAGACTACAAATACATGAAGATTAAATAACATGCTACTAAACAATGAATGGGTCAACCAAGAAATCAAAGAAGATATAAAACAGGACATGGAAACAAAGGAAAATGAAAACACAATGGTCCAAAACCTCTGGGAGGAAGCAAAAGTGGTTCTAAGAGGAAAGCTTATACCAACACAGGTATATATCAAGATGCAAGAAAAATCTCAAATAAATAACCTAACCTTAAACCTAAAGGAGCTAATGAAAGAAAAACAAACAAAACCTAAAACCAGCAAAAGAAAATAAAGATTAGAGCAGAAATAAATGATACAGAAACTAAAAACAAAAACAATAAAACAGATCAATGAAACCAGAAGCTGATTTTTCTAAGATCAACAAAGTCTGGCTAGAGCTTTATCAATTTATCAAGAAAAAAAGAGAAAGGACTCAAATTAATAAAGTCATAAATAAGAGAAAAGAAATAACAACCAACACCAGAGAAATACAAGAGAATATTAAGAAAAATACTAATACCAACAAATTGGACAACAAATCGATTTACAAGACATCTTAAATTCCTAGAAACATATAAATTACCAAAATTGAAACAGGAAGAAATAGAAAATTTGAACAGATGAATAACCAGCAAAGAAACTGAATCAGTAATCAAAAAACTCCCAACAAACACAAGTCCAGGACCAGATGGCTTCACAGGTGAATTCTACCAATTAAGAGTTGGGTGGGGGCGCCTGGGTGGCTCAGTCGGTTAAAGCCTCCACCTTCGGCTCAGGTTATGATCCCAGGGTCCTGGGATCCAGCCCCACATCGGGCTCTCTGATCAGCAGGGAGCCTGCTTCCTCCTCTCTCGCTTCCTGCCTCTCTGCCTACTTGGGATCTTTGTCTGTCAAATAAATAAATAAATTCTTTAAAAAAAAAAAAAAAAAGAGTTGGGCGCCTGGCTGGCTCAGCGGGTTAAAGCCTCTGCCTTCAGCTCAGGTCATGATCCCAGGGTCCTGGGATCGAGCCCCGAGTCAGGCGCTCTGCTCAGTGGGGAGCCTGCTTCCCCCTCTCTCTCTGCCTGCCTCTCTGCCTACTTGTGATCTCTCTGTCAAATAAATAAATAAATAAAATCTTCAAAAAAAAAAAAGAGAGAGCATTAATACCTATTTTCCTCACACTATTTCAAAAAAAAAGGAAAAGGAACTAAAACCTTCACACTATAAGGCCAGCATTACTCTAATACCAAAACCAGATAAAGACACAACTAAAAAAGAGAACTGAAAGCCAACATCCATGATAAACACAGACGTAAAAATTCTCAACAAAATACTAGCAAAAAAAAGCATTCACCAGGATGCCTGGGTGGCTCAGTCTGTTAAGGATCCGCCTTTGGCTCAGGTCATGATCCCAGGCTCCTGGGATCTTGAGTCCCACATCGGGCTCCTTGCTCAGCAGGGAGCTTGCTTCTCCCTCTCCTTCTGCCTACAACTACCCCCTGCTTGTGCTCTCTTTCTGCCAAGTAAATAATAATAATAAAATCTTTTTAAAAAATCACTCACCATGATCAAGCGGGATTATTCCTGGGTTTCAAGAGTAGTTCAATATTCACAAATCAAGCAACGTGATATATCACATTAATAAGAGAAAGGATGAAAACCATATGATGATTTCAATATATGCAAAAAAAAAAGCATCGACAAAGTATAACATCCATTTATGATATAAACTCTCAACAAAGTAGGTTTAGAGGGAATATACTTCAACATAATAAGGGCCACATATGAAAAGCCCACAGCTAATACCAGTTTCCCCAATGGAAAAATGGGGAAAAAAACTGAGAGCTTTGCCCCTAAGGTCAGGAACTAGATAGGGATGTCCACTCTCACCACTTTTATTCAACAAAGTACTGGAAGTCCTAGCCTCAGCAATCAGAGAAGAGAAAGAAATAAAGGGCATCCAAATTGGTAAGGAAGAAGTAAAACTCACCATTTGCAGATGACATGATACTCTCTATAGGAAACCCAAAGATTCCAAACACACACACAAAAAAATGCTAGAGCTAATACATCAATTCAGTAAAGTCGCAGGATACAAAACCAACATACAGAAATCTGCTGAATTTCTATATATCAATAATGAAGTAGGAGAAGGAAAAATTAACAATCTCATTTACAACTGCACCAAAAATAAGACACCTAGGAATTAACAACAAAGTGAAGCACCCGTACTCTAAAAACTATACAACACTGATGAAACAAATTGAAGAGGACACAAAGAAACAGAAAGACATTCTATGCCCATGGATTAGATTAACAGATATTGTTAAAACGTCTACTACTACTACCAAAGCAAACCACACATTTAACGCAATCTTTACCAAACTACCAACAACACTGATTTTTAAAACCAAATCTTTGCTTTTTTTAAAGTAAGCTCTGGCCAACATGGGGTTTGAACTCAGAGCCCAAAAATGAAGAGTCCCATGCTCTACTGACTGACCTAGAAAAGCACTTCAGTAGCATTTTTCACAGAACTAGAACAAAAAAATCTTAAAAATTTGTATGGGACCAAAAAGACCCCAAATATCCAAAGCAATCTTAAAAAAGAAAAATAAAGCCGGAAGTATCACAATTCAGGATATCAAGTTATATTACAAAGCTGTAGTTCTCAAAACAGTATGATACTGGCACAAAAACAGAAACACAGAACAGAACAGAAAACCCAGAAATAAACCCACAACTATACGGTCAATTAATCTTCAACAAAGCAGGAAGGAATATCCAATGGGAAAGGACAGTCTCTTCAACAAATGGTGTTGGGAAAACTAGACAGGTACATGCAAAAGAATGAAACTGGACCATTTTCTTACACCACACACAAAGATATTTCAAAATGGATAAAAGATCTAAATGGGAGATAGGAAACCATTAAAATCTAAAAAGAAAGCACAGGTAGTAAAGTCCCTGATATCGGCTGTAAGAACTAGATAGGTCTGAGACAAGGGAAACAAAGCAAAAATAAGCTACTGGGCTTCATCAAAATAAAAAGCTCCTGCACAGCAAAGGAAAACATCAACGTAAAAAAAACTAAACGTAAAAACAACGTAAAAAAACTAAAAGGGAACCTAATGAATGGGAGAAGACATTTGCAAATGACATATCTGATAAAGGGTTAATATCCAAAATACATAAAGAACTTATACAAATCCAAAACCAAATAATCCAATTTAAAAATGAGCAGAAGACATGAACAGACATTTCTCCAAAGAAGACATTCAGATGGCCAAAAGACAAAAATAAATAAATAAATAAATAAATAAATAAATAAATAATGCTTAAATGTCACTCCTCATCAGGAAAATGCAAATCAAAACTATAATGAAATATGATCTCATGCCTGTCAAAATGGCTAAATTCAAAAACAGAAGAAAACAGTGGTAGCAAGGATGTGCAGAAAAAAGAACCCTCATGCATTGTTGGTGGGAATGCAAGCTGGTGCAGCCACTCTGGCATACAGCATGGAGGTTCCTCAAAAAGTTGAAAACGGAGCTACCCTATGACCCAGCAATCGCACTACTGGGTATTTACCCTAAAGATACAGATACAGTGATCCAAAGGGGCACGCACATGCACACAATGTTTATAGCAGCAATGTCCACAATAGCCAAACTATGGAAAGAACCTAGATGTCCATCAACAGATGGATAAAGATGTGGGGTGTGTGTGTGTGTGTGTGTGTGTGTTTGTGTGTATACACAAAACAATGGAATTCTATGCATCCATCAAAAATGAAATCTTACCATTTGCAATAATGTGGGTGGAACCAGAAGGTATTATGCTGAGCGCAGAGAAAATTATCATATTATCTCCCTGATATGAGGAAGTTGAAAGGCAGAGTGGGGGGTTTGGGGGTAGGGAAGGAAAAAATGAAACAAGATAGGATCAAGAGGGAGACAAACCATAAGAGATAATCTCACAAAACAAACTGAGGGTTACTGGGGCGAGAGGGGGTATGGAGAGGATGGTTGGGTTATAGATATTGGGGAGGGTATGTGATATGGTGAGTGCTGTGAAGTGTGTAAGCCTGACGATTCACAGACCTGTAACCCTGGGGCAAATAACACATTACATGATAATAAATATGATAAAAATGATAAAAATAATTAATAGGGGAAAAAAACCAAAAATGCCAAAAAAAAGCAAGTTGTGAAATAATATGTACTTAATGGTGTCAAACTCATAAAGCTGAAAAATTCTAAATAATGTTTTTATGGATGCAGATAAATTTATCCATACTTGTATATATATATAGAAGATATAAGACCTCACCTCTATCTTCTAATGTTTTATTTCTTTAAAAGAAATCTGAAGCAAATATGACGTAAGATTTCATAAAGCTAGGTGGTAGGTGCAGAAGTATTTATAGTATCTGAAATTTTTCCCAATTAAATAATACATTCAGAGCATGAATGTTCTAAAACTCATTAGTTATTTGTTTACATAGTTGTTTACATTCAATAACTTAAGTCTAAAAATATACTGATGAAGTATTGAGAATGTAAGCTTCATACCTCACTTCTTTTTAGACAGAACAAAAGCATCCTTCTATCCTTCATATATTAAGTTTGATAATAAAAACTAAAGGAAATCTTCAAAAAATTAAGTGTAAGAATTAATGAATTTGCCTCCCTTCTTTATTTAATCAGCACTTATTATATGGCAACTATAAGCATTCAAAACAATCTAATACCATAAATGCCTTTTTCTGTCACAAGTCACCCAGTCATATGTAGACCAACGTATATTTGGACACATTACAAAAGACCAAAGTCAAAAATTTTAAAAGAGCTAAACAAACACTAAAACAGGGACGCTGGCCTTCAGAGCAGTTCTTAAATGGAAAATTTTAAAAGAGATTCCTAAAATAGCAGATTAGTTTACTATGCCACTCTGGGACATACAAAGACATCCTAGAATATCTTTTTAAAACCAGCGAAAACACTCAAAACCCTCCTTATACATCCAATTAAGATATGGCTAAATATGAATTACTAGTACATGAGCAAAATATTCTAATGAAGGTTTACAGTATATTAAATCAAAGTTCAAACTGAGAAGCACTGGAACCAGACACTAAGCCTTGTCATAACCAGAAACCTGGGACATAAATGGTCATTCACAAAAATAAAGCTCATGCAAAACAAGAAATCTCATAACATAAATACAGCTGATAACTCCTAAATCATACCTTATCCAGATCTTAATTATAAATTACTTAAAAAGTAGAGGTTTGGGTACTGGGGTTGCTCAGTCCCTTAAGCAGTTGCTGACGGCTCAGGTAATAATCCCAGGATCCTTCAAGTCCCACATCAGGCTCCCTGCTCGACAGGGAGTCTGAATCTCTCTCCTCTGCCCCCACCCCCTTTACGCTCTCTCTCCCAAATAAACAAGATCTTTTTTTTTAATTAAGCTTGCTTTTTAAAATAATAAGGAATAGGGAGAGATTATCAAAGTACTCAAAAAAATTCATAGCAACTTTTCAATGGACCAGGCCTTTAACCAATTTCACTCCAATGTCTTGAATTTACAATAAATCAATCATGGATATAACTAAACAATGACTCTAGACAATGACATGAAAACTTCACAAATACATATGACACTAGGAAAAAACGGCTCTCATGGGTGACATAATATCTATTTCACTGCTTTATCCCCCAGTAACCAGCAAAACAATCATCTAACAATTATTTGCTGAAAAAACTGAACAATCAAAACAGTCCTTATCTTCTTTCTACTCTTGTATGTTTGATACAGTGACAAAAATATTCCCCCCTCCATTTTTTTAACTTTTTATATATATTCCAGTTACTTAACATACACAGTAATATTAGTATCAGGTGTGCAATTCAGGAATTCCACACCAACATATAATACTCAGCACTCATCAAAACTGCACTCCTTAAACACATCACCTATTTAATCCATCCACCCACCCACCTCCCCTCTGGTAACCATCCATTTGTTCTCTATAGTTAAGAATCTGTATCTTAGTTTGGTTGTCTTTTTCCCTAAGATCATTTTGAGTCTTATAATCCACATATGAGTGAAATTATGACTTATTTTGTGGAGCATAATACCGTCTAGCTCCATCCATGTCGTTGAAAATGGTAAAATTTCATTTTTTAATGGCTGAGTCATGTTTCATTGTGTGTATATATACAACACTTTATCTATTAATCAGTCGATGGACATTTGGGCTCCTTCCATAATTTTGCTATTGTAGGTAATGCTGCTACAAACATCAAGGTGCACATATCCCTCTTAGTATTTTTTAATTCCTTGGGTAAACATCTAATAGTACAATGCACAATCATAAGGTAGTTCTATTTTTTTTTAAAGATTTTATTTATTTGACAGAGATCACAAGTAGGCAGAGAGGCAGGCAGAGAGAGAGGAAGGGAAGCAGGCTCCCTGCTGAGCAGAGAGCCCTATGCGAGGCTCGATCCCAAGACCCTGAGACCATGATCAGAGCTGAAGGCAGAGGCTTTAACCCACTGAGCCACCCAGGCGCCCCAAGGTAGTTCTATTTTTAACTTTTTGATGAATCTCCATGCTGTTTTCCAAACTGGCTGCAACCGGTTTGCATTCCCATCAACAGTGTAAGAGGGTTCTCCTTTCTCCACATCCGTGACAAAACCTGTTCTTTCCTGTCTTCTTAATTTTATCCATTCTGACTGTGATCATTGCAGTTTTGATTTGTATTTCCCTATGATAAGTGACATTGAGCATCTTTTCATGTGGCTGTTAGCCATTTGGATATCTTCTTTGGAAAAATGTCTCATTCATGTCCTCTTGCCCATTTCTTAACTGGATTATTTGCTTTCTGGGTATTGAGTTTTTAAGTTCTTTATAGATTTTGAATACTAACCCATTATCAGATTGGTAATTTGCAAATATCTTCTCCCATTCCATAGGTTACCTTTTAGTTTTGATTGCTTGCTTCACTGTGCAGAAGCTTTTTATCTTGATAAAGTCCAAACAGTTCATTTTTGCTTTTGTTTCCCTTGCCTCCAGAGACACGTCTAGTAAGAAACTGCTACAGCCAAGGTCGAAGAGGTTCCTGCCTTTGTTCTCCTCCAGGATTTTGATGGTTTTCTGACTCACATTTAGATCTTTAGTCCATTTTGAGTTATTTTTGTATGGTGTAAGAAAGTGGTCCAGTTTCATTCTTCTGCATGTGGCTGTCCGGTGTTCCTAACATCATTTGTTGAAAAGACTGTCTTTTTTCCCACCAGATATTCTTTTCTGCTTTGTCAAAAATTAGTTGACCTTATAATTGTGGGTCCATTTCCGAGTTTTTTCTTCTGTTCCATTGATCTATGTGTCTGTTTTCATACCAGTACCATACTGTCCTGATGATCACAGCTTTGTAATATAGCTTTAAGTCCAGAATTGTGATGCCTCCAGCTTTTTCTTTTTCAAGTTGCTTGTGGTATTTAGTGTCTTTTGTGGTACCATACAAATTTTCTGATTGTTTCTTTCAGCTCTGTGAAAAATGCTGATGGTATTTTGAGAGGGATTGCACTGAATGTGTACATTCACACTGGTTCTTCCAATCCATAAGTATAGAATGTTTTTCCGTTTCCCTGTGTCATCTTCAATTTCTTTCATCACTGTTTTTAGTTTCCAGATTATAGACCTTTTACCTCTTGGTCGGGTTTATTGCTAGACATCTTCTTTCTCCATAAAATTGTAAAAGGGTTTGATTATTTGATTTCTCTTTCTGCTACTTCATTACTGGTGTATAAAAACAACAGATTTCTGTATGTTGACTTTGTATCCTGGAACTTCACTGAATTCATTATCAGATCTAGCAATTTATTGGTCGAGTCTTTTGGGTTTCTATATAAAGTATTATTTCATCTGCAAACAGTCAAAGTTTGAGTTCTTCCTTGCCAATTGGGAGGCCTTTCCTTTTGTTGTCTGCTTATCGTGGCTAGGACTTCCAATATTATGTTAAATAATGGTGGTACGGGTGGACATCCCTGTTTTGTTCCTAACCATAGAGGAGGGGAAAAGGCTGGTTTTCCCCCACTAAGGATACCATTAGCTGTGGGGTTTTCATATAAGGCCTTTATGATGTTAAGAAACATTCCCTCTGAACCCTCTTACACTCTTGGTGGGAATGCAAGTTGGTGCAGCCTCTTTGGAGAACAGTGTGGAGATTCCTCAAGAAATTAAAAATAGAGTTTCCCTATGACCCGGCAATTGCACTCCTGGGTATTTACCCCAAAGATACAGGTGTCATAAAAAGAAGGGCCATCTGTACCCCAATGTTTATGGCAGCAATGGCCACGGTCGCCAAACTGTGGAAAGAACCAAGATGCCCTTCAACGGACAAATGGATAAGGAAAACGTGGTCCATATACACTATGGAGTATTATGCCTCCATCAGAAAGGATGAATACCCAACTTTTTTTTTTTAAAGATTTTATTTATTTATTTATTTGAGAGAGAGAGAAGGTGAGAAAGAGCATGAGAGGGGAGAAGGTCAAAGGGAGAAGCAGACTCCCTACCGGAGCTGGGAGCCTGATGTGGGACTCGATCCCAGGACTCTGGGATCATGACCTGAGGCAATGACAGTTACTTAACTAACTGAGTCACCCAGGCATCCCTGAATACCCAACTTTTGTAGCAACATGGACGGGACTGGAAGAGATTATGTTGAGTGAAATAAGTCAAGCAGAGAGAGTCAATTATCATATGGTTTCACTTATTTGTGGAGCATAACAAATAGCATGGAAGACATGGGGAGTTAGAGAGGAGAAGGGAGTTGGGGGAAACTGGAAGGGGAGGTGAATCATGAGAACTATGGACTCTGAAAAACGATCTGAGGGGTTTGAAGTGGCGGGGGGGCAGTGGGAGGTTGGGGGAACCAGGTGGTGGGTATTAGAGAGGGCACGGATTGCATGGAGCACTGGGTATGGTGCAAAAATAATGAATACTGTTATGTTGAAAATAAAATTTTAAAAAAAACTTTTAAGAAAAAAAAAGAAACGTTCCCTATAACCCTACTTTGTTGAGGGTTTTTTTTTTAAAGATTTTATTTATTTATTTGTCAGAGAGAGAGAGAGTAGGCAGGCAGAGCAACAGGCATAGGCAAAGGGAGAAGCAGGCTCCCTGCAGAACAAGGAGCCCGATGTGGGACTCGATCCCAGGATCATGACCTGAGCAGAAGGCAGCTGCTTAACCGACTGAGCTACCCAGGCATCCTGTTAAGGGTTTTTATCAAGAATGGATGTTAGGGGCGCCTGGGTGGCTCAGTGGGCTAAGCTAAGCCTCTGCCTTTGGCTCGGGTCATGATCTCTGGGTCCTGGGATCAAGCCCTGCTCTGCGGGGAGCCTGCTTCCTCTTCTCTCTCTCTGCCTGCCTCTCTGCCTACTTGTGATCTCTGTCAAATAAATAAATAAAATCTTTAAAAAAAAAAAAAAAGAATGGATGTTATACTTTGTCAAATACTTTCCTGCATCAACTGAAAGGAACATATGGTTCTTACCATTTTATTAATGTGGTATATCATACTGATTGACTTAGGAATACTGAACCACTGTCACAGCCCAGGAATACATGATACTTTGAATGTAGTGTTGGAGGTGGCTCTGTGGCGCAATGGATAGCGCATTGGACTTCTAGTGACGAATGTAGTGTTGGATTCAGTTTGCTAATATTTTACTGATAATTTTTGCATCCATGTTAGCATGCATATTAGGCATATTGGCCTGTATTTCTCTGTTTTAGCAGAGTCTTTATTTGGGTTTGGTATCAGGATAATACTAGCCTCATAGAACGAATTTGGAAGTTTTCCTCCCATTTCTTTTTTTTTTAATAGTTTTGAGAAGAATAGTTATTAACTCTTCTTTAAAAGTTTCATAGAATTCCTCTGAGAAGCCATCTGGCCCTGGACTTTTGTTTGTTGGGAGATTTTTGACTACTGATTCAATTTGTTGCTTATCAGTCTGTTCAACTTTCCTACTTCCTCCTATTTCAGTTTTAGTAGTTTATGTTTCTAGGAATTTATCCACTTCTTTCAGGTTGTCCAATATGTTAGCATAGTTTTTCATAATATTCACTTATTGTTTGTATTACCGTGGTATTTGTTGTTTCTCCTCTCATCCGTGTTTTATTTTGTTCCTTTATCTTTCCTTTTTGGTAAGTCTGGCGAGGGGTTTATCAATTTAATTGATCTTTTCAAAGAACTAGCTCCTATTTTCATTGATCTGGGTTTTTTGTTTGGTTACTTTCTATATTATTTGTTTCTGTTCTAATCTTAATAATTTCCTGTCTTCCACTGTCTTTAGGCTTCATTTGTATTTCTTTTTCTAACTCCTTTAGGTGTAAGGTTGTTGATTTGAGATATTTCTTCCTTGAGGTAGGCCTGTATTGCTATTTACCTCCCTCTTAATGCTGCATCCCAAAGGTTTTGAACTGTTGTGTTTTTATTTGTTTCTATGTATATTTTAATTTATTCTTTGATTTCCTGGTTGACCCATTCCTTCTTTAGTAGCATATTGTTCAACCTCCATGTTTTTAGGCCTTTCAAATTTTTTTCTTGTGGTTGACTTCAAGTTTCATAGAATTGTGGTCAGAAAAGATGCATGGTATGTTCTCAATCTTTTTGTACTTGTTGAGGCTGGATTAGTGACCCAGTATTTGATCTATTCTGGAAAATGTCCCATGTGCACTTCAAAAGAATGTGCATTCTGCTGTTTTAGGATGAAGTGTTGTAAATATATTCAAGTCCATCTACTCCAGTATGTCATTCAAAGCCACAGTTTCCTAGCTGGTTTTTTTAGATCATATGTCCATTGATAATGCTAAAGTCCCCTGAAACTACTGTATTATTACCAATGAGTTCGTTTATGTTTGTTACTGTTTTATATATCTAGGTGATCCCATGTTGAGTGCATAAATAATTTCAATTAGATCTTCTCTTTGACAGGCACCTTTATTATGATATACTGCCCTATCCTGTCTCTTGTTACAGTGTGCTTTAAAGTCTATTTTATTTGATATACGCATAACTATTCTGGCTTCCTACTGACATCCATTTGCATGCTAAATGTTTCTACAACCCCTCACTTTCAATCTGCGGATGCCTTTAGATCTAACATAAATCCCATTGTAGGTAGCACATATATAGGTCCTGTTTGTTTTTTATCCACTCTGATACCCTATATCTTTTGTTTGGAGCTTTTTAAGTCTATTCACATTCAGAATGATTACTAACAGATACACATTTAGGGCCATTTTATTATTTGTCATGGCTTCTGGAGTTTTTCTCTACTACTTTCTTGTCATCATCATTTTTTGTCTCTCCTTCCCACTCAGAGTCCCCTTTAATATTTCTTGCAGGACTGGTTTAATGGTCACAAACTCCTTTATTGTTTGTCTGGGAAACTCTTTCTCTCTCCTTCTATTCTGAATGATAGCCTTGCTGGATAGAATATTCTTAGCTACAGAATTTTCCCATTCAACATTTTATAGATATCATGCCACTCCATTCTGGCATGCCATGTTTTTGTTGAGGAATCTGCAGTGAACCTTATGGGTCTTCCCATGTCAGTTAAGGATTTCTTTTGTCTTGCTGCTTTTGAATTTTTTTAATGATTTTTAAAAATATTTATTTATTTTAGAGCACATGGGAGTATGGGGAGAGGCAGAGGGAAAAAGAGAATCTCAAGCAGACTTCCCACTAAGCACAGAGCCCAACATGGGGCTCCATTTCATGATCCTGAGATCATACCCTGAGCCAAAAACCAAGAGTCAGATGTTCAATCGACTGAGCCACCCAGACACCCAAGATATTTTTCTTCATCACTGTATTTTGCAATTTTAATTACAATGTTTTGGTATTGGCCCGCTTTTGTTGATTTGATGGTAGTTCTCTATGTCTCCTGGATATGGATGTCTGCTTCCTTCCCCAGATTAAGGAAGTTTTCAGCTATTATTTCCTCAAATAAATGTTCTGTCCCCTTTTCTCTTTTGTTCTTCATCTGAGACACCTATGCCACAAACGTTATTACATTTGATGGACTCGCTGACTTCCCGAAGTCTATTCTTGTTCCATAATTCTTCTCTCTTTTCTTCAGCTTCATTATTTTACATCATTTTGTTTTCTGTATCATTTATTCATTCCTCTGCTTCTTCCAACCTTGTGTTCATTGCACTGAGCCTGTTTCAGGCCTCAGTTACTGCAGTCATCATTTCTGATCCCTTTTTAATTATTTTATCTCTGAGGTACAGGCCTTACTGAAGTCTTCCAGGCTTTTCTCAAGCCCAGCAACTATGGCTATGATTGTTGCTTTCAATATTCTACCAGGCATACTACTTGTATCTGTTTAGCTTAGATCTCTGGCTGTGATCTTGTTCTTTCAGGTTGGATGAGTTCCTCCATCCTAGCATTTTGTCTAAATCTCTGACTTCTGTGTGTTATAAAAGTTATGGTTCCTGCTCCTGAAAGTAAAGGCTTTATGAAGAAGAAGTCATATAGTGTCCAGGGACTGGCACTTAAGGAAGTGTCTGGTAATTGCATGTGCACTCTCCTATCGTGTTTTGGCTGCTCTGTCCTTCAAGCAATTGTATGCATAGGCTCTCCTTGCCCACAGTGGGCAGTGTTTGGTCCTTGGCCAGAGTCTGGAGAATTTTTTTTTTTTTAAGATTTTATTTATTCTTCAGAGAGAGAGGGAGAGAGAGCGAGCACAGGCAGACAGAATGGCAGACAGAGGCTGAGGGAGAAGCAGGCTCCCTGCTGACCAAGGAGCCCGATGTGGGACTCGATCCCAGGACGCTGGGATCATGACCTGAGCCGAAGGCAGCTGCTTAACCAACTGCACCACCCAGGCGTCCCAAGTCTGGAGAATTTAAATTAGGTGGGCTCTGGTCTGCTTGTTAAATGAGACCTGATACTACTTTCACTAGAACTGAAGCCCCACAGAAGTCTCTGCTCAGGAGATGTGGAATGGGTAGAGGTTTCTATTAGTCTGGAAAGTGGTTCACCATTCTGGAACTGAGGCAAACTTGACCAAGAAGAGCAGTTCCACCAGAGTGCAGGGGTGTGGGACTTGGTGTAAGAAGGTGAGGCAGCCTGTGTTGAGGTGCTGCATTGCTTCCTGCAGGTAGATGTGTATTTATGTTGGGGAACAGGGAAAAGAAAATATGCCAGCTGGTTTCTTTGTCCCCAGAGAAGCTTGTGGTGAATGCTACCTGTCAGGGAGGTGCTCTAAGATCAGCAAATCATCTCCCCGTGTGCACCAGGTATTTAAAGGGGTACATGCACTCTGGTGTACAGCAGCTCTATCAATAATAGCCAAAAATATGGAAAGAGGCCAAATCAACTGATGAATGAATAAGGAAGATGTGGTGTGTATGTGTGTGTGTGTATACACATAAAATGGAATATTATTCACCCATCGAATTTACTCAGCCTTTGAAAAGAATGAAATCTTGCCATTTGCAATGATGTCGATGGAGCTACAGTGTATTATGCTAAGTGAAGTACGTCTGTAAGAGAAAAACAAATACCATACGGTTTCACTCATAGATGGAATTTAAGAAAGAAAACAGATGAATGTATGGGAAGGGGAAAAAAAGAACGAGAGAGAGGTAAACAAACCATAAGAAACTCTTAACAGAGAACAAACTAAGGGTTGATGGAGGAAGGTGGGTGGGGGATGGGCTAGATGGGTGATAGGTATTAATTAAGAAGGGCATTTTTGTTAAAAAAATAAAAAAAATTTTTAAATTTTTAAAAAAAGAAGGGCATTTTTTATGATGTGCACTGGGTGCTATATGTAAGTGATGAATCACTAAATTCTACCCGAAACCAATATTGCACTGTATGTTAACTAACTAGAATTTTTTTTTTAAGATTTTATTTATTTATTTGACAGACAGAGATCACAAGTAGGCAGAGAGGCAGGCAGAGAGAGAGAGAGAGAGAGAGAG
>NC_081575.1:63287492-63298759 GCF_022355385.1 Mustela nigripes | reverse complement strand
GAGATTCCTCATGTTTGATTTTAAGAGTCATTCAGCAGAGAACCTGGGTGACTCAGTCAGTTGAGCATCCAACTCTTTATCTCAGCTCTCGGCTCTCAGCTCAGGTCCTGACCTCAGGGTCTTGAGTTCAAGCCACACATTTGGCTCCACACTGTGGAGCGTACTTTAAAAAAAAAAAAGAGAGAGAGAGAGAGAGAGAGTAAATCAGCTGAGAGGTGCCTAACCAGCTCAATCAGTAGCACATGCAACTCTTGATACTGAGGTCATGAGTTTGAGTCCCATGCTGGGCAAACAGATTACTCAAAAAATTAAAAATTAAAGAAAGAAAAAAAAGTAAATCAGCTCTATGTCCATTCCTGGAAATAATGACCAATCAGCAATTCCCTTTCCCTCTACAATCTGAAGATCAAAACATCCCTTCATTTTAATTCATACCATCCTCAGATTTAAGGAAAACTGTAGTTCACTTGAGACTCAACCCCAAACCGTATTTCTGAAATGCTGCTGCCTTCCCCTTTTACTAGGTCATCTCATAGGATTGTTATATAACCCACATAGGGATAGAATTTTAGAGCTAAAAGTACTTTAAAATGAGGGACTGGACTAGATAAAAAGGAAAAAATTGAGGCCTAGAATCATACACTTATCAGAAGACCCAGAACTAGAAGTTACAGAAACCACAGCCTTGGGTCCAGTGTTCTCTCAATATTTCATTCTACTAGTAACACTATGTTCCATGACCTGAAAATACCTTGACTTATTTTACACTACCCAAAGGTTCAAAGTAATTTCATTCCCTTACAAACTATTTAAGTACAAATAGAAATCAAGCTAGCTATCATCACTGAATGGGAGGTATGTCATATAATCAATCTACTATGCTGATAATCCTCCTGTTTATCTTTGTTAACTTGGCATTCTGTCAAAACCAGGAAACTGAACAATCCTCACCAAGATCTAACATAAAAGTAAGGACAGACATCCTCCCTCTGTCATGTTTCCTAATTTTTAGAAACACACACACAAATAACAAAAAATTATTATTATACAAATAAATGTTGATTTTAACAGTAACTTTAATAAAATATGAATAAAAGGAAATGTTCTGAATTGCTCACTTTTAAAATTGATCATGCCTAGCCCATACTACCCCAAACTAAGGAAATATGAACTATACCCATACTTCCTTAGACGGGTATCATTAAATATGAATAGTATCTATATGCAGAAAAATTTGTTCTTCACCAATTTTCTTGAAAAGCTGAGATACATTTATTTTAATTCCTACCCCTTATTTACCTATAGAGATAGTCTCAGCGATTTTTTAGAAGGCAAAATACTATACATACCATTACCATATCACTCAAAATCTTGACAACTCACTTCTGAAATGTTACATAAAAATATTCAGGGACACCTGGGTGGCTCAGTCAGGTAACTACCTGACTCGGTTTTGGCTCAGGTCATGATCTCAGGATAGAGGGATGGAAACCCACATTGAGCTCTACAGTCAGAAAGGAGTTTGCTTGACATTCTCTCTCTTCCTCTCCCTCTGCCCCTACACCTGCTCTCACACTCTCTACAAAATGAAATCTTTAAAAATTTTTTCAGAGCTATGTTTTAGAGGAAGGAATAGCAAATTCAAATATAACACCAGAAATAGAGTGAGAAAAATCTCAAATATTAAAGATTAAGCTAAATAGCATAAACAACATATTATTAGATTACAACTATGACTATTTAAGAACATTTACAGTGACATATAAATTACTTCTGATTGTCACTGAATGCTATTATCTATCTTTTCCCACATCAATCTTTCTTTTATGTTGGAAAACTTAATCCAAGAAAGTTATACTTAAGTTTCAAGACCATAAAAATTTATTTTTTAAAAATTTTTATTTATTTGAGAAAGACAGAGACAGCAGAGAGAGCCATAGCGGGGAGGAGAGAGAGAAGCAGGCTCCCTTCTAGGGAGCCTGACACGGGCCTCAATCCCAGGAATGCAGGACCATTACCTGAGCCAAAGGCAGACACCCAACCAACTAAGCCACCTAGGTGCCCCAAGACCATAACAATTCAAATCAAGGAAAACCAGGAAAAATACCTCCAGCAAATACAAAAGACTGACATCTGCAGGTGCCTGGGTGGCTCAGTCATTTAAGTATCCAACTCTTGATTTCAGCTCAGGTCGTGATCTCAGGTTGCAAGACTGAACCCATCTGGGCATGGAGCCTACTTGCAATTCTCTCTCTCCCTCTCCATTCTGCCCCTCCCCACTCACACTCTCTCTCAAAAAAGAAATCCATATTCTATTAAACTTATTTTAAAAATTTTGTCATCAAAGGAATATGGGCAGAGAATAGAAATATCTATAAAAGATGCAGTCAGTAAAACATGCTAAACTACTTTTAACCTCTTTATAGCAAGGTACTACTTTATACCCTATAACTTAAATAGCAATAACATCCACTGTCCAAGGTATAGTAAATGAGTTCTCATATTCTGATAACAATGTAAATAAATGCAAACCCTTCAGAAAGCAACTGGTCAATGATCAAAGAATCATAAACATTAATAATTCATTAATCCTTCTCTTAATCTAAGGTGATCTTTTAGAAAGCATTTTAAATGCAGGGCGCCTGAGTGGCTCAGTGGGTTAAGCCGCTGCCTTTGGTTCAGGTCATGATCTCAGGGTCCTGGGATCGAGTCTCTGCTCAGCAGGGAGCCTGCTTCCTCCTCTCTCTCTGCCTGCCTCTCTGCCTACTTTTGTTCTCTGTCAAATAAATAAATAAAATCTTTAAAAAAAAATAAAAAAATAAATGTAAAGTTGTCACATTATAAAAATTAGAATTTTAATCAGTAAGAAGAGTTGTGTCAATTATGGTACAACTAAATGGATTAAAAATGACTATGAAAGAGGGGCACCTAGGTATCTCAGTCAGTTGAACATCCAACTCTTGATTTTGTTTCAGATCATGACCTTAGCATCATGAGATCAAGCCCAAAAACAGGGTCAGCACTCAGTCTGTTTGTCTCTCTCCCTTACCCTCTGCCAATACCCCCTCATGCATGCATGTGCTCACACATGCACGTATGCTCTCTCCCTCAAAATTACCAGGGAACTGGAGGAGAAAGGAATAGGGAATTACCATTTAATGGGTAAAAAGTTTTTCTTTAGGATGATCAGAAAGTTCTGCAAATTGATTGCAGTAAGAGTTATACAACACAGTTAATTTACTTAATGCCACCAAACTGTATACTCAAAAGTGGTTAAATGGTAAAATTTTATGAACTGTAGATTTAAAAATGATTAAATGTTAAATTCTATTCTGTATACTATAATAAAAAGAAAAAAAACTATAAAAAACACTTTAAATGAAAAATCCGATTCCCAAATTTAATCACAACTATTTATAACTATGTGAACATTATATATGCACATGTACAAGGACCTTTGTGGGGGAGAGGAGACAAACCACTGGCTGTAAGGCAGCCGTTCTAAATGGGGGCAAATTTGCCCCCTTGGTACATAAGACAATGTATGGAAACAGTTTTGGTTGTCACAACTGTGGGTAGCATTATCACTGACTTCTAGTGGATAAAGGACAAAGGATACTGCTATACATCTTATGATACACACAAGAATCCACTTACAACAAAAAATTACCTATCCCAAAATGTCAACAGTGATTTTATTCAGAAATCTTACTTTTAAAGTAACATGATTCAAAGAGTTCTTCCATATTTAATGTGTCTATTTTTAAAGGTTTTATGGTAAATGTAAAAATGCGTTAACTGCTCAGAGTTTTGGGCTCCTTTCCTTTCCCCTACAAACTTCCAACACAATCCATAATTTTTTACCCCAAAGAGAGAGAGAGGTGGAGAACCAAAGGACAAAAATGGGGAAAACAGCAAATTGTCACACATGAATTATTTTTCTGCAAACTATTCCTCAATGGATTACAACATAGAACAAATCTGGGACTGACAGGCTTTAACACCATTTCCACAGACCTGTCCATATGGTGATTTTTTATTCTCAATTATATTTTATTACTTCTCACTCTCATTTGTTTCATTATAGCAATTTGTTTTCAAATTTGAGACCTGTCACTGTCTTACACCATTATTTCTCCACATTATTATAACTTTAAAAAATACTATTCCTCAAACACAGCTTTAGGGCACTTGGGTGGCTCAGTTGGTTAAGCAACTGCCTTAGGTCAGGTCATGAACCTGGAGTCCTAGGATAGAGTTCCACAACAGGGTCCCTGCTTGGCAGGGAGTCTGCTTCTCCCTCTGACCTCTTCCCTCTCATTCTCTCTCTCTCTCTCAAATAAATAAATAAATAAAAATCATCACCAGTAACAGGACCAATTGACATCATGTGTCTTCTGCTAAGAGGCACTTAAAAAGAACCAAAATCCATAACTTAATCTAATCATAAGGAAACATCATACAAACCCAAATTGAGGGGTATTCTATAAAAAGAACTAGATTGTACTCTTCAAAAATGTCAAGGTCATGGGCGCCTGGGTGGCTCAGTGGGTTAAGCCGCTGCCTTCGGCTCAGGTCATGATCTCAGGGTCCTGGGATCAAGTCCCGCATCGGGCTCTCTGCTCATCAGGGAGCCTGCTTCCTCCTCTCTCTCTCTCTCTGGCTGCCTCTCTGCCTACTTGTGATCTCTATCTGTCAAATAAATAAATAAAATCTTTAAAAAAAAATGTCAAGGTCAGGGGTTCCTGGGTGGTTCATTCGGTTAAGTGTCTGACTCTTGATTTCGGCTCAGGTCATATCTCAGGGTTGGGAGATCAAGCCCCATGCTGGGTTCCTCGCTGGGCATGGAGCCTGCTTGAGATTCTCTCTCTCCCTCAAAAAAAATGTCAAGGTTAGAAGAGAAATACTGTATGATTTCACTCACATGTGGAATTTAAGAAACAAAACAAACTAGCATTGGTGGGAAAAGAGAGAGGCAAACCAAGAAACAAACTCAACTATAGAGAACAAACTGATGTCTAACAGAGGAGAGGTGTGTGGAGCTAGGGGTTAAGGAGCTATCTAGGGAGGGGCACCTAGGTGGTGCAGTAGGCTCAGCATCTAATTCTTGGTTTCATTTTCTTTTTTTTTTTTTTCCAACTCCTGGTTTCAGCATGGGTCATGATCTCAAGGTCATGAGATCAAGCCCCGTGTCAGGCAGGCTCTGTGCTAGGCACAGTGTGCTTGAGACTCTCTCTCTCCCGCTCCTACTCATGCACGCACACTCTCTCTCTAAAGTAAGTAAATTTTTTAAAAAATAAAATTAAATAGTTGATAGGGATTAAAGAGTATACTTGTTGCAACAAGCACTGGGTGTTGTATAGAACTGTTGAATCACTATATACTGTGCACCTGAAACTAGTATTACACTGTGTTAACTAACTGGAATCTAAATAAAAAAATAATAAAACCTGTCAAGGTCAAGAAAACAATGAGAGATAAAACTTCCAACTGAAAGAATATTATTAGGGCAACTTGCAACTTTGAATATGGATTTCAGACTAGATAAGGGTATTATACATATTTAAAATTTTATGATATGATAATTACCCAGTAATTGTGTAAAACAATACTCTTGTTCTTTGGAAGCATTTAGGGGTAAAGGGACATGATGTTACACAACTTACCCTCAAAAACCTCCGGAAAAAAAAATCTAATCAGAGAATATACAAATGATAATGTAGTTGAAACAAAATGTTAACTATGGTGACTCTAGAGAAAGGGTAGATAGGAGTTCCTTGTACTCATAAAACTTCTGTAAATTTGAAATAATATCATAAGTTACAAAAAATTTTGTACCATTTTAACTCTTCAAGTATCTTCCTTTTCTAAGAACACAGACATATTATAGGAGACCAGTTTCAGTTAAGACGACTCTATGTCTAATCTGAGAAAGCAGACAACATTTTAAAATATATCACCCTGATAATTTGCTTGAAAAAACATATAACTTGGTACATGTTCCAAACTCACTCCTCTATTTAAATACCAAGAATCATCATCCGTGATAACATTTAAGAATTTGACAAATACAGTATGAAAACAGTCTATGCAAAGGATGGCATGGTTTAAAAATAGTATGTGACATCTAGTTTTAGTTTTATAGAAATCTCCACCCTTCCCTCTTTTCATACTTTATAGGCTAGAGCTATTTTCTTGAGTATAATATTTACCATATAATTTTAAACATTTTACTTTATCACTGTTCATTAAAAGAAGTTATTACTCCAAAGACATTATTTGATTTTCTATGATATAAAAAGGCATAAAATGAAGATATTAATGTAGCATAGAAAGCCCTTTTAAATCTTTAAAAAAGCCTTTTCAAATCTGATCAAATAACTTCTCTTTTTTCACCTCTACCTCCCATATCCTCCCCAATCACAATGTCTCACTGTCCTAAAGGCACAAAAGGGCCCTTCTATCAAGTCCCTAAACATGACCTTTGCACCACCTAGACCATCTCTCCCCCTTGTCAACACTGCTACCCTGCCTTAAGTCCCAACTCAAAACTGCCATCTCTCTCTTTAGAAAATATTACCATTAACTCTCCAAGGAAATTTTTTGCTATTCTTCCACATTTCTTGGTTCATATCTTTGTAACTATACTTAACCACATCAGTGTATTTCAGTTGTTTATTCCTCCACTTAGCTCAGTATTAATTACCTGTGAATCCCTATTATCCAGAATTGTGGTTACCAAACAGAAGCACTCTGCCCCTCCTACACCCTCACCACCCACAGGAACCATCCGACAATGTCTTTAAACATTTCCAGTCGTCAAAACTAGTGGAGGGGTTTACTAGTATCTACTGGGCAGAGGCTGGCGATACAATACACAGAACAGCTTCCCACAGCAAAGAATTACCTGGACCAAATGTCTGTAATGCCAAGACTGAAAAGCCCTGACCTAAAACAATCCCTGGCTCACATTAGGCCTCAAAAATGTTTATGAAAATAGAATAAAACACTAATCAAAGAATTTAGAAACTTAAAAATGTATATAATATGGAATAGGACAGACTCAAGAATTGCCAAGATAGTACAAAGAACAACAATGTAGGCATTCATGCCCTAGCAGGATTCATAAAAAGCTACAGTTATTAAGAATATGTGGCACTGCCATAGGGATTACAACAAACACACCAGGAATGATATCATATACAATGGTGACAGCAAGTAACTCTGTCCCTCCACTAAGGCAATAGTTACACTAGTAAAAAAAAAATTCCAAATCAACATTTTTGGAAACCTAGAATCCAATCAAAAACCTACAACCCGGGGCGCCTGGGTGGCTCAGTGGGTTAAGCCGCTGCCTTCGGCTCAGGTCATGATCTCAGGGTCCTGGGATCGAGTCCCGCATCAGGCTCTCTGCTCGGCGGGGAGCCTGCTTCCCTCTCTCTCTCTCTCTCTCTCTGCCTACCTGTGATCTCTCTCTGTCAAATGAATAAATAAAATCTTTAAAAAAAAATAAAAAAATAAAATAAAAATAAAAAACCTACAACCAACAGGGAACATTTAGTAGAAAAAGCTACTGACTGTTTCCTTTGCTGTGCAAGGAGCTTTCGATCTTGATGAAGTCCCAAAAGTTCATTTTACCTTATACCAGTTAGAATAGCCAAAATTAGTAAGACAGGAAACAACGTGTGTTGGAGAGGATGTGGAGAAAGGGGAACCCTCTTAACACTGTTGGTGGGAATGCAAGTTGGTGCAGCCACTTTGGAAAACAGTGTGGAGATTCCTTAAGAAATTAAAAGAGACCTTCCCTATGACCCTGCAATTGCACTACTGGGTATTTTCCCCAAAGATACAGATGTAGTGAAAAGAAGGGCCATCTGTACCCCAATGTTTATAGCAGCAATGGCCACAGTTGCCAAACTGTGGAAAGATCCAAGATGCCCTTCAGTGGACGAATGGCTAAGGAAGATGTGGTCCATATACACTATGGAGTATTATGCCTCCATCAGAAAGGATAAATACCCAACTTCTGTAGCAACATGGATGGAACTGGAAGAGATTATGCTGAGTGAAATAAATCAAGCAGAGAGAGTCAATTATCATATGGTTTCACTTATTTGTGGAGCATAACAAATAACATGGAGGACATAGGGAGATGGAGAGGAGAAGGGAGTTGAGAGAAATTGGAAGGGGAGATGAACCATGAGAGACTATGGACTCTTAAAAACAACCTGAGGGTTTTGAAGGGGGGGGCGGTTGGGGAAGTCAGCTGGTGGGTATTATGGAGGGCATGTATTGCATGGAGCACTGGGTATGGTGCATAAACAATGAATTCTGTTACGCTGAAAAGAAATTTTAAAAAAAAGTCTGCTATTATCTCTAAACTTTTAATAAATACTCTATTTGATTAAGGAGGTTACCTTTAAAAAAATAAAATAGTTAAAAACTATTTTTACCAAATTAAATCAATAAACATTCCAATAATCACTACTATATTTCGCCTGACAAAATATCTTATATTTCCCACCTCTTTTAAATAAACTAAAGGCCAGTTAACAAAACAAAAAAAAAGAAAAAGCTACTGAACATCAGTATGAGAGCATTGTGGTGTTTCAACTTTATGCACCTACCATGTCCCATTCCCAGCTTGATGGAAGCCATGAAGATGGTGGCCCACATTCCTAGGGAACTTGCAGATGCCAATGGTAGTGATGTGGATCCTATTCTTAAAGAATTGTGGCTGTATGTTTTGACCTGTTTGGTTGTTATCTGACAGACTGGGATGTGGGTTTTCTTTCTTTCACCAACCAGAACATTCTCAGGAGGAACAAATTCCTAAAACAAACTGATTTGTCCAAAGAATTTAAAGGCGAATATACTATACACAGCCACCAGAGCAAGGGATAATACATGCGCCAGGCACTTGACAGACATAAAAGGATGGGAAGAAGGAGTCAGAAATACAGGAGACAATAAGAGCTCCAAAAAGCTCCAGCACATACCAAGGAATATGGAAGGCCACTCCTATGCTCAAGGCTGGACACATGCTCAGTAAAGACAAAAGACCATAAATTTTCACCTTTATCTGACCTTTAGCTTCCACCCCATCAGGAAGTGAGAGTTACAAAAGAATTTTAAATAACTGGCTAAACACTGAGAAGTACCCCAACACTGAGCCAACTGTGAAGAGAAAAAGTTGTTTTGGTTTGGTTTAGGTTATTGTTTGTTTTTGAACTTTTTTTTTTCCTGTCAAACCACTAACTGACCAATAAGCTACCAGAACAAACACTGCAGTACCCACACATGACAAATACAGCCTTTGTGAAAATAGGTTAGAAAGTTCACTAAGCAGGGGCACCTGGGCGGCTCAGTGAGTTAAATGTCTGTCTTTAGCTCAGGTCATGATCCCAGAACTGGGGTTGAACCCCACATGGGGCTCGCTGCTCAGCTGGGAGCCTGCTTCTCCCTCTCCCACATCCCCTCCCTGCTGCTTGTGCCCTCTTGCTTTCTCTCTCTCAAAAATAAAATATATATATATATATTTTTTAAAGCGGTTCTTTTTTTTTTAAAGATTTTATTTATTTATTTGACAGAGAGAGAGCACAAGTAGACAGAGAGACAGGCAGAGAGAGAGAGAGAGAGGAAAGCAGGCTCTCCGCTCAGCAGAGAGCCCGATGCGGGACTCGATCCCAGGACCCTGAGATCATGACCTGAGCCAAAGGCAGCGGCCCAACCCACTGAGCCACCCAGGCGCCCCAATAAAATATATTTTTTAAAAAGTTCACTAAGCGGGGTGCCTGGGTGGCTCAGTGGGTTAAGCCGCTGCCTTCGGCTCAGGTCATGATCTCGGGGTCCTGGGATCGAGTCCCACATCGGGTTCTCTGCTCAGCAGGGAGCCTGCTTCCCTCTCTCTCTCTCTCTCTCTCTGCCTGCCTCTCTGCCTCTCTGTCTACTTGTGATCTACTTGTGATCTCTCTCTGTGAAATAAATAAATAAAATCTTTAAAAAAAAAAAAAGTTCACTAAGCAAACCCCACAAGAAGCAACAACATACCCTGGGGAGGGGGAAAAATGCTTTCCAGAATTGCCATATTACAATATTCAAAGTACCCGTTTTCAACAAAAACAGAAGCATGCTAAGTAATAAGAAAAGTATGGCCCATTCCCAGGGAAAAAAGAAGAAATTAACAGAACTGCCCCGAAGGAGGCCCAGATGTTGGAATTAATAGACAAGGACTTTAAATAAACTGTTTTAAATATAATCAAAGAGCTAAAGAAACCAGCATGTCTTACCAAAAACAAAGAAAGAAACATAAAAAGGAACCAAATATGGCACCTGGGTGGCTCAGTTGATTAAGCAACTGCCTTTGGCTGAGGTCATAAACCCAGAGTTCAGGGATCATGTCCTACATCGGACTCCCAGGTCCATGGAGAGTCTGCTTCTCCCTCTGACCTTCTCCCATCTCACGTGTGCGTGCGTGTGCCATCGCGCTCTCTCTCTCTAATAAATAAATAAATCTTTTAAAAAATGGAACCAAATAAAATTTTAGAGTTGAAAAATACAATAGCAGACAAGAAAAATTTACTACAGAGGTACAACAGAAGATCTGACCAAGGATAAGAAAGAATAAGTGAATTTAAAGATAGCACCAATTGAGATTATCCAGTATGAGAAGCAGAAAGAGGAAAAATGACCAGAGCATCAGAAACTTGTGAGATACCATCAAGCATAAAACATGCATAAGAGACATACATAAGACAGTCACAGAAGAGAAGAAAAAGGAGAAAGAATACTTAATAGTCAAAGCAGCCCAAATTCATGAAATATATGAATCTACATTATCAAGGTCAATGAATGCCAAGAAGGATAAACAGAAATCCATAGTGAGACAAAATATAATTAACCTGTAAAAGCCAAAGAAAATCTCAAAATCAATGAGAAGTGACAAGTACAATGGATCCTCATTAACAGTTGAACACCATGGAAACCACTGCTACTCCCCCTGCTTGTGTTCACTGTCAAATAAATTAATAAAATCTTTTAAAAAGATGTCAACCGGGCGCCTGGGTGGCTCAGTGGGTTAAGCCTCTGCCTTCGGCTCAGGTCATGATCTCGGGGTCCTGGGATCAAGGCCCACATCGGGCTCTCTGCTCAGCAGGGAGTCCACTTCTCCCTCTCTCTGCCTTCCTCTCTGCCTACTTGTGATCTCTCTATATATATATTTCAAATAAATAAATAAAATCTTTAAAAAAATAAAAATAAAAAAAAAA
>NC_081575.1:63227380-63287092 GCF_022355385.1 Mustela nigripes | reverse complement strand
CAAATAAATATTGTTTTTAAAAATGAAGACTTCCTGGGGTGCCTGCGCGGCTCAGTGGTTAAGCATCTGCCTTTGGCTCAGGTCATGATCTCATGTTCCTGGGTTCAAGCCCCACATCAGGCTCCCTGCTCAGCAGGAAGGTCTGAGCCAAAGGCAGAGACTTTAACCCACTGAGCCACCCAGGCACCCCAAGAAATAAAATCTTTAAAAAAAAAATAGATGGGAGTGTTTTTAGTCCTCCACTGTGTCTATTTTTTCTTTCAATTTTTTATTTAAATTCTAGTTAACATACAGTACAATATCTGTTTCAGGAAGTCTTCATTTTTTTTCAAAGATTTTATTTCTTTGACAGAGAGACACAGCGGGAGAGGGAACAAAAGCAGAGGGAGTGGGAGAGGGAGAAGCAGTGAGATGACATATTCAAAGTGCTGTAAAAAGGGGCACCTGGGTAGCACAGTTTGTTAAGCATCTGACTCTTGGTTTCGGCTCAGGTTATGATCTCAGGGCTCTGAGATCAAATCCCACATGGGGCTCTACACTCAGTGTGGAGTCTGTTTAAGATTCTCCCTCTCCCTTTGCCCCTTCCCTTGTGCTCTCTCTCTCTCTCAAATAAATAAAATAAATTTTTTAAAATTGAGTATTAAAGTGCTGCGAGAAAAACCCTCATCAACCAAGAATTCTGTATCTAGCAAGTATAACCTTGAAAAATGAAGAAATATGCCAAAAATTCAAAAGCTGAGAAAATGAACTGCTAGTATACTTGCCCTACAAGAAATGCCAAAAGAAGACTATCAGGTTGAAGTGAAACCACAAGTATAACCTGGAGCTATATTATAAAATAAAGAACAATGGTAAAAGCAACCACATTAGGTAAATATCAATACTTCTTTTTTCTTTTTTTTATTTGTAACTATTCAATCTCTTTACTTGAGTTTATAATCAAAAAACATCCCAAAAAAGAAAAACCCAAGATCAGTGGCTTCATCAGTAGATTCTACCAAACATTTAATGAATAATCATCATTTCTCGAATTCTTCCCCAAAACAGAAGAGGGAACACTTGACTCATTCTATACGGCCAGCATTACCCTGATACAGAGAAACACATCATAAAAAAAGAGAAAACTACAAACCAATATCCCTTATGAATACTGATGCAAAAGTCCTAAACAAAATACTAGCTATTGATTCAAAAATCCTAAACAGAATGCTAGCAAACAGAATTCAGTGACACATCAAAGAATTATACACCATGACCAAGTAGGATTTATCCCAGGAATGCAAAGTGTGACAAAAATATATCAATGTAAAATAGCACATAAATAGAAAAAGGGGGGAAATCACATAATCATCTAAATTGTGGTAATCTTTATACCCTACGTGGGGCTTGCACTCTTGATCATGAAATCAAGAGTCACAAGCTTCTGACATAGCCAGGCAGGCACCCCTGGAATTGATTTAATTTCTTTTAAGCAATGTTTCATAATATTCACTGTACAAGTTCTGAAACTCTTTGATTAAATTCATTCCTATATATTCTTTCTGAAGCTGCTATAAATAGAAGTATTTTCTCAATATCCTCTTTGGATTGTTTATTGCTAGTGTATAAAAATATAACTGCTTTCTGTGTGTTGACCTTATATCCTGCAACTGGGCTGAATTCATTTATTATCTCTAATAGTTTTTTGTGGATTCTTTAGGATTTTCTATATGTAAGATCACATCCTGTACAAACCACTTCATCCTTTACTGCTTGGATTGGTTTTTATTTTTTCTTTTTTAACTTCTGTTGAATAGAAATGGCAAAAACAGGCATACTTGTCTTGCTTCTGATCTCAGGTTGTAAATTTTTAGTCTTTTCACTATTAAGTATATTAGCTGTGGGGTTTTCATTAATATTCATTATGCAATTAGGGAAGTTCCTTTCCCTTCCTAGTTCTCTGAGTGTTTTTATTGTGAAAGGGTGTTGAATTTTGTCAGATTGTTAAGTATCTGCCTTTGGCTCAGGTCATGATCCCGGAGTTTCGTCCTGGGATGGAGTCCTGCATCAGGCTCCTTGCTCAGCAGGGAGCCTGCTTCTCCCTCTGCCTGCCGCTCCCCCTGATTGTGCTCTCTGACAAATAAATAAAAATCTTTAAAAAAGAAAAAGAAAAGAGAGGAATAAATCTTCATGACTTTAGACCTGGCAATCATTTCTTAGATGACACCAAACACTCATACAACAAAATAAAAAAATAACTTGGACTTCATCCAAACTGAAAACTTTCATGCATCAAAGAACACTACAAGAGTGAAAAGAAAACTCATAGAATGGAAAAAATATTTACAACTCATATATATGATAAGGGATTAATATACAGAATTTTTTTAAGTAGGTTCCAAACCCAGCATGGAGCCCTATCCAGGACTTGAACTCACAACCCCATAATCAAGACCTAAGGCAAGATCAAGGGTTAGACGCTTAACTGACTGAGCCACCCAGGTGCCCCAATATCCAGAATTTTTAAATGACTCCTACAACAACAACAACAAAAAGAACAACTTGAAGTTGAGCAAAAGACCTCAATAGACATTTTTCCAAGTAAGATACAGCAACAGCCAAAAAGCACATGAAAAGAGGCCCTATCTCACTAGTCATTAGGGAAATGCAAATAAAATAACACTAACAACTAAATTAACAATAACACTTCACACCTGTAGTATAGCTATTATTAAAAAAACAGACAATACTTAAGTCTAGATAATATACAGTGTTATCTTAATTTCAGATACACAAAATAATGACTCAACAATTCTATACATTACTCAGTGCTCACCATGATAAATGTAGTCAATATCCACACCAAACAACATTATTATAATTTTATTGACTATATTATCTATGCTGTAATTTGCCTCTCCATGATTTATTTATTTTATAACTGGAAGCTTGTACCTCTTAATCCTCTTTATTTCAGTTTAGTTTCTTACTTGTCAACTCATTTGTTTTATAGAGTACAGCTGACACAGTCAACTAAAATTTTAAGTTAACCTAATTCTAAAACAAAATAAACTGAGTTCATTTTTCTAAAAGACAAAACAAAACAAAAAGCATTGTTGACCAAGAATGTAGAGAAATTCATACCCTTATAAAATGTAAGTGGAAACGTACAAGAGTATAACCACCATGGAAACAGTTTAGTGGTTCCCAAAAAATTAAAGCTAGAGGAGAGGCTAGGTGGTTCAGTGGGTTAAGCCTCTGCCTTCAGCTCAGGTCATGATCTCAGGGTCCTGGGATTGAGCCCTGCGTTGGGCTCTCTGCTCAGTGGGGAGCCTGCCTCCCCTCTCTCTCTGCTTGCCTCTCTGCCTACTTGTGATCTCTTTCTCTGTGTCAAATAAATAAATAAAATTTTTAAAAAATTAAAGTTAGAATTCCACTTCTAGGTACATGTTCAAAAGAACTGAAAATAGAGACTTCAACAGACATTTGTTCACCAATGTTTACAGAAGCAATATGAACAACAGCCAAGATGAAAACAACACAAATGTCCATCAACAGATGAATAGATAAACATGTATGGTACATACCTACATAATGGATGGAATATTATTTAGCCTTAAAAAGGAATGCAATTCTGAAAACATGATATAAAATGGATGAACCTTGAGGACATTATGCTAAATAATGAAATAAGCTGAACACAAAAGAAGAAATATTGTGTAATTCCACTTATATGGAAGTATCTAGAATAGTTAAAACCAGAGACAAAGTGAAATGGTAGTTACCAACGGATTAGGGGAGAGGGGAATGAAAGTTACAGTTTAATGGGTACAGAGTTTCAGTTTGACATGACAAAAATGTTCTGGAGTTGGACAGAGGTAACAGATACACAATGATGCAGAATATTGGGAGATATGAGGACTCTTTCAGAGGTAAAGGAAATGTTCCAGAATTAGAGAGCAATGATGGCTGCACAACACTGAATATATTTAATGTACTTAAATGCCACTGAACTGTACACTTTAAAGTGTTTAAAATGTTAAATTTTATATTTTACTGCAACTACAAAATCACAAAAGAAATATACAAATCACTAATATTTGTCCATTACCATTCTCCCTTCCAGCACAAGAAAAATCTCTAAAATCTATTCTGAAAGTTCATAGGTATGCACATATAAACTATCTCCATATCTGCCATATTTGTTGCCAGGAAAATATATTTCTGTGATTTACTATCTTCTTGTCTTATATTATTTATTTTTAGTCTAAAAGCACTTAAGGGCAGGGGCGCCTGGGTGGCTCAGTGGGTTAAGCCGCTGCCTTCGGCTCAGGTCATGATCTCAGGGTCCTGGGATCGAGTCCCGCATTGGGCTCTCTGCTCAGCAGGGAGCCTGCTTCCCTCTCTCTCTGCCTGCCTCTCCATCTACTTGTGATTTCTCTCTGTCAAATAAATAAATAAAATATTTTTAAAAAAATAAAAAAATAAAAGCACTTAAGGGCAGAGTCTAAATTTTTCTGGTTTTATTAGGCTCAGTACCAACAGTACCTACTTGGGCAAATAAACACTATTCAGAATTTGTATGAAAATATCAACCTTTCCGGGGGTGCCTGGGTGGCTCACTTGGTTAAACTTCTGCCTTCGGCCCAAGTGATGATCCCAGGATCCTGGGATCAAGCCCTGCATCAGACTCCCTACTCAGAAAGGAGCTTGCTTCTCCCTCTACCACTGCTACTCCCCCTGCTTGTGTTCTCTGTGAAATATATTAATAAAATCTTTTAAAAAGATGTCAACCTTTCCAAAACATTTAAGAAACCATGACGGGGGCACCTAGGTGGCTCATTCAGTTAAAGGTCTGACTTCGGCTCAGGTCATAATCCCAGGGTCCTGGGATCAAACCCCCACATCGGGACACCTGCTCAGCAGGGAGTCTGCTTCTACCTCCCCCTCGGTCCTCCCCCTACTCATGTGCTCTCTCTCTTCTTCTCTCAAATAAATATTGTTTTTAAAAATGAAGACTTCCTGGGGTGCCTGCGTGGCTCGGTGGTTAAGCATCTGCCTTCTGCTCAGGTCATGATCTCATGTTCCTGGGCTCAAGCCCCACATCAGGCTCCCTGCTCAGCAGGAAGCCTGCTTCTCCCTCTCCCACTCCCTCTGCTTGTGTTCCCTCTCCCGCTGTCTCTCTGTCAAAGAAATAAAATCTTAAAAAAAAAAATGAAGACTTCCCGAAACAGATATTGTACTATATGTTAACTAGAATTTAAATAAAAAATTGGAAAAAAAGGAGACACAATGGAGGACTAAAAACACTACAATCTATTTTTTTAAAAGATTTATTTCTTGGGGTGCCTGGGTGGCTCAGTGGGTTAAAGTCTCTGCCTTTGGCTCAGGTCACGATCCCAGGGTCCTGGGATCAAGCCCCTCATTGGGCTCTCTGTTCATCAGGGAGACTGCTTCCTCCCCTCTCTGCCTGCTTCTCTGCCTACTTGTGATCTTTGTCTGTCAAATAAATAAATAAAATCTTTTTTGAAAGAAGGTTTTATTTCTTTATTTGAGAGAAAAAGAGAGCATGAGCAGGGAGAGGGGCACAGGGAGAGGGACAAGCAGACTCCATGCTGAGCAGGAAGCCCAACATGGGACTCAATCCCAGGACCCTAGGATCATGACCCGAGCCGAAGACAGACGCTTAACTAACTGAGCCTCTCAGGCACCCTATCTTTTAAACATAAAAGTATACATGCTCTAATGAAAGTAAGAAATTACAAATGTGTAATAAAGCAGCAATATTTGAATAAGGTCAGCATTCTGCCATATTATGTCTAAATAGCAGTCTCTGTGTAATACTCTCAATAAAAGTTAAATTGCAATAAATGTCACCATGTTCATGTGGGCCTAATTACTAAAAGCTTCAAGAAATGCTTCATTAGGAGCACCTGGGTGGCTCAGTGGGTTAAAGCCTCTGCCTTCGGCTCAGGTCATGATCCCAGGGGCCTGGGATCGAGCCCCGCATGGGGCTCTCTGCTCAGTGGGGAGCCTACTTCCTCCTCTCTCTCTCTGCCTGCCTCTCTGTCTACTTGTGATCTGTCTGTCAAATAAATAAATAAAAATCTTTGAGAAAAAAAAGAAATGTTTCATTATTTCATAAATACAGTTCATTCCAATGATATACCACACCCCACCCAGACAGTCTTCAAATGGAGACAAGAGGCAAAGATTGTGGCAAGAGCAAGAAGCAAAGAAAGAAGTTTTATTTCTGTTTTAAGGAGTTATAAGAAAAGGGTCTTTAGCTGAGAACTGTGGTTCTATTCCTCTGCAGAAAAAAAATACAATTTTAAGACATTTAGATTTTAGAAACAGAAAACAGCACCTGTTTCCACAATTCATCCTTCAAGTTAGGCAGGTAACCCTAGCTCCCATCCAAAATAATCAGGTTATTGTTTAGAATTCAGATGTCAGAGACAAATCATGGAAAACACTAATAAGTGGATGGCAGTATTCAGGAACACAAGTCATTTAAATTTTTTAGTATCTACTGGAATGGGAACAAAGGAGGAAGAAGTATCCAGAAGTCATCCTTTCCTGCCTTGAAATTCCATCTTTTACCCATGTTAATTCTACCAGATTCAAATACTAAACTACTGTGTTCTTATACCATATATGTCAGTAGCACTCAGCTGGTACTTAGCATCTGCTACTATACTTTTAGGGGGAATGGGAGTTGAACATATATGTCTATATTCTCCCTAATATATTCCTTTTCTAAAGGACTGTTCTATCTCCTCAGTATTTCCAATGACTGGCATAGAGTAAACTCATATATAACCCCATGCTCAAAATATTCAAAGGCTCCCCATTCCTAAGCATAGCATTCAAAGCTCTCTGCAAGATAACTCACACATGACTTTCTAATCATACCACAACTCAGCTCAAAAAAGTTTCCCTTCCTCCTCTTCTACTGAATTTTCTTTTACTTCTCTCATAATAAGCAACACATTCTGCTTATAGTTCCTTCTTTAAAACTCAGAGTACTCTCTACTGGAGTGTAAGCTCCTCAAAGGAGGAAACTGGTCTGGGATCATCTTTTTTCCCATGTGGGAAATAACAAATTGCCCTGTACAGAGGAATAATAAATGCTTACTAAAATGAAGATAGTATCTGCTCAGAGATTCCTTAGAAGAAGAGTGGCGATTTGTTGAGCATTTTAAAAAAACAACCCTGAAGTCATTTAGTACCCTCCAATATTCTCTCTTCCGTGTCTAAACAGATATTCAGTAAGCGGTGTTGGATGCATGATAGTCAGCCTTTGAAAGAAATGTATTATTTCATATACTTAACGAGTAACAGGTGTAGTCACTTTAATATAAAACATTCACTCTTGATTCTCTACTTTTAGCAGATACTCAGAATACACGATGAAAATTCATAAATAGGGTGTTTTGTGGTTTTGAATTTTGGGGGTATATGAAGAAGGTGGAAAGGGGAAAAGCAAAAAAAAAAAAAAAACCACCAGTAAGAGGTGGGCAAATTCTTCCTAACTCTATAGAAATTAACCAAACCTAGCTTCAAATACCTAAATTAAATGGCAGAGAATAAGCTGATTGATAAGCTTAGTATTAAAACAAAATACATTTTAAAATACAGTAAAAGATATACGCCTCCTGATAAAACATGCTGAGAAAGACACAGCGTTACTTCACAGTATTTCTAGCAAAATACACGATCACAAGGAAATATCAGACAAACCCAAATTAACTACCCTGTTCTTCAAAAATATGTAAGGGAAAAAAACAGCAAGGTACAGTGCTCTAGAGTAAAGAAGATTAAAGAGACATGACAATGAACTGCAATGTATGCTCCAAAATTGGATGCTAGACCAGAGAAAAAGAAATTTTTTTCTTTCACTATAAAGGACATTATGAAGCAAAACGTGAATAAGATCTTTAGATTAAAAACTGCATTGTAAGGGGGTGCCTGGCTGGCTCAGTCAGTGGAGCATTCGACTCTTGATCTCAGGGTTTTGAGTTAAAGCCCCACAGTGAGTGTATAGATTGCTTAAAAATAAAATTTTAGGGCACCTGGGTGGCTCAGCCCATTAAACATCTGCCTTTGGCTCAGGTCATGATCTCGAGGTCCTGGACTGAGCCCCACAACAGGCTTCCTGCTCAATGGGAAGGTTATTTCTCCATCTCCCTCTGCCCCTGCCCCCTTCTCGTATGTGCATGTCTGTATGTGCTCTCCCTCTCAAACAAATAAAATCTTTTCAAAAAATCTTTTAAAAAGAGAAACAGTATCAATGTTAATTTCTAATTTTGCTAACTACACTGAGGCTAAGTAAAAGAATATTCCCATTTTGGTGAAATACATATTGAAGTATTTGGGGATAAAGGAGTATTGTGTTTGTAATTTACTCTCTGAATCAAAAAAATATAGACAGAATGATAAAGCAAATGTAAAAATTTACTATCTGCTGAATCTGGGTGAAGGGCCTATGAGAATCTGCATACTATTTTTGCAAATTAAGTCTGAATTTGTATTTTTTAACTTTTTATTTTGACATACAGTAAAAAGGAGATGACTATTCTTTACCTCCTTGAAGGTAGATCATATTCATCTCCCGAGGGTACAGTTATTAAAAACATTTTTTAAAAAATCATTCAATAAAATATTGCATGAGATCAATGAGACACTAACTAGAAAGTTGTTCTAAGCAAATGTCTTTGATCTCTGGATATTTTTTAAATGTTATTTATAAAAACATCAAATGTCTTTTATGAGAGGACTAAGTTACTAAACAAAATGTATATTAATACAGATTTTTTTATAATGTAAACTCCATGGGGACAAGGCTTTAATTTGTCCTGTTCACCTAAGCAGTACTTTGAACAGTTACTGGCACATGGCAATAGAAATTTGAATATCTGAGTAATTAGCATGTCCCAGACACTAACCTAAGTGCTTTGTTGTCCTTTAACTAATTTAATCTTCATATAGTCCAAGAAATATTTGGTGTATGAATTGGTACTTTTTGCAGGATGACAATCACAGTGAGTTCTGAAATCAATGGAGTTCCTAAAACTCACCAGGTTATGCAAAATTATGCAATGAACACCACAAGATTCATAGGGAAAATGGGGTTAGAAGCACAACACTCAAAAAACTTAATCATAACACATTTTTTTAAAAGATAGAAACCTAATAAAGATGATAGCACAATTTTGCATAGTTTACACCTGAGGTGATTAAGAAATACAAAAACACAACAATACATACAGCACTTTACCTTGAAAAAGACCTGAAGTTTGCTTGTGGAAGTACATCAGAAGGGCTGCAGCTCATGAATTACTGTGAAATGATGGGAGGAGGGTTATCTGAAATCCGATGGAAAACTATAACAAAAGATGTGGATGGGAGTGGCTTAAAACAACAAGGGGTGTACTAAGCTAGCCAACAGATGTTTGAGGTATAAGGTGTGTACATGTATATGCATGTATTTAATGCAGCTCAGTACAGCTGGGTGTAGTTTCCTGCATTCACCCAGGGAAAACTTGCTATAAAGGATCAAACAGTAAGTATTTTAGGCTTTGTGGGTCTTTGTTACAACTATTCAACTCCAAGATAGTGGTACAAAAGCAGCCACAAACAATATACACAAAAGGGCTTGGGTGTGTTCCAACAGAACTTTATTTATAAAAACAGGCCACTGGCTGGTGATTATAATTTGCTGATCCCTAACCTTTGCATATGAAAATGCAAATTTTGTCTTATGCTCAAATTGTTCCCTGATGTATCAATCTTGTTGGGACAAATATGCATATTCAAAACAAGCATTATTGCAGAACTAGGTTTGGAATGCTATCATGCAAACCAAAAAATAACTAATATAATTCAAATAAGCAAAATAACAAATCTAGTATTATATGAAAAGCAATTGCTTTGATTTTAGACTTTATAAATCAGTGATTATCCAAAAGTTAACGGACCATGTCAAATGGCCAAAATAAAAACAACTAAGGACAGATTTTCAACAGTCGATAATAGTCAATCAAAATCTGTGCATTAAATTCTACACAATCTTTAAGAAAAGTGGAAAACTTTTGACAGTTCAGGCTCATTTACAAAGGGCACAGGTGGCTTTTTCAAGATCATCAAGCTGTAAAAGTTAACATACAAACTGCACTTAGAAGATGAGTAAGTTCTGGACATCTAATGTATAGCATGGTTACTATAGTTAACTATACTACATACTTGAAAGTTGCTAGAGAGTAGATTTTAAAATGTTCTTACCATAAAAACAAAAAAATGGTTATGTGAGGTGAGGGATGTGTTAACTAACATTATCATAGTAAACATTTCAAAATATATACATATATTAAATCAACACGCTGTACAACTTAAACTTACACAATGTTATATCTCAACTATATATCAATAAAGCTGGGGAAAAACATACTAATTGCACAACAGCTATACGATATTTGTCCAGGAACTGAGTTAAAAATTCTCAGCTGACCTGCTTCCAAAGAGAAAACACTAATATATATAACAATCCTTTGCTTGCTGTATTTCACATCTGGACTCTCCCCCAGTTTTCTTTGTCAAAGCTGTACCCATCCCTCCAAAGGCCAGATTCAAATGCTTTCTCTATAAAGTCTTCCCTGGACCCCATCAGAAATATCTTCATATTCATATCTTCAGATGCAATACAGATACCATCTCCTCTGTGAAAGTTTCCTAGACATCCCCGAAATTAGGCTTTCCTTCATTTCTGGTACCCAATAAAACCAATATACCTCTATTTTAGCCTGGCTTTATACCTGCTTATTTACTTATTATCTCCCTCACTAGGTTAAGAATGCCTTAAGGAGATGAGAATTTTGTTTTATTAAACTTTGCATGCCATAGCCCAGTGCCTGGCCCCTAGTTGATACTCAAGTATTTGATCAACTAATAAAGCAGTCTCCCAAAATATGAAGTATAGGATATAAACACATGAAAACCAATGCTATACCAATAATTTCTTAAACAAATATTGTATAGAACAGTCAACGAGAAAGGTGGACTATAGTTACCAAGAATGGCTACTTCAAGCCAAAACTTAAAGACAAAGTCTCAAGAAACAGGATCTGAAAATAGTGACTATAGCACACAATTCACAGAACCTTTTCCCAGGGCAAAAAGCACAACTGTCCAGAATAAAAAAGTCTTTTCAGACATATCATCTCTAATTATAAAAGGGCAGACAGAAAAAGGGGCACCTGAGTGGTGCAGTAGATTGAGCATTTGACTCTTGGTTTCAGCTCAGATTGTAATCTCAGGATGGTGAGATGGAGCCCTACACTGGGTTCTGTGCTCAGCATGGAGTCTGCTTGAAACTCACTCTCCCTCTCCCTCTGCCCCTCCCCCCTGCATTCTCTTGCTCTCTAAAATAAATAAATAAATCTTCAAATAAAAAGGGGAGAAATACAATATCCTGGATTAATAATCTTTCAAAATAGAAAACATCCTGAGCCACAATAATATTAACAAACTTCTCAACAAAAAGGTTTTCTTTTCCAATATTTGCACAAATACATGTACATTGATGACAGAGGATACCATCAACAAAACACCTGTAATCCAAACCATGTACGTTTAAAAAAAAAGATATGCATACATGGCTAAAGAAACTTCCCTTTATCACTACCCTTCTTCCTACTCCTCAAAGTAAAATTTAAAAAATGGTCAACATTCACAAAAGCAGGACTATTTTTTTTATCTTTATTTAAAACTCTACACCCAATGTAGGGCTCAAATTCACAACCCTAAGATCAAGTGTCATATGCTCTACCGACTGAGCCAGAAAGGCACCCCCATTTTTTTTTTTAATAACCTTATAGAACATCAAGTACAAGTTCATTTCACAAATGACAAAGCAGAAGCCTGGAAAGGATGAATTTGTCAAAGGTCCTATAATGAGGTAAGCAACAGAAAACCTAGAAAACCCAGGTTTGGCTCAGAGTTCAGTATTCATTCCTCTACACCAGCAGTTCTCAAACTTTTAATCTCAGGAGCTCTTTACACTCTTAAAACAGTTAAGAACTAGCAAAGGCCACAAAGAGCTTTAGTTTATTGCCTTTTAAGAACCACTGTTATAGGGGCGCTTGGGTAGCTCAGTGGGTTAAGGCCTCTGCCTTCAGCTCAGGTCATGATCCCGCGGTCCTGGGATAGAGCCCCCGAGTTGGGCTCTCTGCTCAGCAGGAAGCCTGCTTCCTCCTCTCTGTCTGTCTGGTTCTCTGCCTACTTGTGATCTCTGACTGTCAAATAAATAAATTTTTTTTTAAAAAGAACCACTGTTATAACCATGTTACTTCCTCCAGAACTGCAGGCTTTATCAGTTATCTATTAAACCTGCTCCCATTTTACAGGTAGAGAAACGGAGGATAAATATCTTGCATGTCTGCTATTAGGACAATCATAAGACAAACATTAGCATACACGTACGGAGGAATCCCACTTAGATGCTCCTTTTACTGTCCTACTATAGTCAACGTTCCTAAGAGAAGATCTAAACATCATTTTCCTATGGCTTAAAAACCATTTGAACAGCTTTTGCCAATGTTCAAGCAAACAAATTCTGGAGGAAAGGACTTCAAGTAAACCCAAGATTTGCCTGATATAATGCACAAATTTGGGGCGCCTGGGTGGCTCAGTGAGTTAAAGCCTCTGCCTGCGGCTCAGGTCATGATCCCAAGGTCCTGGGATCGAGCCCCACATTGGGCTCTCTGCTCGACGGGAGCCTGCTTCCTCCTCTCTCTCTCTGCCTGCCTCTCTGCCTACTTGTGATCTCTGTCTGTCAAATAAATAAAATCTTTAAATAATAATAATAATAATTATCCACAAATTTATTCAGACTCCAAGAATGAAACAGACACATAAAAACACACAATTTCTCACAGAAAAATTATTTCACACACCTGTATCTATATAGAAATTTCTTTAAGTACTACATGTATCCTATCTCTAGAAATACAATATATAACTGAAAGCTTATGGTCAAACTATACCAAGGGTTGCCAATAATGAGAACTGGCATGATCGAAATTAAAGTCACAAACATCTTTCTTTTCACCCAATCAGCAACATAACCAAACAACTGGTATTTAAATTCTTTCAAAACCCTTTATAAAAATTGCATATACTCCCCCTCCACAGCCTGGCTTAATACCTTCCACTTAGTGAGAATGCAAATATTTCACAGGTAACATTTTTCAAACATTAGGTTAGTAGCCAATGATTGTGAATTACCACCCTAACAGATACCTTCTAAGACATTTTCCCAGCATCTCTCCATTTAGACAACTTCTGCCTTTTGTTATTTAAGACCATGGGGCACCTGACTGTCTCAGTCAGTGGAGCACCTGACTCGATCTCAGGGTTATGAGTTTAAGCCCTACACTGGGCACAGAGCTTCTTAAAAACAAATAAATTAAAAAATAAAATTTAAGACCAATAACAAGTTATACTGCTGTCAGCTGCTATAAAGATTAGAATGTCAAGTCTCGGGGAGCCTGGGTGGCTCAAATGGTTAAGTGTCTGCCTTCCCGCTCAGGACATGATCTTGGGGTCCTGGGACTGAACCTGCATCAGTCTCCCTAGTTTAGTGGGGAGCCTACTTCTCCCTCTCCCTCTGCCCCTCCCCACTGCTCATGCTCTATCTCAAATAAATAAAATCTAAAATAAAGGGACGCCTGGGTGGCTCAGTTGGTTGGATGACTGCCTTCGGCTCAGGTCATGATCCCGGAGTCCCGGGATCGAGTCCCGCATTGGGCTCCCAGCTCCATGGGGAGTCTGCTGCTTCCTCTGACCTTCTCCTCGCTCATGCTCTCTCTCTCACTGTCTCTCTCTCTCAAATGAATAAATAAAACCTTTTTAAAAAATCTAAAATAAAAAGAATGACAAAAATATCTCTGACCTTTATACAAAAATAGTTTATCTGTCAATCAGAAGCTCATCTTTCATAATAATAAATATTTCAAGAAACAAGCCAATCTTATTTAAAATAAAATACATAACAAAAGCTCCTTAAAAACGATAACAAAATCTTTTAAAGACTGAGCCACTGATTCTTCAGTGTATGATTTAGGCAGGTCATCAATTTATTTCCCTCCCTTCTTGCCTTTTGGCTATTTTTTCACCACAGAATCATAGAAAATATCGTTTTTTATGAACACTAGTAAAAATCAGAACTACTCTTTGTTCCTATTTAAGTGCTCAACAAAAGTTCTGATACAAAAAAATCTGGCACTATTGTGTAAAATAAAATTAATGATAATGTATAGAACTGCTCTATTATTTCTATCTCACATTAGGAGAGAATCAAGAGTGATTCAGTACTGTGAGTTCAACTCACTCAAACACTACCTGTCAGATTATCCTCTATGATTATGACTTGAGATGAATGACACTTCAGCCTGAGACAGTTCTGAATACCCACTTGGTGCACTTTCCCAGTAAATAATCAGGGAGCATCATATATTTCTAAATTAACATTTATATATGAGGTTCTTTACAAGGGGTTTTTCATGTAGCTTAAGACTTTCCTGGAATTAGGGGCGCCTGGGTGGCTCAGTGGGTTAAAGCCTCTGCCTTCAGCTCAGGTCATGATCCCAGAGTCCTGGGATTGAGCCCCGCATCAGGCTCTCCACTTCTCGGGGAGCCTGCTTCCTCCTCTCTCTCTGCCTACTTGTGATCTCTATCAAATAAATAAATAAAATCTTTAAAAAAAAAAAAAAAGACTTTCCTAGAATTAAAAGTTTCAGTTTTTCTCATTATCTCATCTGTGCATAAAAGGCAAAATATTTTAACAGCTACAAGCTCTAAGACCTATATCAAAGAACCACAATCAATAGTAGCTAATAGGAACTTCTTCCGTTGTAATACTTGGGCTAAATTAAAATGATCATAATCACATTAGACATGGCAGTTCAAGGGGGCATTAATGCCTTGTGGTTAAGAACATAAGTTCTGGGGGCACCTGGGTGGCTCAGTGGGTTAAGCCTCTGCCTTCAGCTCAGGTCATGATCTCAGGGTCCTGGGATGGAGCCCCACATCAGGCTCTCTGCTCAGCGGGAGCCTGCTTCCACCTATCTCTCTCTCTGCCTGCTTGTGATATCTGCCTGTCAAATAAATAAATAAAACCTTAAAAAAAAGAACTTAAGTTCTGGAGTAAAAACGGGGTTCAATTCCAGCTCCACCAATTACAAGCTGTATAGCTTTAGTCAAGTTCTTTGATCTCCCTATGCTTCAGTTTCCTCCTCAGCTATAAAATGAGAAACACTAAGTACCTACCCTACAGTTGTTTTAAGAATTAAGATTATACAGGTGAAGGTCAACAATAAGCACTCTTCAAGACCAATACAAAAAAACTGACCCTGGCATAGAATGAATGAAGTCTTCTTTTTGTGAGGCTTTCAGTAAAATCTAGAGGTTATATTTACCTATAAGGTACACCCTTCATGTAAACTAACATGAGCACCTAATAACCAGCCAACAAGTTGTACTGGGTACCTCTTACATACCCAATACCCAATAAATAAAGGTTTATTGTGGCTGGACCAATTAACATAAATTCAGAAACAGAGACTACAATCTTTACACAGCTAGGGATCTGTAATCTAAGAACTAAGGTTTATTTTTTTTCTCAAGTGAAGGAAAATATCTTCTATCTACTGCTTATTAATGTAGAAAAATAGGCATAATAGGTATCACAGGCTCATTCCCAAACTCCACATGCTAGGTCAAGTGCTCTAAAAGCTTCTACTATCATAATACTTACTCAAAGGCACATTTTGCCAACTACCAATGCAATTCTGATCCATGCTCCCTTTAGTTTTCTTTATTTTGCCCCTACGCACCAAGGATACCTTTCAGAGCAGAAAAATTCCTTAATTCACAAGAGATGAAAAGTCAAATGTCAAAGAGCCCGAAAAGCAAGCCAGCCACCTGTGTAAAAATACTATATACTTCCTATTAACAACTCATATTTTTAGACACTGCCAAGAAGCAAATCAGAAGCACAAGAGAAAAACAACCTCAACCTAATAAACATACTTGATTGGTTTGAGGAAGCCTGCTAGGCACAGCTTCCCTTGCAATAAATCTTACATCCCATCGACCCATCCTGCTCCTCATCCCTCACGGAATAAATTTTTTAAAAGTAGGGTCTAATTACTTTTGCTCGAAATTTGCCAGCAAGTGGAGAAACATCTGAGGTCTGCCTTACCACCCATCAAAGCTGGACTTCACGAAAAGTATACTGGGGTATACCCTCGTGTTACCACCCCTTTGCCTAGAAATAAACCCAAGGATACCCCTCAAGATATGGAGTAGGGAAGGAATGAATGTAAAAACATAGCAAGGACTCACCCGTTCACCCCCCAAAAAAGAGCTTGTCCCCAGAGGTTGCAGAAAAAAAAAAAAAAATTCCGCAAAGCTGCGATATTTCTTGTCTCCTGCTATCCAAACGCCACTGACTCGTCCCGGGATCTCACATCCTCTGGCCGCCCGCCCGCCCCTCCCCCTCAACACCCCCCCCCCACCTCCTCTCCTCCCCCACGCAGTTTCCAGGCCCAAAGATTAGGAAAAACGACCGGGATACCAAAACCGCCTCCGATTTAGGAGTCTCAATTCCACAGGCACCAAAGAATAAACGAGACGAGGCCAACGAAGCTTCACCGGTTAGGGAAGGCTGGAGGAAGCGCCCAACACGCCAGGCCGCACCCCCGCACCCCCACCCCCACCCCCACCCCGGGTTGGAGCCTACCGCCGAAACTCCGAAATCCTTCTCACCGAAAGAGAAAACGATGTCTTTCCGCTAAGCGATACTCAGGCCTAACCCACCAAGCCAAAGCTTTCCCAAACACCCTACTCAAAAGACGCATAGGCCTAGACCGCTAGGACCCTTGAGATGGGGTTGTATTTTACCTCATGGGCTCAGCAGTCATGTTTTCGCTTCAACGCCTTGTAGCTCCAACGACCGTAGGGCGCCGCTTTGCGCTCTCCAGCACGGGGTTACAACAGAAATGCAATGGACTCGTAGTCGTCACTATAGCTGGTGCAGGATCCTCCCCACAGCTCAAAGGCCGCTACCACTGCCCCCGCCGCAGGAGCCGCGGAAACAAAGCGACGCCGCCGCCGCCGCCATTTTGTTGGGCCGAGGCTCAGGCAGAAGAATTGGCGCGTCCTCCGTCTTCCTCTTTCCGCTAACGATTGGCTACCTCCTCTACAGCTCAGACTCCTATTGGTTACTGAAATTCACCTTCTTTGGGGGCCTGTTGCTAAGGCGGTCTACGTCATTTAATCCCCTCCACCTTTTCATAGGGGCTCCTGTTCAGTCCCAATGACCCGAAAGTGCTAGTGACGTATTTTGACTTTATTTTGAAAATGCTTTTTGATGCATCCTCCTTTCCTTGACATATTGACAAAACAATAACAGCAATTTACATTTATTGAGTGTTTACAGTATACCAGGCACTATACTAATCCTCTATCCGGATTAGCTCATGTAATCCCTATTCTCTTTGAGGCAGACAGGCGCTTGTTAACTACTTTTTCCAGATGAGGAAACCAAAACACAAAGTCTCGATTAAGACCAGACACCACACTCATAAACACTGATCTATATGACCATCCTGTGTCTTGTCCTTCCTATATTTCAGGTTATGATCAAGTTCTTTACTTTTCTAGATTTTTTATAAAGACTATTGATCATGCCAGCATGCTTACAAAATATATATTATATAAAACTAACCTGAGATCTTCATGTGAGTCTTTCAATACTAAATAAACTCTAAACTGCCACCTGAAATACACACCCCCCCTACATACACTAGATGTAAGGTTAAGGTCTAATCAAGGTCTATTTCCTCCTTATTACAGAGGTTTGGCTGGATGATCTCTAAAAGACTTTCCAGCTTTCATGCTCTCTAATTTAATTGTTCACTAGTAATCTCTGCAAGTCACAAATTAGTTCTCTAAAGTCTAATAGTTTCTAATTTTATTTCCAAATTTATTCTGACATACATGTTTTTGTTCATTTTATTTGCTTTTCTTCAAATCTGTAATTTGCTTCTTTTGTATTTAGGTGAAAGAGTTGCTGCTTTCTACCGGAGTTGCAAATGGTAAGACTTTTTTGAATAGAACACTTTGATAATCTGATAGACACAGGCAAATTTCTCATCAAGAGTAGTTTGGGGGCGCTTGGGTGACTCAGCCAGAAAAGTATGCTGTTCTTGATCTTCTGGTCATGAGTTTGAGCCCAAAGTTGGGTGTAGAGATTAATTAAATTTTAAAAAAATTTAAAGAAAGAAGTTTAGGGGCGCCTGGGTGGCTCAGTAGGTTAAGCCTCTGCCTTCAGCTCAGGGTCCTGGCATCGAGCCCCACATCAGGCTCTCTGCTCAGCGGGAAGCCTGCTTCCCCCTCTCTCTCTGCCTGCCTCTCTGCCTACTTGTGATCTCTCTCTCTCTCTCTCTGTCAAATAAATAGATAAAATCTTTAAAAAGGAAGAAGTTTATACACATTTCAAGTCATCTTTCAAACATTCAAGTATTATTGGCAACTGTAGAAACCAGCCTTCTATATCTGGTATACTGATTTTCTTCTTGTCTTCCATATGTTGAATATCACTCAAACATACAATTTGAAGAAGCTATATTTTCCTCCTTGGTAAATGCAGTTAATCTGAAAGGAGATACACTCCATTACAAGACAGCACACAACTTTTAAACCAGCTCTTGGTGACAAGACTTCTTAACACTAAGCAGCTGTAACATGACTAATTCCATAGAGAAATATCTTAATAACAAAATTATAATCACAGAATTTCTAAAATATACAACTCACTCTATCCATGAATCATCTGAGCATGCCTTTGCTATTAAAAGATGACTAATAAAGTTTTACTGATATATTATAGTTGTATCACTTTCAGTAGCTGATTTACAATGAGTTTCCGTCAGCTGTATTTTAGAAGAAATTCAGTGGTACACATCATTCACATTTTTTGTCACATTGCCACAGAAATCAACATAGAAGCCTTTCTTGGACTTGACCATAAATGTGTAATGAGTAAATTTGCTTGGAAGAAAGACAATGTAGATTACCTTTAAGAGAACAAGTTGGATGAAAAAATAGATACTCTCATAATGTTTAATAAACATCATTGCAAATTCCATTTTGTGTCAAAATCACAGTGCTTTGACAATATCAATTAAATATTTAAATACATATATCCTGTAATCCAGGAATTTAACTTACAGGAATTTATCCAACATTTTTTTAAGATTTTATTTATTTATTTGACAGACAGAGATTACAAGTAGGCTGAGAGGCAGGCAGAGAGAGAGGAGGAAGCAGGCTCCCTGCTGAGCAGAGAGCCCGATGTGGGGCTCAATCCCAGGACCCTGGCATCATGACCTGAGCCAAAGGCAGAGGCTTTAACCCACTGAGCCACCTAGGCGCCCCTCCAACATTTATATCCTATGTGGGAAAAATGAGATATCCATAAGACTATAGTTAAATGAATTATGTTATCCATACATCAGAATACCATATAGCTGCTTGAAATAAAAATATTATCAAAAATCAGTTGTGTTTCTATGCACTAAAAATGACCATCTAAAAAATAAAGTAAGATAACAATCCCATTTACTATAGCATCAAAAAGGATAAAATACTTAGAAATAAACTTAACCAAGTAGGTGAAAGTCTTGTTTCCGAAATCTACAAAATATTGCTAACCGAAATCAAAGAAAATACAAATGAGTGGAAAGATATCTCATTCCCATGTACTGCTGGAAAACTTAATGTTAAAATGTTTCTACTAGCCAAAAGGACCTACAGATTCAATAAAATCCCTATCAAAATCCCAATGGCATTTTTGAAGAATTAGAACCACCCCCCAAAAAATCCTAAAATTCACATGGAAGTTTAAGGGACCCTGAATAACCAATACAAGGTTGAAAAAGAGGAGAGAAGTTGGGGAACACATATTTCTTGATTTCAAAACATACTGTAAAGCAACAGTAATCAAGAGAGTGTACTATTATAAAGATATAGATATATATTCCAATATAATGGAAAAAAGAGCCAAGAAATAATCACTTGAAGATAAGGCCAAATGATTTTCAACAAGGTTGCCAAAACTACACAATGAGGAAAGGACAGTCTTTTCAACAAATGGTGCTGGGAAAATTGGATATCAACTTTTGAAAGAGTGACATTGGACCCTTAACTCACAGCATGTACAAAAAAATTACCTAAAATGTATTAAGAACCTAAACCTATAAAATTCCTAGAAGAAAACACAAGTGAAACACTTCAAGACATTGGGTTTGGCAATAGTTTCTTGGATGTGATACCAAATACATAAGCAACAAAAGTAAAACAGACAAATGAGACTATATCAAATTTAAAAATTTCTGTACTTCAAAAGAGACTATAAACAGGGTGAAAAGGCAACCTATGGAATGGGAGAAAATATTTGCAAATTATGTATCTGATAAGGAGTTAATATCCAGAATATAAGGGACATCAATGACTCAACAACAACAAACAAATACCTTCATTAAAAAATGGGCAAAGTCAGGGGTGCCTGTGTGGCTCAGTGGGTTAAGCCTCTGCCTTCAGCTCAGGTCATGATCTCAGGGTCTTGGGATCAAGGCCCACATTGGGCTCTCTGCTCAGCAGGGAGCCTGTTTCCTCCTCTCTCTCTCTTTGCCTGCCTCCCTGCCTACTTGTGATCTCTCTCTGTCAAATAAATAAATAAAATCTTTAAAAAAAAGAAACAAGAAGAAAAATCCCACAACCCATGAGATCATAGCCTGAGCCAAAAATAAGAGTAGGATGCTTAACCACCTGAGTCACCCAGGAACCCCCTAAAATTCCATTCTAAAGAAAAGGTGCTATTAGGGCAAAGAGTCCTGGATGATACATCCAAAGACATGAAGGTTAATTATCTTAAGGTGATATGTCTGAGTGATTTTTTTTCCCTATTTTCTATTTTTCCATTTTCTCCAAATTTCCCACAATGAGAATATATTATAAAGTTGATGGGAGAAAGTTAATTTTAACTGTTGTGAGCAACAACAGAACTATCCATTTTCTGCTAGCAAATATGAATTCAAATAGCAATTATGCCAACATAAACCTTAGCTCAAAATTTTTTTAAGATTTTATTTATTTATTTGAGAGAGAGAGATAAAGAGAGCACAAGTGGGGGATTGGGGAGAAAGAGAAGCAAGTTCCCCACTGAGCAGGAGCCAGATATGGGGCTCAATCCCAGGACCCTAGGATCATGACCTGAATAAAGTCAGGTTCCTAATGGACTGAGCCACCCAGGCACTCCAGCTCAGTATTATTTTTTTTTAAGCACTCTTCCGGGGCACCTGGGTGGCTTAGTCAAGTGTCTGCCTTTAGCTCAGGTCATGATGCCAGAGGGCTGGCATCCAGGCCCACATCTGTCTCCCTGCTCAGTGGGGAGTCTGCTTCTCCCTCTCCTTCTGCCTGCCACCCAACCTGCTTGTGCACTCTCTTTTTCTCTCTCTCTCAAATAAAGAAATAAAATCTTTTTTTAAAAAGTGCTCTCCCCAAATTCTAATACTATGGTTAAGCTTTCTGAGCTTTCTACCTTAAAACCTTAGTATGTGTTTTTCGTAAATACCCTTTTATCAGGTTGAGAAAGTTCCCTTCAATACCTAGTTTTCAATATTTTTATCATAAATGGGTGTTGAATTTTGTCAAATGCTTTTTCTGCATCAGTTGACATGATGATGTGTTTTTTTTTCATTCTATTAATGTGGCATATTACATTGATTTAGTTTTGTGTCACCATTGCATTTCTGGGATAAATCCCACTTTGTCATAGAGTATAATCCTTTATGCTGCTGTGTTTGATTTGATAGGTTTTTTAAAAATATTTTATTTATTTATTTGACAGAGAAAGAGAGCACACAAGCTGGGGGAGTGGCAGGCAGAGGGAGAGAGTGAAGCAGGATCCGCACTGAGCAAGAAGCCCAGGGAACCTGGGATCATGACCAGAGCTGAAAGCAGACACTGAAACAACTGAGCCACCCAGGCACCCCAATAGTATTTTTTTAAGATTTTATTTATTGTGTTTGCTTTGGCAGCACATACACTAAAAATTTTATTTATTTATTTATTTATTTATGAGAGAGAGAGAGAAAGAGAGAGAATAAGCAGGAGGAGTTGCAGACAAAGGTAAAGGGGGAGGCAGGCTCTCTGCTGAGCAGAAACCCCGCCATGTGGGGCTTGGTTCCAAGACCCTGGGATCATGACCTGAGCAGAAGGCTGAGCCACCCATCTATCAAAAACCCAGAAGGTTTTTTACTGACTCAATCTTTCTTTTTATAGGTATGTTCAGATTTTCTTTTTTTTTTTTTTTTACATTTATTTATTTATTTGAGGGAGAGAGATTCTTGAGCAGACTCCATATATGGAGCCCAATGTGAGGATTGATCTCAAGACCCTGAGATCATGAACTGAACCAAAACCAAGAGTTAGATGCTTGGGGCGCCTGGGTGGCTCAGTGGGTTAAGCCGCTGCCTTCGGCTCAGGTCATGATCTCAGGGTCCTGGGATCGAGTCCGGCATCGGGCTCTCTGCTCAGCAGGGAGCCTGCTTCCTCCTCTCTCTCTGCCTGCCTCTCTGCCTACTTGTGATCTCTCTCTGTCAAATAAATAAATAAAATCTTAAAAAAAAAAAAAAGAGTTGGATGCTTAACAGACTGCACCACCCAGACACCCTCAGATTTTCTGTCTTTTCAATGCTGCTTTGGTAGTCTGTCCATTTTTAGAAATTTGTCCATTTCATTTAGATTATATAATTACTTGGCATACAATTATTCAAAATATCACATTATAATATTTTTATTTCTGTGATGTTAGTAGTAATATCCTCAGTTTTATTTATAATTTTAGCAGTTTAAGTCTTCTTTCATTTTCTTAGTGTAACTAAACATTCATCAATTATGTTGATCTTTTCAAAAAACCAACATTTGAGTTTGTTAATTTTCTCTACTGCTTTTGAATTCTTTTTTTTTCTATTCTCTATTTTGTGTGTCTTCATTCTAAACTAATCTTTAGTATTTCTTCTGCTAGATTTTGGCATAACTACTTCTATATATTTTCTATATTTAGGGTTTTTTATAGCTATAATTTCTTTTTTTTTTTTTTAAAGATTTTATTTATTTATTTGACAGAGAGAAATCACAAGTAGATGGAGAGGCAGGCAGAGAGAGGGAAGCAGGCTCCCTGCTGAGCAGAGAGCCCGATGCGGGACTCGATCCCAGGACCCTGAGATCATGACCTGAGCCAAAGGCAGCGGCTTAACCCACTGAGCCACCCAGGCGCCCCTATAGCTATAATTTCTTATTCTCTAGTTACTTAAGTTATAAAATTAAGTTATTGATTTGAGCTCTTTCTTCTTTTTAATTTAGACTTTTACAGATAGAACTTTCCCTCTGAGCAATAATTTCAGTTCATCCCATGTTTTTTGTACTTTATGTTCTTGTTTTCATTCGTCTCAAATTATTTTCTGATTTCCCTTGTGATTTCTTCTTTGATCCATAATTGTTTAATTAGGGTAGGCTGTTTAATTTCTACATACTTAGGAATTTTCCTAATTTCCTTCTTTTGCTGATTTGTTATTTTGTCCCATTGTAGTCAGAGAAGATATTGTTGGGTGGAGATTTCTGTATGAGTCTCTTATTGTAATTGGTTTATAGTGTTGCTCAAGCCCTTTATTTCTTTAAAGATCTTCCTTCTTGTTTTATTAATTATTGAATGTAGAATACGGAAGTTTCCAATTATTATTATAGAACTGTCTGTTTCTTCCTTCAATTCTATCAATATATAATTATTACATTCTCTTAAGGAATTGATACTTTATTAGTACATAATGTCTTTTTTGTCACTTAACAATTTTTGACTTAAGGTCAGATATTAGAACAGCTAGCCCAGCTCTCTTTGGTTACTATTTGCATGGAATAAGTTTTTCTATCTATCCTTTTATTCTTGACCTATTTGTGTCTTTGGATTTAGAGTGTGTCTCTTGTAGACAGCCTATAGTTGGATTGTGAGCTTTTTTAAACCCATTTTGTGGGGCGCCTGGATGGCTCAGTGGGTTAAGCCGCTGCCTTCGGCTCAGGTCATGATCTCAGGGTCCTGGGATCGAGTCCCGCATCGGGCTCTCTGCTCTGCAGGGGAGTTTGCTTCTCCCTCTGCCTCTGCCTGAAGCTCCCCCTGCTTCTGCTCTCTCTCTCTGTGAAATAAAATATTTTTAAAAAATAAAATATAATTCCTGTTTCAGATATTTTTTTCATTCAATACTTTATATATGTCATCCCACTGCTTTTCGACCTCCTTGGTTTCTAACAAGAAATTGCCTGTTGATCTTACTGAGGATCTCTTGTAAGTGACAAATCAGTTTTCTCTTGGCACTTTGAAGTCTCTTTCTGTGTTTGGTATGGATCTCTTTGTGTTATCTTATTAATTTATTTCTTTTATTTATGTGTATTTATTTTATTATTATGTTATTTGGAGTTTGGTGAGCTTATTAGAGCTCCAAGTTTTACTTGGAGTTTGGTGAGCTTATGTAGGCTCATTTCTTCTATCAAATTTGGTATATTTTCAGCCATTATTTCTGCATATATTCTTTCTGCCTTTTCTCGCTATCCTCTTCTGCTGGGATTCTTATGTGTATATTGGTGTGCTTGATAAGGTCACACATGTCTCTTAGATTCTGTTAGTTTTCTTTATTCTTTTTTTCTTTGTGCTTCTTCAACTGGGTAATTGTAAATTGGCTTATCTTCCTAATTAGTATTTCTTTCTTCTGCCTGCTCAAATGTCTTTTTGAAGTAGTAAATTATTTTCACCACTGTATATTTCAGCTCAAGAATTTCTATTTGGGGTGGCACCTGGGTGGCTCAGTGGGTTAATCCTCTGCCTTTGGCTCAGGTCATGATCTCAAGGTCCTGGGATCGAGCCCCATATTGGGCGCTCTGCTCAGCACAGAGTCTGCTTCCCTCCCTCTCTCTCTGCCTGCCTCTCTGCCTACTTGTGATCTTTGTCTGTGCAATAAATAAAATCTTTAAAAAAAAGAATTTTTATTTGGTTCCTGTATGTGATATCTCTTTATTTCTTTTTCCCCAAGATTCATGTGTTTTATTTTCCCAGCTTTATTTTTTTAAAGATTTTATTTATTTATTTGACAGAAATCATAAGTAGGCAGAGAGGCAGGCAGAGAGAGAAGGGGGGGGGGAAGCAGGCTCCCCGCTGAGCAGAGAGCCCAATGCAGGGCTCCGTCCCAGGACCCCGAGATCATTACCTGAGCCGAAGGCAGAGGGCGCCTCTTTTCCCCACTTTATTGAGATATAATTGGCATATAACATCATATATGTTTAAGACATAACAATACGATGATTTGATACACATTGTGAAATATTTACAACAATAAGGTTAGTTAACATATCATCCTTTACTCACATAATTACCATTTTGTTGTTGTTGTTATGATCTATCTCTTTTTTTTTTTTTTTTTAAAGATTTTTATTTATTTATTTATTTGACAGAGAGAGATCACAGTAGGAGAGAGGAAGGGAAGAGATCACAGAGAGAGAGGAAGGGAAGCAGGCCCCCTGCTGAGCAGAGAGCCCGATGCGGGACTCGATCCCAGGACCCTGAGATCATGACCCGAGCCGAAGGCAGCGGCCTAACCCACTGAGCCACCCAGGCCCCCCTTTTTTTTTTTTTTTTTTAAAGATTTTTATTTTGATCTATCTCTTTATTGACATTTTCTGGTGAGACATTGCTCACTTGATTTTCCTCAGTTCTTAGAACATGGTTTCATTTAGCTCTATGAACATAATTTAAATAGCTGATTTAAAGTCTTTTTCTAGTAAATAAAATATATAGGCTTCCTGAGGTATAATTTCTTTTTTCCCTGTGAATGGATCATACTTATTTATTTCTTTATATGTCACATAATTTTTTTTTCTGAAAACAACATTTTGAATATCATAATGTGGTAACTTTGGAAACCAGATTCTCTTTTCCTTTTCTGGGTTTGTTGTTGATCATTGTAGTTGGTAGTTTTTGCTTAGTGAGCCTTCTAAACTATTGTTGTGCAAGCAGTGTGTGGAATCAAACTGTGCCCCTGGAGCATGCTTAGCCAGTCTGTTTACAACTCTGCCTTAGTCTTCAATTCTTGATCACACTGAGCATAAAGATCAGCCAAGGTTGAAAGCTTAGAGAATTCTTAAGTCTCTTCTGAGTATGTATCCTGTTTGGGGCATATAATTTTTTTTTCTCCAAGTAAGTGTCTTCTCAGCTTTTCTTCTCAGATTTTTGGTGGATTTATTGTTTGTCACAACTGCAATGTTTTGTCCCAGGCAGCAGTTGCTTGTTCATTTGTCTTTCAAGATTTTCTTTTTTTTTTTTTTTTAAGATTTTGTTTATTTATTTGACAGACAGATCACATGTAGGCAGAGAGGCAGGCAGAGAGAGAGGAGGAAGCAGGATTCCTGCTGAGCAGAGAGCCCGATGCAGGGCTCGATCCCAGGACCCTGAGATCATGACCTGAGCTGAAGGCAGAGGCTTAACCCACTGAGCCACCCAGGTGCCCCATCTTTCAAGATTTTTCAAGGAACACCCTGCTCATGGTTCCTTTTCTGCTCTGAGAGACTTCTGAATTAGTGAAACTAAGGAAAGCCCCTTGTGCCATTCCTTCTGGGAACCCACAAAAACAGGTCAAAATAGATAAACACAACGTTGTTTGTTTTTTTTTTTTTAAAGATTTTATTTATTTATTTGACAGAGAGAGAGATCACAAGCAGGCAGAGAGGCAGGCAGGGTGGGGGGAAGCAGGCTCCCCGCTGAGCAGAGAGCCTGATGCGGGGCTCAATCCCAGGACCCTGAGATCACGACCTGAGCCAAAGGCAGAGGCTTAATCCACTGAGCACAATGTTTGGGGAATAAAATCTGCTCTGCTCTCTTTGGGACCAGTTACCTACACTGAGAGCACAGACTGCTGAATTCAAGACTCAGCCGCACCAAAGTAGGAAAATAGGGCAAGGCTAAAACAGTATGAAGCTCTCCTACCATGCTTAAATTGCCTTCACTTGATTGCTTTCAACCCTTCACTATTTTCCAAAGTTCTGAAAAAGTTGATACTGACAGTTTTGCTAATTTTTTCAGTGTTTCTATGGAGGGATGGGTCCTCCAAGGTGTTTGCCATTTTCTGTTTTGGTTATTTTTAGCCCTTCACTATTCCATATAAAATTTAAAATCAGGGGCACCTGGGTGGGTTAAAGCCTCTGCCTTTGGCTCAGGTCCTGGGATCGAGCCCCACATCAGGCTCTCTGCTTGGCAGGGAGTCTGCTTCCTTCTCTCTCTCTGCCTGACTCTCTGCCTACTTGTTATCTCTGTCTGTCAAATAAATAAAAATCTTAAAAAAAATTTTTTTAAATCAAGATTTCAATCTTCACACCCTGAAAAAAATCTGTGAAATTTTTATTGGAATTGATATGAAAATTGAGGGCTTTATAATATTGAATTCTGACATTTATGAAGTGGGCATATCCTTTATTTAGGTGTTAATTTCTTCCAACAATGTTTTTACTTTTCAGGGCATGTCTTGCATATCTTTAATTACATTTATTCCCTTTTTTCGTGTCATAATTTTATATTATTTTTTAAATCAAATTTTAGTTAATAGTGTAATATTGGATTATGAAGTAGAATTTAGTGCAGGGGCATTTGGGTGGCTCAGTTGGTTAAGCATCAGACTCTTGATTTCGGCTCAGGACATGATCTCGGCATCTCCAGAGTGGCTGCACCAGTTTGCATTCCCACCAATAGTTTAAGAGAGTTCCCATTTCTCCACACCCTCACCAATACCTGTTGTTTCTTGTACTGTTAATGTTAGCTATTCTGAAGGGTGTGAGCTGGTATCTTATCATGGTTTTGATTTGTATTTCCCTGATGATGATTGATGTTGAGCATCTTTCCATGTGTGTGTTAGCCATCTGCATGTCTTCTTTGGGAAAGCGTCTATTCATGTCTTTTGCCCATTTCTTAACTGGATTACTTGTTTTATGGGCATTGAGTTTCACATGTTCTTTATAGGTCTTTATACTAACCCTTTATCATATGTATCGTTTGCAGATATTGTCTCCCATTCCATAGCCTGCCTTTTAGTTTTGTTGATTCTTTACTTCTCTGTGCAGAAGCTTTTTGTCTTGATGAATTCCCAATAGCTCATGTTTGCTTTCATTTCCCTTGCCTCCAGAGACATGTTTAGTATTGGCTACAGCCAAGGTCAAAGAGGTTTCTGCCTGTGTTCTCCACTAGGATTTTGATGCTTTCCTGTCTCACATTCAAGTCTTTCCTCCATTTTGAATTTATTTTTGTGTATGGCATAAGAAAGTGGTCCAGTTTCATTCTTCTGCCTTTGGTGTCCAGTGTTCTCAACACCATTTGAAGAGACTTTTTTTTTTTACCATTGGATATTCTTTCCTGCTTTGTTGAATATTAGTTGATGATATTAGTTGTGGGTCCATTTCTGGGTAAAGAACCCATGGTAAAGAACCCATTTTGTTCCATGGATCTATGTGTTTGTTTTTGTGACAGTAGGATATTGTCATGATGACTACAGCTTTGTCATGTAGTTTGAAATATTAGATCATGATGTCTCCAGTTTTGTTTTTCTTTTTCAGAATTTCTTGGGGCATCTGGGTGGCTCAGTGGGTTAAAGCCTCTGCCTTCGGCCCAGGTCATGATCCCAGGGTCCTGGGATCCAGCCCCACATCTGGCTCTCTGATCAGCAGGGAGTCTGCTTCCCTTCCTCTCTCTCTGCCTGCCTCTCTACCTACTTGTGACCTCTGTCTGTCAAATAAATAAAGAAAATCTTTAAAAAAAAAAGAATTTCTTTGGTTATTTGGGATCTTTTGTGGTCCCATACAAATTTGAGTATTGTTCTAGCTCTGTGAAAAATGCTGGTGGTGTTTTGGTAGAGATTGCATTAAACATGTAGATTGCTTTGGTTAGTACATTTTAACAATGTTCTTCCAACCTATGAGCATGGAATGTTTTTCCATTTCTTTGTCCTCTTCAATTCTTTCATAAGTGTTCTATAGTTTTCAGAGGACACATCTTTTACCTCTTTGGTTAGATTTATTCCTAAGTATCTCATGATTTTTGGTGCAATTGTAAATGGGAACAATTCCTTGATTTCTTTTTGTGCTTGTTCATTATTGGTGTAGAGAAATGCAACAGATTTCTGAAAATTGATTTTATATCCTCCAACTTTTTGAATTTCTATGTTACTTATAGCAATTTTTTGGTGGAGCCTTTCTAGTTTTATACATAGAATATAATGTCATTGGCAAAATGTGAAACTTTGACTTCTTCCTTGCCAATCTGGATGCTTTTTCTTTCTTTTTGTTGTCTGATTACTGAGGATAAGACTTCCAGTACTATGTTAAATAGTAATGGTGAGAGTGACATCCCTGTCTTGTTCCTGACCATACAGGAAAGTCTCTCAGTTTTTTTGTTTTTGTTTTGTTTTGTTTTTACCATTGAGGATAATATTAGCTGTGTGTCTTTCATATATTGCCTTAATGATGTTGAGTTTTGTCCCATCTGCCCTTACTTTGATGAGGGATTTTATCAAGAAAGGATATTGTATTTTGTCAAAAGATTTTTCTGAGTTTATTGAGAGGAGCATATGGTTCTCATGCTCTCATTTATTAATGTGGTGTATCACCTTGATTTATTTGCAAACATTGAACTACCCCTACTGCCCAAGAATAAATCCCACTTGATTGTGGTGCATGATTTTTTAAATGTACGTTTGAATTTGACTTGCTAGAATTTTATTTTAAGATTTTTTTATTTTAGAGAGAGGGAATACAGGAGCAGGGTTCAGGGCATATGGAGAGGGAGAGAGAAAGAGAAGTAGACTCCTTGCTGAGTGTGGAGCCCCATGCAGGGCTCCATCTCGTGACCCTGAGATCATGACCTGAGCCAATATCAGGAGTTGGATGCTCAGCTGACTGAGACACCCAGGTGCCTCTTGCTTTGATAGTATTTTATTGAAAATTTTTGCATCCGTGTTTATCAGGCACATTGGCCGATAAGTCTCCTTTTTAATGGGGTCTTTGGTTTTAGAATCAAGGTAATGCTGGTTTCATAGAATGAGTTTTCAATTTTCCTTCCATTTCTATTTTTTTGAAAAGTTTGGGAAGAATCAGTATTAACTCTTCTTTAAATGTCTGGTAGAAATCCATTGGGCCAGATGGCCCAGGATCTTTGTTTGTTGGGAGTTTTTTGATTACTGATTCAGGTTTTTGCTGGTTATGGGTCTGTTCAAATGTCTATGTCTTCCTGTTTCAGTTTCGGTAGTTTGTAAATTTGTAGGAATTTGTTTATTCCTTCTAGGTTGCCTATTTTGTTGGCATATAACTTTCAAAATATTCTGTTATAATTGTATTTCTGTGGTGTTGGTCGTGATCTCTCCTCAGAATTCCTGATTTTATCTAATTGGGTCCTGCCTCTTTTCTGTTTTATAAGTCTGGTTAGAGGTTTATCAATTTTATTAATTCTTTTGAAGAACTAGCTCTTATTGTTTTTTAAGGATTGATTTATTGATTGATTTGAGAGAGTGAGCATGGGGAAGGGGTGGTAGAAGATGAGGGAGAGCAAGAAAATCTCAGGGAGATTCCCTGCTGAATGCAGAGCGCAACAGGGAGCTTGATTCTCTCAACCCTGAGATATAACCTTAGCCAAAAATAACATTAGGATGCTTAACCAACTGAGCCACCCAGGTGCCTCATGAACCAGCTCTTAGTTTTGTTAATCTGCTCTACTGGTCTTTGTTTGTTTCTTTCTATATTATTTTTTCTGCTCTAATCATTATTATTTCCCTTTTTCTGCTGGCTTTAGGCTTTATTTGCTGTTCCTTTTCTAGCTCCTTTAGGTGTAAGGTTAGTTTGTGTATATGAGATTTTACTTCCTTCTTGAGGTAGGGCTGTATCGCAATGTGCTTCCCTTTTAGGATTGCCTCTGCTGCATCCCAAAGGTTTTGGACTGTCCTGTTTTTTATTTTATTTGCTTCCCTGTATTTTTAAAAATTTCTTCTTTAATTTACTGGTTAACCCATTAATTTTTTTAGTAAGTTCTTTAATCTCCATGTACTTTAGGTCTTTCCAAATTTTTCTTGTGGTTGACTTCAACTTTCATAGTGGTATGTTCTGAAAATATGCATGGTATGATCTCAGTCTTCCTGTACCAGTTGAGGCCTGATTTGTGACCCAGTATGTGGTCTATTCTGGACAATGTGCCATGTGCACTCAAAAAGACTGTATATCCTACTGCTTTAGGATGAAATGTTCTGAATGTATCTGTTATGTCCGTACAGGCTAGTGTATCATTCAAAGCCATTGTTTCCTTGTTAATTTTCTACTTAGATGATGTGTCCATTGCTGTTAGTGGGATGGTAAAGTCCTCTACTATTATTGTATTATTATCAATGAGTTTCTTTATGTTTGTTATTAATTGATTTATATATTAGGGTGCTCCCAAGTTGAGGGCATAAATATTTACAATATTTAATATTTAATAATAATATTAAATAATATTTATAAATAATTTTTAATATTAAATATAAATATTTACAGTTAGAGCTTTGTGATGGATAGACCCTTTAATTATGATATAGTGCCCTTATCTATCTCTCATTACCAACTTTGTTTTAAAAATCTAGTTTGTCTAATATAAGTATAGCTATTCCAACTTTTTCTTACATCCATTAGGATGGAGAGATGGTTCTCTCTATCCCCTTAATTTCTATCTGCAGGTATCTGAAAGGTATGAATTTAGTGCCATTGTTTTACCTGTAGAATTGGTATTTCTAGTGATGTTTTCTGTTCCTTTCTAGTGTCTGTTGCTTTTTTTTTTTCTTCACTCATGGAGTCCGCAGGGTGCCTGGATTGCACAGTTGGTTAAGTGTACTACTCTTGGTTTCAGCTCAGACCACGATCTCAGGGTCATGAGACTGAGCTCTGTGTTGGGTTCTGCCATCAGCGGGGAGTCTGCTTGGGATTCTCTCTCTCCTTCTGCCCTTCCCCTCGTTCTTGCTCTCTTTCTCAAATAAATAAGTAAAATTTTAAAAAGAGTCCCCTCAAAAATTTCTTCCAAGGATGATTTAGTGGTCACAAACTCGAATTTATGTTTGTCTGGGCAACTCTTTATCTTTCCTTCTATCCTGAATGACAGCCTTGTTGGATAATGAATTCTTGGCTGCATATTTTTCCCATTCAGCATGTTGAGTGTTTCTTGCCACTGTTCTCTGATCTGCCATGTTTCTGCAGACAAATCTGCTGCAAACCTGATCTGACTTCTTTTGTAAGTGAAGGACTTTTCCCCCTTCCTGCTTTCAGGATTCTTTTCTTTTCTGTGTATTTTGTTAATTGGACTATGATGCGCCTTGGCAATGGTTAGGTTTTGTTGAATGTAATGGGAATTCTCTGTGTTTCTTGGATTTTGAAGTCTGTGTCCTTCCCCAGATTAGGGAAGTTTTCAGATGTAACTTGTTCGAATAAACATTCTGCCCCTTTTTCTCTCTCCTCATCTTCTGTGACTCCCATGATAAAAATGCTATTTCATTTCAATAAGTCGCTAAGTTCTCTAAGTCTACCTTAGTTATCCATTATCTTTTCCCCTCTTCTTCTCAGTTTCATTATTTTCCATAATTTTAACTTCTGTATCACTGATTCATTCCTCTGTTTTGTCCATCCTCATTTTTATGACCTCCATTTAGGTTTGCATCTTGGTTATAGCATTTTATGTTTGGCTGGACTAGATTTTAGATCTTTTATCTCTGCAGTAAGGGATTCTCTAGTGTCTTCTACGATTTTTCAACTCCAGCTTGTATCCTTATAATCATTTTAAATTCTAGATCAATACACCCAAGGATACTATATCCAGCTAGGCTGTCATTGAAATAGAAGGAGACATAAAAAGCTTCCAAGACGAACATAAACTAAAGAATTTGCAATCACCAAACCAGCCCTACAAGAAATATTGAAAGAGGTCCTCTAGGCAAAGAGAGAGCCTAAAAGTAACACAGTCCAGGAAGGAACAGAGACAATGCACAGTAACAGTCACCTTGCAGGCATATTTTTCTTTCAGTAGTTACCCGGAATGTAAATGGGCTAAATGCCCCAGTCAAAAGATACAGGGTATCAGGGATGCCTGGGTGGCTCAGTGGGTTGGGCCGCTGCCTTCGGCTCGAGTCATGATCTCGGGGTCCTGGGATTGAGTCCTGCGTCGGGCTCTTTGCTTGGCGGGGGGCCTGCTTCCCTTCCTCTCTCTCTGCCTGCCTCTGCCTGCTTGTGATCTCTCTGTCAAATAAATAAATAAATTCTTAAAAAAAAAAAGATACAGGGTATCAGATTGGATAAAAACAAAAAACAAAAACAAACAAACAAACAAAAAAAAACCAATACCCATCAATCTGCTATCTGCAAGAGACTCATTTTTAGACCCAAAGACACCTCCAGGCTTTAAGGGAGGGATGGAAAACTATTTACCATGCTAATGGACATCAAAAGAAAAGTGGGGTGGCAATCCATCCATCAGACAAATTAGATGTTAAACCAAAGCCTATAATAAGAGATGAGGAAGGACACTATATCATACTTAAATATTTATGTCCCTAACATGGGAACAGCCAATTAATAACAAAATTAAAGAAACACATCAACAGTAATACAATGATAGTATAATAGACTTTAACACCCCACACACTGAAATGAACAGATCATCGAAGCAAAAGATCAACAAGGAAATAGGGCTTTAAATGACACAGTGTACCAGATGGACTTCACAGATATATTTAGAACATTCCATCCCAAAGCAATAGAATACACATTCTTCTCTAGGGCACATGAACATTCTCCAGAATAGATCACATCCTGAGTCAATCAGATCTCAACCAGTACCAAAAGATTGAGATCCTTCCCTGCATATTTTAGGACAACAGTGCTTTGAAACTTGAACTCAGTCATAACAGGAAAGTTGGAAAGTACTCAAATACATGGGGGCTAAAGGGCATCCTACTAAAGAATGAATAGGTCAACCAGGAACTTAAAGAAGAATTTTAATAATTCGTGGAAACAAATGAAAATGAAAACACAACTGTTTAAAATCTTTGAGATGCAGCAAAAGTGATCCTAAGAGGAAAGTATATAGCAATACAAGCTTTTCTCAAGAAACAAGAAAGGTCTCAAATACACAATCTAACCCTACACCGTAAGGAGCTGGAGAAAAAACAGCAAACCAAGCCTAAACCCAGCAGGAGAAGAGAAGTAATAAAGATCACAGCAGAACTGAATGAGATAGAAACCAAAAAACACAACAGACCAAGGAACTAGGAGCTTATTCTTTGAATGAATTAATAAGACTGATAAACCCCTGGCCAGACTTATCAAAAAGAAAGAGAAAGGACCCCAATAAATAAAATCATGAATGAAAGAGGAGAGATCACAACCAACAACAAAGAAATACAAACAATTATAAAAACATATTATGAACAACTATATGCCAACAAATTAGACAATCTGTAAAAAAATGGATGTATTCTTAGAGACATGTAAACTATCAAAACTGAACTAGGAAGAAAATAGAAAACCTCAACAGACCCATAACAAACAAGGAACTTGAAGTAGTAATCAAAAATCTCCCAACAAACAAGATCCCAGGGCCAGATGGCTTCCCAGGGAAATTCTACCAAACACGTAAAGAAGAATTAATACCCATTCTTCTGAAACTGTTCCAAAAAATAGAAATGGAAGGAGAACTTCCAAACTCATTTTATGACGCCAGCATTACCTTGATTCCAAAACCAAAGATCCCATCAAAAATGAGAATTACAGACCAATAACCCTGATGAACATGGATGCAAAAATTCTCAACAAAATACTAGCTAATAGGATCCAACTGTACAGTAAAAGGATTATTCATCATGACCAAGTGGGATTTGTCAATGTGATACACTACATTAATAAAAGAAAGGAAAAGAACCATATGATACTCTCAAGAGATACAGAAAAAGTATTTGACAAAGTACAGCATCCTTTGTGATTAAAACTCTTCAGAGTGTACAAATAGAGGGTACATACCTCAATATCATAAAAGCCATCTATGAAAAACCCACAGCAAATGTCAAATGTCATTCTCAATGGGGAAAAACTGAGAGCTTTTTCCCTGAGACCAGGAACATGGCAGGGATGTCCACTATCACCACTGCTATTCAACATAGAACTGGAAGTCCTAGTCTCAGCATCAGACCATGAATAAATAAATAAATAAATGGCACCCAAATCTGCAAAGAAAAAGTCACTGACTCTTTGCGATGATATGATACTGTATGTGGAAAACCCAAATGACTCTCACCCCACAACTGCTAGAACTCATACAAGAATTCAGTGAAGTGGGGTACCTGGGTGGCTCAGTGGGTAAGCTGCTGCCTTTGGCTCAGGTTATGGTCTTGGGGTCCTGGGATCAAGTCCCGCATCGGGCTCTGTTTGGCCGGGAGCCTGCTTCCTCCTTTCTCTCTCTGCCTGTCTCTCTGCCTACTTGTGATCTCTGTCTGTCAAATAAATAAATAAAATCTTAAAAAAAAAGAATTCAGTGAAGTGTCAGGATATAAAATTAATGCATAGAAATCAGTTGCATTTCTATACACCAACAACAAGACAGAAGAAAGAGAAATTAAGGAGTCAGTCCCATTTACAAGTCCTCCAAAACCATAAGCTATCTAGGAATAAACCTAACCAAAGATAAGAAGAATATGTACTCAGAAAACTGTAGAATGCTCCTGAAAGAAATTGAGGAAGACACAAAGAAATGGAAAAACATTCCATGCTTATGGGTTGGAAAAACAAATATCGTGAAAATGTCTATGCTACCCAGAGCAATCTATACATTTAATGCAATCCCTATCAAAATACCATCAAGGTTTTTTTTTTTGCATAAATGGAACAAATAATCCTAAAATCTGTATGGAACCAGAAAAGACACCAAATAGCCTGAGGAATGTTTAAAAAGAAAAGCAATGCTAGTGGCCTCACAACTCCGGACTTCAAGCTCTATTACAAAGCTGTAATCATCAAAACAGTATGGTACTGGCACAAAAACAGACACAGGGAACAGACACAGACACAATGGAACAGAATAGAGAACTCAGAAATGGACCCTCAACTCCATGGTCAGCTAATCTTCGACAAAGCAGGAAAGAATATCCATTAGAAAAAAAAAAAAACAGTATCTTCAACAAATTGTGTTGGGACAATTGGACAGCCACATGCAGAAAAATGAAACTGGATCATTTTCTTGCAAGGTACACAAAAATAAACTCAAAATGGATGAAAGACCTAAAGGTGAGACAAGAATCCATCAAAATCCTGGAGGAGAATACAGGCAGCAACCTCTTCAACCTCAGCTGCAGCAACTTATTCTTAGACACATCGCCAAAGGCAAGGGAAACAAAAGCAAAAATGAACTATTGGGACTTCATAAAGATAAAAAGCTTTGCACAGCAAAGGAAAAAGTCAACAAAACCAAAAGACAACTGACAGAATGGGGAAAGATATTTGGAAATATCATATCAGAGGCAGGGCTAGTATCCAAATCTATAAGGAACTTATACCAAAGTTATATAAAACTCAATACCCAAAGAACAAATAACCCAGTCAAGAAATGGGCAGAAGATATGAACAGACATTTCTGCAAAGAAGGCATCCAAGTGGCCAACAGACACATGAAAAAGTGCTCAACATCTCCTGGCATCAGGGAAATACAAATCAAAGCCACAATGAGATACCACCTCACATCAGTCAGAATGGCTAAAATTAACAAGTCAGGAGCCACTCTGGAAAACAGTATGGAGGTTCCTCAAAAAGCTGAAAATAGAGCTACCTTATGACCCAGCAATTGCACTGTTGGGCCTTTCCCCCAAAGGTACAAATGTAGTGATCTGAAGGGGCACATGCAGCCTAATGTTTATAGCATCCGTGTCCACAATAGCCCAACTACGGATAGAGCCTAAATGTCCTGTGGCAAATGAATGGATAAAGAAGATGTGATGTGATACACACACACACACACACACACACACGTGCGTGTGCACGCAATGTAATATTATGCAGCCATCAAAAATGAAATCTTGCCATTTGCAATGATGTGGATGGAACTAGAGGATATTATGCTAAGTGAAATAAGTCAATCAGAGAAAGACAATTATCATATGATCTCGCTGATATGTGAAATTTGAGTAACAAGGCAGAGGATCATGGAGGAAGAGAGGAAAAAAATGAAAGGGGACAAAACCAGAGAGGGAGACAAACCCTAAGAGACTCTCAATCTCAGGAAACAAACTGAGTGTTGCTGGAGTGGAAGGGGGTGGGAGGGATAGGGTGGCTGGGTGGTGGACACTGGGGAGTGTATGTGCTATGGTGAGTGCTGTGAATTGTGTAAGACTGATGAATCACAGACCTGTATCCCTGAAACCTATAACATATTACAGGTTAATAAAAATAAAAAATTATAGTTCAGACCTTTTTTTTTATATCTGTATTAATTAAATCCCTGTCTATGAGTTCTACTTCCTGTCCTTTCTTTTGGGGTGAATTTCTCCATCTCGTCATTTTGTCTAGAAAACAAAGGAAGAAACAAAGCAAAACAAAAACAGAAAGAAAAAAAAACACAAGTAGATCTTGTGTGTGCTTTGGTGTGCTTGTTAAAAGAACGCAGATCTCAAAATAAAAAATAAAATAAAATGAAAATTAAAAATAGATAAAAATATGTAAATAACTAAAATAATTTTAAAAAAGAATTGGAAAAATAAGAAATGAAAATATAAAGAAGAAAGACTAAATGTAAAAACGACGCTAGATTCCTTTTCTAGAGCTAATGCTTTGCAGCACTCTGTGAATTAGTGGGAGTGTTGTTTGTGCTGGTCTTCTGGGGTAAGAGCCTGCTGGGCTGATCCTTAGACTGTCTTGTTTTCAGTGGAAATGTGCTTCTAGGATGCAGAAGGTTGGGGCTTGGTGTAAGCGGCTCCATCCTCCTCTAGGCGACGCTGTTTTGCTCCCTGAAGTGTTTCAGTGCTGATGGGAGGGATGAATATGCCAGAGCCCTGCTCTCTAGCTTCAGCACCGAAATTTCGAGCCACCCCACTTTTCAGTGAGCCCTCACAGGAGAGTATTCAATCACCCTTCTTGGGTCCCAGGTTTCTGTCTGAACCCTGCATTCACCCTGCCTATGACCAAGGTTTTCGATCTCAGGCACGCAACTGAGTTTCAAAACTCCCAATTTGAGGGACTCCTATGGCATAGACCCACGCTTTTCCTCTGGTGGTGGGTCTTACCACCCTTTTGCTATTTTATAGCCCGTCCCAGGAAAGCAGTTTAACAACTACAAAGTGGTTCACAGTTTATGGCAAAGCAGAGCATTGAATCAGTACCAAAACCAGCATCTCCTAGCTGGCTTCCCTGCTCCTCTGCCTGGAAATAGGGCAGCAAATTGGCTCCACCTGTTCTTGTTGCAACTCAGGGGTTCTTCAGACCCTGCTGTCACTCTTGGGATTCTGCCCCCCTTTGCCACCCAAGCACCTTTAAGCCAGGCATGTTCCCGATGGTGACAGGCTTCTTAAAGTTCTGATTTTGTGTTCTTCTTATACTTTGAAGTTGCCTCCAGAAACAGGCTCCCTCCCTGCCCCCATACCAACAGCTCTATCTCCCCCAAGTCAATTCTCTGCACCTCCTACCTTCCTAAAGTTGGTCATTTTTGTCCTTGATTTGCAGTTTTTGTTCTCTCAGACCTCTGATTGATTTCTTGGGTGTTCAGAATGATTTGATAACTAGCTGTGTTCAAAGGATGAGACAGCTTAGGGTCCTCCTCCTCCTCCTCCACTATCTTAACTCCTCCAGCCATTTATTCCTAATAATATCTTAATCTGAACTAACATTTAACAGAACTAGCTAGCTAGTCACTATCAAGGAATTCTATCTTCCTTTCTTCTGCTAAGCTGTTGGGACTTGAACCTATTACATATGAGACTATAGCAAAATGGTAATACTGGTATTTTAGTATTTATTTTTTATATTACCAAAACATTGGCATTTTATAAAAATCTGAGATAAAATTTTCACAGTTGTCTAGCTACATGTTGTCCTCAGATATTACACCTGAAAAGGGTCCAGAGAGAAATAGTAAGGGTTCTTTATACTTTTGGCTTGAATCTTTCCAAATAGAATGATTAAAAATTAATGATGTAGGGCGCCTGGGTGGCTCTGCCTTCGGCTCAGGTCATGATCTCATAGTCCTGGGATCGAGGCCGCATTGGGCTTTCTGCTCAGCGGGGAGCCTGCTTCCCCTCTCTCTCTCTGTCTGCCTACTTGTGACCTCTCTGTCAAATAAATAAATAAAATCTTTAAAAAAAATTAATGATGTAGGGGCGTCTGGGTGGCTCAGTGGGTTAAAGCCTCTGCCTTCCTGGGATCCCAGCGTCCTGGGATCGAGCCCCACATCGGGCTCTCTGCTCAGCAGGGAGCCTGCTCCCTCCTCTCTCTCTCTCTGCCTGCCTCTCTGCCTACTTGAGATCTCTATCTGTCAAATAAATAAATAAAATCTAAAAAAAATTAATGATGTATTTTATGGTGACTAACACAACACAATTAAAAGAGAAAGAGAATGATTAAAAAAAAGAGAAAGGAAGTAAAAAAATAAAAGAGAGAAAGGAAGAAAGGGAAAGAGAAAGAAAGAAAATATCAGCGCCTGGGTGGTACAGTAGGTTAAGGTTCTGACTCTTGTTTTGGGCTCTGGTTGTGATCTCAGAGTGGTGATATCAAGCCCTGCACTGGGCTCTGTGCTCAGCAGGGAGTCTGCATAAGATGTAGGGGCGTCTGGGTGGCTCAGTGGATTAAAGCCTCTGCCTTCGGCTAGGGTCATGATCCCAGGATCCTGGGATTGAGCCCCACACTGGGCTCTCTGCTCAGCAGGGAGCCTGCTTCCTCCTCTCTCTGCCTGCCTCTCTGCCTACTTGTGATCTCTGCCTGTCAAATAAATAAATAAAATTTAAAAAAAAAAAGACTCTCTTCTCCTTCCAGCCCTCCCCCCTTGCTTCTCTCTAATAAAATCTTTTTTTAAAAAAAGAAAGAAATCTCAATTAAAAGAAGTGACGAGAGGTCAGCCTTATGAGAATGAATTTGACATTTAAGGGGGAAAGAAGCGAAGAAAGGAGGAAGTCTAACCAGAGAGGAACAGAAGAACTTGGGTTTTCAGGGGTCTTGGAATTGGTCCTAGAAACCACCCTCCCTCTTTTTCCTTTTCTCCTCAGATTTCCATACTATTCTCTCTTTCTGTTTCTCTAAACTTTCTCCACCACTCAGTTCTAAGAAGACTCCATGAGAATTAGATAGAGGCCCAAACTGTTTGTAAGGGAAATAAAAATGACTGATAAACTTAAGAAAAGGTGTTTGGAGTTACTGATAATTCAGGAACAAGTAATTAAAACGAGGTATGATGAGAGAATTTTATTTTATTTTTTTAAAAGATTTTATTTATTTATTTGACAGACAGAGATCACAAGTAGGCAGAGAGGCAGGAAGAGGAGGAAGCAGGCTCCCTGCTGAGCAGAGAGGCCTATGCGGGACTCGATCCCAGGACCCTGGGATCATGACCTGAGCCGAAGGCAGAGGCTTTAACCCACTGAGCCACCTCGGCGCCCCTGATGAGAGAATTTTAAAACAAGAAAAGGGATAAGGGTGGTAAGAATATTTTTAAAGTGTGCGTGTTGTTCATAGAGAAGTTTTCGAGTACCATGTAACTCTGGGCATGACTCAGGATGTAAATGACTCTGACTTCAGATTTTAAATACTGAATTGATACAATACTATATTTGCAGGAATATTTTGGCATTTAGGTGGGGGCAGGGACCAAAACAAAAGAATATTTTGGCATTTCAGGACCTTAAAACTCTCTTTTAAAATTTCAATTTCTGGGACGCCTGGGTGGCTCAGTTGGTTAAGCAGCTGCCTTCAGCTCAGGTCATGATTGGGCTCCTTGCTTGGCAGGGAGCCTGCTTCTCCCTCTGCCTCTGCCTGCCACTCTGTCTGCCTGTGCTCACTCTCACTCCTCTCTCTCTGACAAATAAATAAATAAAATCTTAAAAAAAAATAAATAAAATTTCAATTTCTGTCACAGAAACCTCTCCCTTTGCCTCCCATCCCAATCCCAAAAAAGTAATGAAACCCTTCTCTGTACCCATAACATGTATTCTCCCACCAGCACATAGGACTGCATTTGTTTTCTTGTTTATTTCCACAAGATTGTAAACAACTCAAGAGCAAAGACCTTTTTTTTCTTTATTCAATCTGTAGTTTTACTGAGCATGTACTATGCAGCCATTTTAGAAAATGAGCATACAGAGATGAATAAGACAATATTCCTGTTCTCAAGGGAATTACAGTTAGGGGAGAAAAGAGGTAACTACAAGATAGAATAAGAGACCTCAGCCTGCACTAAATAAAAGAGGAGGGGTATAGAACCCAAAGTGGGAGGTCAGGAAAACTTCCCAGAAATTGTGTTTGAGCTGTGTTTGAGGGGGGGAAACATTTCATTAATTTTATTTGAGGGTCACAAAAAGAACTTCAGACCTGAAGTTCTCTAGCTGTGACTGCTGGCCGCAGAGCCATGGCCAGGCATCATGAACTGGAAGGCTCAAACCAAATGGATCATTTCTGAGTCTGGATATTTGGGGATGCCCACATATCCTGATGAGTTTCTTCCAGATCTAAGTCATTTACAAAGCACTCATTGGAATATACTAGTCATCACTGACTATGCAGGCAGGGTTTACCTGAATGTCTTTAAATTGTTCCCCCAAAGAGCCCGAAGACCATGATTCAACATTTTAACCATAAGTCATACCTTCTCCAGCTGTACTCATATTTTCAGGACAATGATGAAATTACAAAGTGGTGTCAATGAGTAAATGCCAACATGGGGTGGAGGCCAAGGCATTACTATTTTAGTTTTGATGTGTGGTAAAATATGCATACAATTTGCCATCTTAGCCATTTTTTTTGAAATAAGCTCTAAGCCCAATGTGGGGCTTGAACTCAAGAGTTCCATGTTCTACTGACTAAGCCAGCCAGGTGCCCCTAAATTCTACTTCCACAGATTAAAGAGAGTCCATTGAAATTCTTCCCTTCTTCTGAAGCCTATATCAGCCGTTCTAGGGAAATGCCTCTCTCATTAGGACCCTTCTCTCAGGGTCTTGATGTCAGGAAACAATTCAAGGTAGACTAACTATGATTTCCATGTCTCCAGGGAATAATTTACATCTCACACTGAAACCTAATCCCTAGGAAATTCACAGCAAAACTGGAAACCCATAGGCCTTTCCTTGGAACAACTTTTGGTGAGCTGTGTCACCTATCTAAGGCAGATTTTCTTTAGCAGTCAAAATGAAGGGACTGATTAAATGGTATTTATGGTTCTTTTGGCTTTGATTTTCTGTCAGATTAACACTGCTACAGTTGGTTTCATTCTTGGTTATACCTGGGCATTTAAATCAAGATCTGATACTAACATATTGGTCTCAAGTAGATCCTTTCTAAAAAATACTTCAATGCATATTAAACAACCTGCAGCTATAATGGTCTCCACAAGCATTTCACAGCTTCTTCAGAAATCTGATTACAAAACATCCTACATTTCAACTGATTTAATATCAAACCTGAATATCACAAATGATACATATTCAAATTTAACTATATCTTTAATATTTTGCACCTAAAACAGTGGTGCTAGAAGGAACACTAAAGTAATTTAGTTCAATGCACTTGCATCAGAATAAAGAAATAGGTCCTGAAATAACCTATTTCAAGTGACTTGCCTATGGTCACATAGCTAGACAGAGAATAAGAACTAAAATCTGTTTAAGAGCTAGATCTCTCTACTTCCTGTCCAGTGTTCCCATTCCATGTTTGCAAATGTACTGTTGTTCAGTCTCATATAACGTCATAATCCGTCTGGGTAACTGTTTCAAATCAATTATTTAGTACAAAAAGGTAATGACCTAGTTACAGTGTTCACCAACTGGGACAAAACTAGATCAACCATGGAAGACAGCCATTCACCTACTTATCCTGGCTGTTTTAACTAACCTACAACAACATTAATGAAAGATAACATATGGAATCCTGGAAGAATGTATCTCGATTTAGAAATACTTAAGGAAATTGGCCTATCAAACTTACTGTAGAAATTTAATTATATTTTCTTTATTTTTAAGATGTTATTTATTTATTTGACAGAGAGAGAGAGAGAGATCACAAGTAGGCAGAGAGGCAGGCAGAAAGAGAGGGAGAAGCAGGCTCCCCACTGAGCAGAGAGTCTGATGTGGGATTCGATCCCAGGGTCCTGAGATCATGACCTGAGCTGAAGGCAGAGGCTTAACCCACTGAGCTGCCCCCAAATTTAATTATATTTTCACCCAAAATGAAATAGCCCAGAGGCACCTGGGTGGCTCAGTCTGTTAAGTGACTGGCTCTTGATTTCGGCTCAGGTCATGATCTAAGGGTTGTGAGATAGAGCTCTGCATCAGGCTCCACACTCAGCAGGGAATCTGTTTGAGATTATCTCCCTCTCCCACTGCCCCTCCCCTCCCCTCCGCCTGCTCTCAAGTGCACGCTTCTCTCAAATAAATAAATAAATCTTTTTTAAAAAACTGAAATAACCTAATATTATAATCCTAATTTAATGTTTTAAATTCACCCCCTTTTCATGTTAATAAAAAAACTTAAGAGTTTAGATTGTAAAAGTTTATTGATGTGGTCAAAAAGCAAACAGCCAGACATTTGGTTATCTTTGCTACTACAATGTGTCATTTTGAATAGTATTTTTAAAATGCATAACAAATATTCAAAAATTACTAGAAAAGTAAATTAAGAGTCTACATAAGGCACTTCAGATGAAAGCGAACTTCAAAATTTCCACAAAAGTAACTCTAAGTTTAGTAAATCTGCACTCTACAGATTTTAGCCAGAATGCAATTCTTCTCCTTCCACAAGAAAAATGTGCTCTTAAGGGTGACAAAACAAATACAAAAAAGCGTCATTCTTTTGATGCTCATGGCACATCATAGGGAGCTATACAGATTACATGGCAGTAGTATAACCCTGGTCAATTTGTACAAATCAGGGCATCTTCATACAAATGTCATAAGAATCACAGCATAAATTTATTTGGCCTGAGACAATTATAAGGACAGCAGATAAGGAATCCAGAATCACACAATTTATAGGGAAGTAATTAACAAAAAGTGGAACCACTAAAGAGTAAAAAGGTCAACTATATGCCCTGACCTGCCAAATCTTGGAACAAAAACAAAAAAGCCACATAAAATATTTCTTCTTAGGCAATTATATTCATCTCTTCTGCAAATCTCTATGATATAAGACTTCTAGACCACATGGTTAAGTTATTAGATGGTAAATAGTAGGCAAAGTATTATTTTGACATAATACTTTTAAGATTTAAAATTGTTCACAGTCATTATTATCGTATTTCCATAACAGTGAAACTATGGAGAAGGTTATGGCTAGATCTAATGAGAGCCAAAGCAAAAATTTGGACAAAAATTTGGTTAGCATATATGGTTATTTCCACTGACAGAAAAAAAAGACAAAACTCAAAACCTCTTCAAATGTTTACTGTTTCTCCACTTCAAGTGAAAGGATGAAGGCTAAAGTAATAGCAAAAACATAACTTTCAAGAAACAATTTACTTTCTATTCATAAGCAACAACTCAATATATCAGGATATGCTTTTCCCAATCTAGGGGAGTCCTTTTCCTAAATACAAGGGTTAATGAAATACGTTAGAACTGTAATACAGGAATCGACTTAACTAGATGAACCTATTTTTTTCTGTGAGGTACAAATGAAAGAAATGACAATCTCTAATTTGTAGAAACAGTTCAGACCATTTTTAAGTTACACTGATTTTTAGCACTAAGCCACATTTTATTAGAGGGGCCTACCTAAAATAAATTAAGGAGACAGAATGAACCTGAAATCTTTCCAAATAAAAGGAGTTAACACCACACTCATGCAGAAATCATAATCCTGTATTTAGACTTTCTAATGTCTACAGCTACCAAGAAGCATAGCTAGCACTGTATTTCAGTAGGAAACATGAAGGAGGGAGAGGACTGGCTAGTCTTCTTTTCTAAAGGCTAGGCACGTCAGAAGATCACATAGCACATAATGATTTTTCTGCCCAAAAGTAAAGATGTGCAAAGTATACACATCCATGCAAATGTGAAACAGCTAATAATGCATTCCTGATGCATTTGTCTGTAATAGGCATATGTAGGAACACCTGGTCAGGACTATTTTCCCCTACCTTTGGATAAGATAATATAAAATTAGATGGCTAACAGTTAACTAAAGCAGTTCTGAACCTTGTTCTAATTCAAATGTAGTTATAAAATTTTTATAATGTACTTAATACTATTAAATTAAATGTTATACATACAGTTCATCAGGGAGGGAAGGTTAAAAGGAGAACTGTATCCAAATACTTCATGATTTTGACAAGAAATTGCTTGTTAAGGCACTACAAATCTTTGGTTAAATGATTAACTATTTAAATCACTTGAAAAAAAGAGGTAATACAAAATACACAAATTTCATTCTTCTTTTCAAACACACACACATATTTTTCATTTTTCAATTTCCATTACTCCAGTGTCTATATATCTCTGGGATCCTTTTTAACTCATCAGAAAGCTGAAACAAAAATATTAAAAAAACGATTAGTCTCTAAAAAAACAATAGGCCTTACTTCTAATAAATATCTTGATTTTAGACAAAAGAGCATTTGGGTGCATGTATAATAAACTTTGAGTATTAATAACAAAAAGGGAGAAACGCCAACATATTTTAAGATAGTCTTAGAAGAGAAGGAAATAGACATAAACTTGTTTTAAAAAAATCTCGTGAAGAGAGACACTGATTAATAATTGGATCAACCATGGTGATGAAATAAGCAATAGAAATCCCAGCAAGATTACCCTTGCATCCCAGTTAGTATTCTATAAAGAAAAAATTATTTTAAAATATAAATACACAGAAGAATAAATCAAGAATCAAAGTTCTAGTAGGTTTTGTTCTTAAAATTAAGTTACATTTGCCAGCCCAAGTGTCCATTAACTGGTAAGTGGATAAAAAAGAAGGAAGTTTTGCCATTTGCAATGACATGGATAAGCCAGAGAGTATTCTGCTAAGTGAAATAAGTCAGAGAAAGACAAATAACATATGATTTCACTCATGTGTGGAATTTAAGAAATAAAACAAGCAAAAGGAAAAAAAAGGGGCAAATCAAGAAAAATACTCTTAACTATAGAGAGCAAATTGAGGGTCACCAGAAGGGAGGTGAGTTGGGGGGATAGGTTAAAGTGATGGGGATTAAGGAGTGCACTTGTGATAAGCATCTTGATTTTAGACAAAAGAGGTGTCAATAGGTATTGTATGGAAGTGTTCAATCACTGTATTATACACCTGAAACTAGTATTACACTGTATGTTAACTAACTAGAATTTAAGTAAAAACTTAAAAAGAACTAAAATTAAGTAAGTTTGCAAGAAACAACATGCAAAAGAAGATTAATTTATGATGTTCACTGATTAAAAGGCATCCAGGAATGTCATGAAATAATGAATCAACTATAGAGTTGTTCAAAATTGTCTACTAAAGGGGCTTCTGGGGTGCCTGGGAGGCTCAGTTGGCTGGGCGACTGCCTTAGGCTCAGGTCATGACCCTGGAGTCCCAGGATCCAGTCCTGCATCAGGCTCCCAGCTTCATGTAGAATCTGCTTCTTCCTCTGACCTTCTTTCCTCTCATGTTCTCTCTCTCACTCTCTCTCAAATAAATAAAATCTTTTTTAAAAATTTCACTTGATATACTTTATCTTTAGTGTTCATAATCCTTTACACAACAGGACAATGTTGTATTAAAAGAACATGAATTATGGTGCCTGGCACTCAGATGATAAAACTCACAACATCCCCCATTATGTAGGTATATTTCTTGTGGCTATTAACAGAATAAAATCAAGAATTTAGATCAGGGGAGTTAATTTCTTCCCTGAGCCTTAGAGATCACTATGAACATTTCAAGACAGTTAGATCTTCTTGAACACTCCTTCCTATACTCTTTATAAACTGGATTCTAAAAAAAAGTTGTTTATGCCATCTAAAGAGCCCTAAAAAGTAGAGGTGTGTGAAGTTTAAAAAAACATTAAAAAAATAATTTGTTCAAGAGAAAATAGGGTATGCAGACAATGTATAAAATATTCTAACCATTAAGTGTTCTTCAGATTTCTAGATTAAATTAGGTGATGTCAGAATAACCCTCAAAAATGTTCCTGAGAAATCACATACTATTGTCCACTGTATCATAATTATCTTAAGTTAACTTTTATAAGCAACACACTTAAGTTAAAGCTTATATCTGCTTTAGAAGCTACAACAGTTTGGAGGTAAAGCAAAAAAAAAATATTACAAAGCAACAGCAACTCTAATCATTCTAAGTATAGGTAATCACTATGTAAGTGTAAAATAATCATACCTATATGGATATCCATGATATTTAGATCTGAAAATAGAGAGCATCCAACTGAAGAATAATACAACAAGCGCAATACCAGCCACACACATTACTGCAGAAAAACAAAAGTGTAAAATGAGCATGTTAGACGTAATAAAGAACTAGGGCATAAATGGTAGTCTACACTTCCAAGAGTGAAAATTTAGTGGTAAACCTCAACTTTCCAAAAATTTCCATGCCCATTCTTAAATCTTTAGGATTCTGCCTTCCCATTTAATTTGACCGATTACAATACAATAGAGTAGTTCCATTTATATGCTTGTGCAATTTAATTTTGTGAAGTAATAAAGTCATCACAGTCAAGAATTTAGTGTTAAAGGAGCACATAGGTGGCTCAATAGGTCAAGCATCTGACTCTTGATTTCAGCACAGGTCATGATCTCAGGGTTTAAGATGGAGCCTTGGGGCACCTGGGTGGCTCAGTGGGTTAAGCCTCTGCCTTCCGCTCAGGTCGTGATCTAGGGGTCCTGGGATGGAGTCCTGCATCTGCCTCTCTGCTTGGCAGGGAGCCTGCTTCCTCCTCTCTCTCTCTGCCTGCCTCTCTGCCTACTTGTGATTTCTGTCAAATAAATAAAAAAAATCTTAAAAAAAAAAAAAAAAAGATCGAGCCTTGAGTACTGCGCCATGCCGCAGAGCCTGCTTCTCCCCCTCATCTTCTGCCCCTCCCCCATGCATGTGAGCATGCTCACACTAATAAATCTTTAAACAAAAAAGAATGTGTTAGAAAATTTTACTTAGTCACTTAGTCACTTAATAAATTTCTTCTATAGCGTTAAATGTGGCCTTTTGTGTGTGTTAATACAGCAGTTGAAGTTCTAGGGAAACGTACTTATTGGCCGACACTAAAAACCTTGTCTTGTTATACTTTAGGGAGCAATTCTTTTTCCTTTTTAAATTTTCACACAATATAATTAGGTGTTAAAAGGTAAATGTTAAATATATTTTTAATGAGTATTAACACATGACACAAAATGTGGTATGGATACTGATTTACAGACATCTGGGGCACCTGGGTGGTTCAGTGGGTTCAGCCTCTGCTTTCAGCTCAGGTCATGATCTCAGGGTCCTGGAATTGGGCTCTCTGCTCAGCAGGGAGCCTGCGTGCCCCCTCCCCACCGCCTCGCCTGCCTCTCTGCCTACTTGTGATCTCTGTCTGTCAAATAAATAAATAAAATCTTTAAAAAAAAAGACATCTAACAACATCATTGTGACACCCTCACTTGAAAGTACTTTATTCATTTATAGGTAACTACACCACCTACATAAGGAACTCATTCAACGTGGATTCCTCATTTGAATAATGAGGGGGAAATACCATGAATCTTGGTCCTAAATTCACACTCTCTCCATTAATCTCATATGCTCTAGTTTAGCATAGCAGTTAACAACCTTAACTTTGGATGCCGATCCCACAATGCTCAGGTATGATTCTCATAACTTGAGGCTCTTTCAAGTCCTGAAACTAAGACTGGCTAAGAAGCATAGTGGTGGGGATGTGGGAAAGCATGTGTTCTACACCCATGGAAATTCTAGGGAAACATACTTATTGGCTGACTCTAAAAACACAATTTTTAGTCTTATTATACTTAGGGAGCCATTCTTTTTCCTTTTTAAATCTTCACATAATATAATTAGGGGCTAAAATGAAAATGTTACACATATCTTTTAGTAAGTATTAACACATGAGCTATTGTATAAGTCTTTTTTATCTAATACACACACACACACACACACACCCCTGTGTGTATATATAGTATCAGTGTATTTACATTTATATTCTACTTTTTTCACATAATATATCTAAAAGTGTTTAGGGCAGTTTCTGGTAGATAACAAATATTAAATAAGTATTTGTTATTATTAGTTGTGATAATTCTAATGTGCCACCAAAGTGTTTTATAATTAATTCATACTACCAATGTAGCATTCAGAGGGCCTTTTCCCAATAATGAATACCGAAATAGGCAAATTTTTAAAAGTCAGGTAATGAAAGGATTTATACCGACTGGATACAAAATTGATACATTAGTTCTACTTTTGTAATATGTAAAAATTCATTTCAATTCAGCAAAATAAGAATCTCCCAAATTTAAAATCCAATGTCATCACATTTTTTCAAATAAACAAGTACACTATATTTAGGAGGTTAATTTGATGACATACACCCTTTTAGCCATAAAGGGAAAACTCTGACTTAAACGTATTTTATATGAGTGAAATAAAATTACACTGTTAGCATTTCTTTGCAACAAATACCAATGTGTGAATATTTTAATATATAAAAAGTCCATCCAAACCAATATAAAAAGTACTAAGGATAATATATAAATGGCAAAAGACAAAGACTTTTTATAGAAGTGAAAACACAAACAGCTGATAAACATTCAGAAAAATATTCAACTTCGTTAATAACCAAAGTACAGGGGCGCCTAGGTGGTTCAGTGGGTTAAGCCTCTGCCTTCAGCTCAGGTCCTGTTCCCAGGGTCCTGGGATCGAGCCCCACATTGGGCTCTCTGCTTGGCAGGAAGCCTGCTTCCCTCCCTCTCTCTCTCTGCCTGCTTCTTTGCCTACTTGTGATCTCTGTCAAATAAATAAATAAAATCTTAAAAAAAAATAACCAAAGTACAAAATAACATTTGCCCCTTATCTGATTAGCAAGTACACACACACACACACACACACACACACACACACACACACACAATTTTTAATGAGCTTAGCTAATGCTGACAAAGCATCTTTAAATACCACTAGTAGGAATCTCAACTGTAACATCTGGGGAAACAATTTAGCATCATCAGTTTAAAATATCAAGGGGATTAAAAATACTACTACAGAGGTATGATAAAAGTCATTCTACTTTTAGGAATCTACCTTAGAGAGTTCATAGAGAATAAAGCTTAGTATACTACGATAGTCACTAAAGAAGTATTTATTATAATGGAAGTTTGAAAAAAACCTAAATGTTTGACAGAATCAGAATAGTTAAATTACAGCATACAGTACAAATTTAAAATTATGTATAGGAAAATATTTATTAGTAAATTATTTAACTCCAGTTTAAAAGTGGGGGTGCAAGATTCAAAATTTTATACAGAGTTTTAAATATGTTTTTACAAATGGAAGAAACTATATTAAAACATTAAAATTTTTAGCTTCTCAATAATGGAATAATGGGTAGTTCTCCCCCTAAATGTTTCATAAATCAGATTTCCACCCCACATTTTTTACAATAAGCGTATGTTACTTTTTAAATAATCAAGTAGTAAAATAATATACCTATAACTAAGAGGGGGAAGTGATTAAGAGGACATTGTTTTCTGTATTAAAGGCAGAATTGTTATTTAACATTGTATGTCAACTATACTTCAACAATAAAAAATAAATTAAGAAGGTAGACCTTATATTTTGGCATATGATATAACTTACTTTTTCGCTTTCCAATATCCATGTCAGATGTAGCAGCTTCACATAACAGCACCATCCCTAAGGTAACACCACCATCTTAGAAAAACTGTTTAAGGAGAAATTCACACAGATAGAAAAGACATACCACTTTAATATTTCTGTTCTTTCATGAAGAAAATTATAATGAGGAATGCCTGGGTGGCTCAGTTGGTTAAGCAGCTGCCTTCAACTCAGGTCATGATCCCAGCATCCTGGGATCGAGTCCCACATCAGGCTCCTTGCTCGGCAGGGAGCCTGCTTCTCCCTCTGCCTCTGCCTGCTACTCTGCCTGCCTGTGCTCTCTTGCGCTCACTCTCTCTCTAACAATTAAATAAATTTAAAAATCTTAAAAAAAAGGAAAATTACAATGAATATACAAATCTTCAACTTTCAATTAAAAAAAAAAAAAACCCTGTTACTAAAATAGGGAATCCTTATGAATGTATTAAATGTCACTGGAGGGGTACCTGTGTGGCTCAGTCAGTTAAGTGTCTGCCTTTGGCTCAGGTCATGATCCCAGGGTTCTGGGATCGAGTCCCATGTTAGGCTCCCCACTTAGCAGGGAGCCCGTTTCTCTCTCTCCCTCTCCCTCTGCCTGTTGCTCCCCCTGCTTGTGCTCTTTCTCTCTCTTTCTCTCTGTCAAACCTCTGTCAAATAAATAGATAAAATCTTTTTTAAAAAAAAACTTCATTGGATTGTTCTCTTTAAAATAGTTAATTTTATGTTACGTGAATTTCACTTTAATAAAAAAAGATGGGTGATTAAAAATACAAAATAAGGGGTGCCTGGGTGGCTCAGTTGTTGATCCCAGGATCCTGAGATTGAGCCCCACATGAGGCTCCCTGCTAGGTGGGAGGCCTGCTTTTCCCTCTCCCACTCCCTCGGTTTGTGTTCCCTCTCTCGCTGTGTCTCTCCCTGTCAAATCAATAGATAAAATCTAAAAATAAATAAATAAATAAAATGGAGAATCTTATATCTGTACACCATAACAATTATTTACTATGAAGGTATAATAAAAAAATATTAAGGTTGGAAAATTACTTCATTTGTACAAATGAAAATCAGTATTGTTAACAAATGTCCCACTATAATTTAACAGACGAAAATACAAGTTTTTCTGACAAGTACTTTGAAATAACCTTCCTGGACATGCTTGCATGTATTACTCCAACCTTGTATATACTTTATTTTATTTTGTTTTTTTGGGAGGCCTGAATTCACAACCCTGAAATCAAGACCTGAGCTGAGATCAAGAGTCAGAGGCTGAACTGCCTGAGCCACCCGGGTGCTCTGATACATTTTAAAAAACATTAAATAGCCTTTTTGCATATTCAACCACCCTCCAGAAGTGAATACACTTGAAATGCGCACCATTTGGACAGAACAGTAAGTAATTTTTATTTGAAAAATAACTTTTCAAAACCTCTCCAGAATTTCAACAATCAACCTCTAAAGCTCAAATTACTACTCAATTACCTAAGTTTGTCCTATTCCAATAAAAAAAGAGAATCCTCTATGTCATCACCTCATTTTGATTCACCTTAATATGGAAACTACATAAATACAAAATACACCTACTCATGCAAATAGGTTATACGTGGCATGGTTGAATGCTAAAATAAGCAAAGTTGAATTTTAAAAGCAAATACAGTATGTTCTAGTAGAAACGAGATTTACCCTCCAGTTTGGTTAATACAAACAGCAGTTAAAAATGCCCAAATCAATTACATGTACACACATGCAAATTGTACGCTACCGCATGTGGGTATGAGTAAGCAGAAAGGGAAAAACAGGTGTTCGGATAAGGCCTGAATTTATAATCAGCTCTATACTTTGTCTATTCATCTCTTCACTACCATCTTGCCCTCTCTCATCAATAGCCTCTTTTTAGGGATGATACCCATTCATCATGCTTTTAGTTGCTTGGACAAGTTGTTTTCTCCAATGATTACTTTTTCTTACTGAGGTTCTTTATATCCAGATACATGCAACGATTGATCATTTCTATAGGCTTTTGTTACAGGGTACCTTTTTTTTAAAGGTTTTATTTAGTTATTTGAGAGAGATAACGAGAGCATAAGCAGGGGTGGGAAAGTGGGAGGAGGAGGCTCCCTGTTGAGCAGAGAGCCCAATGTGCCACTCGATCCCAGGACCTGGAGATCATGACCTGACCAAAGGCAAATGATTAACTGACTGAGGCATACAGGCACCATGATACAGGGTACTTTTGAATAATGGTTGAGACTTGTTTTTGGAATGGTTTGTTTCGTATCATGGTCCATACGTATGGGAGAAAAGAGAAGAGAACCTTAGGCAGACTCCATGGTGAGCATGGAGCCTAATGCAAGGCTTGATGCCATGATCCTGAAATCACGACCTCAGCTAAAATCACGAGTTGGACCTTAACTGACTGAGCCTCCCAGGCACCCCTTAATTGATTCTTTAAACTTTTTCCGACACTGCCTACTATATGCCAGGTACTACTAGCTGCTGGAATTAAAAAGCTGGACAAAATATAGACCCTTCCTTGGATAAACTTACAATCTAGTGGTGGATATAAGTGATGAGATAAATAATAAATACCTAATCACTATTAAATACTACTATGGGAGAAATGAATAGAAACTAGAGGAAGTAGTATTTTTTTAAAAAAAGATTTCATTTATTTATTTGACAGAGAGAAATCACAAGTAGATGGAGAGGCAGGCAGAGAGAGAGAGAGAGGGAAGCAGGCTCCCTGCTAAGCAGAGAGCCCAATGCGGGACTCAATCCCAGGACCCTGAGATCATGACCTGAGCCGAAGGCAGCGGCTTAACCCACTGAGCCACCCAGGCGCCCGAGGAAGTAGTATTCTATAACATACAAGAACTAAAAGAACTACCAGAATTAAAGTACATTATATATGATGAAGGCAAAGACATTTGCATAAAATGAGGCATAATTCCAAAATTCTGGGAAAATGTTTCAATTATGTACTTTATTATTGTTCAATCTAATTTAAACAATGACTTAAAATTTCTTTTCCTATTGAATTAGCAGTTTAAAAAATGAGAATATATAATGATAGTTAGGACCTGCCAGAGCTATCAGTACACATATTCTGACAGCAATCCTCCTTCCCTTTATTTAGCAAAACATTTTTGGAAAATAGTTTGGACAGAACACCAAGGAAAACTGTAAGATTTGTACACTTTGTTTCAAATCTTACCTTTGGGAATCTGGAGATATGCCTAATTTTTTTAAAAGATTTATGCATTTATTTATTTGTGTGTTAGAGAGAGAGTACAAGCAGGAGAAGCTGCAGGCAGAAGAAGAAGCAGGTTCCCCACTGAACAAGGAGCCTAGTGTGGGACTCAATCCCAGGACCACGGGATCATGACCTGAGCTGAAGGGAGATGATTAACCGGCTGAGCCACCGAAGCGTCCCACCAAATTATTTTTATATCCAAGTAAACATTCTTTACAACATTCAACAATAGAAGAATAGGGGTGCCTGGGTGGCTCAGTGGGTTAAAGCCTCTACCTTCAGCTCGGGTCATGATCCCAGGGTCCTGGGATCGAGCCCCACACTGGGCTCTCTGCTCAGCAGGGAGCCTGCTTCCCTTTCTCTCTCTGCCTGCCTCTCTGCCTACTTGTGATCTCTGTCTGTCAAATAAATAAATAAAATCTTTAAAAAAAAATAGAAGAATAACTGAAATATGATACACCCATTATATAAACATTAAGAATGATCACAATTTTTCCTTTTCCTTGCCTATATTTTCTTATTTATCTGTAATTCTCATGCAACTTTTGTAATGATAAAAGACATACAACTATATAGAAAATATATGATATATTAAAAAGCTGAACTGCATACAAAGTCTGTCTATACTACAAAAAAGGAGCTCCCCCCAAAAAGATACAACTAAACAAAGAATGCAAGAGACTATGCAAAAATAAACCTAGATTTTAATATTAGGGTTTTTTTTTTTTTAAGATTTTATTTGACAGAGAGAGAGAGCACAAGCATGGGGAGTAGCAGGCAGAGGGAGAGGGAGAAGCAGGCTCCCCACAGAGCAGGGGGATCCTGATGTGGGGCTAGGAACCCTGGGATCATGATCAGTTGCTTAACCAACTGAACTACCCAGGCACCCAATATTAGGGTGTTAGATCATGAATGAAGATTATCTAATCCACTGTTTTATTTTTTTAATTTAAATATATTTGAAGTATAATTCCATTTGTGTAAAGTTAAAAAATAAGTAAAACTAATCCATACTGTTAGTAGTCAGGATAGTAGTTACTTTTAGGTAGGAAGGTAGCAATCAGGAAGGGGTGATGAGATTGGGAATGCTTTAGGGTATGAGTAGTTTTATTTCATCAACTGGGTGCTGATTACACAGTTATGTTCACTTTGTGAAAATTTATCAAACTGTACACTGCACTTATGAACTGTGAACACTTCTGCATGAATACAGTAATTTACATAAAGTTTAAAATGTAATTTTTTAAAAGATTCTATTTATTTATTTGACAGAGATCACAAGTAGGCAGAGAGGCAGGCAGAGAGAGAGGAAGCAGACTCCCTGCTGAGCCTGATGTGGGGCCTGATCCCAGGACCCTGGGATCATAATCTGAGCTGAAGGCAGAGGCTTAACCCACTGAGTCACCCAGGCACCCCTAAAATGTAATTTTAAAAGTTGCTTAGTGGATCAGGCAACTCATGTAGTTTGCTTTATTAATCATGTAGTAAGTTTTACAATATCAAAATAATGATCAATATGTGGATATTTTCTAAACTTATAGCTACTAGTTAGTAGTCTTCTTATTCTACTAGTTCTTATCAACATGGTGAGTTTTGAGTTTCGAGTTTTTAGGCTTTGTGGCTACTAAAAAAATAAGGGATTTTCAGTCTTCCATAAAGTTTCCTACCTCTAAGAAAGTTAAATAGCTTTATTCATTGTCTCACACCTAGTGAGACACAGCATTTGAGGCACTGTCTTATAACCTGTAAACCCCTGTTTATCTCCATACTATAAGCCCCTTAGACAAATCATGCATTCACAGTCACTAGCAAAATAACTGCTCAGAAACTATCACCCAAACCTTCCTGACCATTACCAAAAAAAGTAAAAACAAAATAAGGAAAAAAAAAATCACCCTGAAAAAATATTCCCATTTTGTATCTGATTAACCAAATTTATAAGAAATGCTGTACTTCCAAAAAATAAGACTATTGGGAAATAGCTTCTGAACAGAAGAAAAAAAGCTTCCAAGACAACCTACGAGGGTGGCAGGATGGCTCAGTCAGTTAAGCATCCAACTTTCGATGTCTGCTCAGGTTATGACCTCAAGATGGTGGGATCAGGCTCTGCACTCAGCAGGGAGTCTTTCTCTTTCTCTCTCCCTCTCCCTCACCCTTCCTGTCACTCATGCTCTCTCTCTAAAAATAAATAAAATAAATCTTTTTTTTAAAGGGCAACTTATGGAATGGGAGAAGATACTTGCAAATGACTTATCTGATAAAGGGTTAGTATCCAAAATATATAAATAGATTACAAAACACAACACCCCCCCCCAAAACCCCCAAATAATCCAGTTAAAAAATGGGCAGAAGATACGAATAGACATTTCTCCAAAGAAGACATACAGATGGCCCGCAGACACATGAAAAGATGCTCAACATCCCTCATCATCAGGGAAATACATATTAATACTACAATGACGTATCAACTCACACCAGTCAGAAGGCTAATTTTAACAACACAGGAAACAACAGGTATTGGCGAGAATGGTAGAGTAAAGGGAACCCTCCTACACTGTTGGTGGGAATGCAAACTGGCTCAGCCACTCTGGAAAACAGTATGGAGGTTCCTCAAAAAGTTAATTCATTGTCTATGATGTAGCAATTACACTATAGGTAATTTTTGTATCCAAAGGATACAAAAATATTTATTTGAAGGGATACATGTACCCCCATGTTTATAGCAGCATCAACAATAGCCAAATTATAGAAAGAGCCCAAATGTTCCCTTACTAATGAATGAATAAAGAATTAGTATCTATGATGGAATATTATTCTGCCATAAAAAAGAATGAAACCTTGACATTTGCAATGACGTGGATGGAGCTAGAGAATATTATGCCAAGCAAAATCAGTCAGTCAGAGAAAGACAAATACTATAAGGTTTCACTCATGTATAGAATTGAAGAAACAAAAGAAACAAAAATGGGGTAGAGAGGCAAACCAAGAAACAGACTCTTAACTACAGAGAACAAACTGATGGTTACCAGAGGGGAGGTGGGTGAGGGGGATGGGTGAAATAGGTGATGGGGATTAAGCAGGGTACTTGTGATGAGCACTGGGTGTTGTATGTAGGTGCTGAATCAGTGAATTCTAGACCTGAAATTAAATTTACACTCTATGTTAACTAACTGGAATCTAAATTAAAACTTGGAAAGGAAAAACTTGCTCTATTTCTTTCTCTTTTAAAAGATTTTATTTATTTATTTGAGAGAGAGAGAGAGAGCACAGAGGGAGAGTGAGAGGCAGAATCAGGCTCCCCACTGAAGAAGGAGCCAATGCAGGGCTCAATCCCAGGACCCTGAGATCATGACCTGAACGGAAGGCAGCTGCTTAACCTGCTGAGTCACCCAGGAGGCGCAAAACGATATATTTCAATAGGTTTGCAATCTGCTCCAAATGTATCTGAAGCCTTAAGTTATGTTTAACCTTTAGGCAGAAGGAAAAAGTAAGAATATTCCAATTTCTTAAATGTCTTATATAATTATATTTAAAAGTTAGGACAAAGCTTAGGAGAGAAGAATATTGGCAGCCCTACAGTGTTAAGGAGACCATGATTAAGGTTCAGGTTCCACCAGAAAGAATGACAAGATTCATTCACCAGGCTCTCAGTTGAAAGCCATGGATGGAGAGGATGGAGAAAATGGGAGAAAAACAATACTGAATATATAGTAGCCAAACATTTTCCAAAATGAGTAAGGGTACTAACCCACAGACTTAGGAAGATCTGCAATTCAGAAAACAGGAACAACAGAAATAAAACATTAGGAGAAAAGTCTTAAAATCCATCAGAGAAAAAGACACACTGCCTTCAAAGAACAATAATAAGAATTAAATCTGATTTTTCTCAGAAACTATGGAAGTAAAAGACAATGAGATAACATTTCCAAAGTGCTTAAAGAAATCTAGAAATCTATACCTGGTAAAATATCCTTAAAAAATAATAAATAATAAAAGTTTTTTTTTTTAAATTAGGACAAAGCTAGAAGACCAACAAAACACAGATCACTTTATATTTTGTAACTATATCTGCCCTTTGGCTACACTGTTCAATTTCAAAATACCATTAATTAAGACCACTTCAAGACACTGGAAAGTTTCCAAGGTATAATAAATTTGTTAATAGATCAAACCATAAATGAGAATTTCCAACCTAAATTTTTAAATAATTTGAAACAGAAGAAAGGCAAATTTGTATGATCTCTCTTATATGTGGAATCTAAAAATAAATTTTACACACACACACTTACAGAGAAGCCTGCTCTGCTTACAGGGAGCCTGCTTCCCTTCCTCTCTCTCTGCCTACTTGTGATCTCTCTCTATCAAATAAATAAAATAAGTAAAATTTATTTATTTTTTTATTAAAGATTTTATTTATTTATTTGATAGATCACAAGTAGGCAGAGAGAGAGAGAAGGGAGGAAGCAGGCTCCCTGCTGAGCAAAGAGCCCGACATGGGCCTCGATCCCAGGACCCTGGGATCATGACCTGAGCCAAAGGCAGAGGTTTTAACCCACTGAGCCACCCAGGTACCCCTAAAATAAGTAAAATTTAAATAAATTGAATACGAAATAAATTTTAGGATTTGAAAGAACATATGGTTGGATATTTTTCTTGCAGTATTCTTTCTTACCTCTGGGAATAGGTATTTATTATTAATTTTTAAGCTCATCATTCCATAGCTGAATAGATGAACTCTCCTGGCTCTGAGCTGGATTTTAAGCAGTAAATCTGTTTTCCATATTATACATGAACACTGTTTTGAGAAAGTATCATTTTCTCAAATGTCTTTCAATTAAACCAAAGCTTAATTTTTTCAGATTGTTTCCCTTCAAGTATCTCTATTAAATCACCAATAAAATAAAATGGGAAACACACACACAAAGACTTACTAAGGAGGGTATTTCCAGGGTTTTTTTTAAATTTTTTTTCTTTATATGTACTTGTATTTTCTAAATTTCCTTTAATTAGCTTGTATAGCTTTTATCATCAGAAAAAAACATTTTAAGGGATTAAAGTGATTAAATTGATTGTAATCATCTTCATATTTCTTAGCCAATTCTTACATTGTACAATCCATTTTCTTTTTTAAAATTTTTTTATTTTTTTATTTTTTTTTTTAAGATTTTATTTATTTATTTGACAGACAGAGATCACAAGTAGGCAGAGAGGCAGGCAGAGAGAGAGGAGGAAGCAGGCTCCCTGCTGAG